>NW_026087270.1:18320353-18827479 GCF_022539395.1 Myiozetetes cayanensis | reverse complement strand
GGGTAGACCTGTTCCCTTTTTTCTTTGGGTAGACCTGGTCTCCTTTTCGAGGTGGGTAGACCTGGTCTCCTTTTTTATGGGTAGACCTGTTCTCCTCCTTTTTCAATGGGTAGACCTGGTCTCGTTTTTCTATGGGTAGACCTTGTCTCCTTTTTTTCAATGGGTAGACGTGGTCTCATTTTTCTATGGGTAGACCTGTTCTCATTTTTTCAATGGGTAGACCTGGTCTCCCTTTTTCAATGGGTAGACCTGGTCTCCTTTTTTTGACGGGTAGACCTGTTCTCCCTTTTTTCTATGGGTAGACCTGGTCTCCTTTTCCTATGGGTAGACCTGGTCTCCTTTTTCAATGGGTAGACCTGGTCTCCTTTTCCTATGGGTAGACCTGGTCTCCTTTTTTTGAATGGGTAGACCTGGTCTCCTTTTTTGACGGGTAGACCTGGTCTCCTTTTTTTGACGGGTAGACCTGGTCTCCTTTTTTTGACGGGTAGACCTGGTCTCCCTTTTTTGACGGGTAGACCTGGTCTCTTTTTGCTCAGTGTCGCCGTCTTGTGGTTACCCTTGGGACTGCACCTCTGCAGGCCAAAAGGGACATCTTTTGGGCACGGAATGGACACTTTGGGGGCAAAAACCAGACCAATCGCTGCTCGACACCTAGCAAATTCCCAGCCTGGACAAAAGGCATTTCAAAACACACCTGCCAAATCACCACCTTTTCTGCCCATTGCTCCCTTCATCTTTTCCCTACTTTCTGCTTTTTGGAGAGGACTATGCTTTGGCATGGCACACTTGGGCAATGTTGGCACTTTTCCCTAAGTGGGCAGAGACGTCAGGATCTGGCATTCCCTGGGGAATGGCCTCAGCTGCCCTTTGGCTCCTGCACACCCTCCTCTGCTGCAGCCTCCATGGGCTCTCATCCTGTGCTGCTCCTTGCACCCTCCTCCCTCCTCACGGACTCCAGAAGATTGAATTAAAGAAGGGTTGAATTTAAACTTCAAAAAGATGGAAGTGCCTTCTATCTCCTTACTGATCTGGATTTCCCCTCTTCTCCCAAAGTGGAGAAGAAAAAGGGCCCAGCTGACAGGGAGCTGTTGGCTTGATGGACAAGAGGCCATCAAAGTGCAGCCTGGGCTAAAGCAGTTGGACTGAAAAAACCTCCCTTCACTGCATAGTAGAGCAATATTTTGAGAGCCATCTTTTGTTGTCTAGTGACTTAACAGACCTATGGACCAACAGTTAAGAGGCTGTTCTTTACTCCCACTGCAAAGTGACTGAATGTATTGCTCTGTTTTTTGAGGGGTAGACCTGTTCTCCTTTTTTAAGCGGGTAGACCTGGTCTTCTTTGTTAAGTGATTAGACCTGATCTCCTTTTTATGAAGGGTAGACCTGTTCTCTTTTTTAAAGCGGGTAGACTTGTTCTCCTTTTTTAAGCGGGTAGACCTGTTCTCCTTTTTTTAAGCGAGTAGACCTGTTTTTTTTTAATGCGGGTAGACCTGTTCGCTTTTGTGTGGGCAGACCTGGTGTCTTTATCGAAAGGGAAGACCTGTTCTCTTTTAGGTGGATAAACCTGTTTTTTTGACGGGTAGCCCTGGTGTCTGAGTCGAAAGGGTAGACCTGGTCTCTTTTCAGCAGGTAGACGTCATGTCTGTGTGAAAAGGGTGGACTTGCTGTGTTTCAAAAGGGGTTGACCTGCCCTCTAGTTTTAGCAGCAATACCTGTTCTACCTCTTCAAGAGTTACACCTGCTCACATGCCCAATTCTACTTCAGCCTCAGAATGCCATCTATGGAAATCTTTCAATCCTTTCAGGATTAAGAAATATTCCTCATGATATCAACCCAAGACAAAGAAGTGGTTTCCCCTTAGCAAGAAAATAAAGAACATGTGCAAAACCTTGAAATCCCAGGTGACTGCATTCTTTATTCTTACTGGAACTCTCTTCTACCTTTTCCTCTCAGAGAGTCCAAGTGAGATGGACAAGATGAGTCCGGGATCACAGGCCTCTGAAACCGAAGAGAAAATCATCTGGCCTTGGAGTAGACTGGTGTAGCTGTGAATGCTTCCAAAGCAGTAACAAAAGAGAATTGTTCTCTGCCACTCCCATTGCTTCCCATTTCAAACCCCAAAGCCACAGAAAACCCTTGCCCAGCCTCTGGACAGCTCTGCAGCACATTTCACCTTTGGTTTTCTTTCTGTGCAAATCTAAGCCATTTGCTTATTGGGCGTTATTGTGGAACCCTTGGCCTCCCCCTCCCCCCTCCCCCCCTCAATTTTGGGGGTCCCTACTTACTTGTGGGGAATTCCCTGACATTTTAGGGTCCGTTCCTGGTATTTCTGGGTGTCCCCTCCATGTTTTGGGGTCCCTTCTCCCACTTTTGGCAGTCCCTACCCACTTTTGGGGGTTTCCCCTCCTACTTCTGAGGGTCCTCATCCAACTTTGTTGGACCCCACCTATTCTGGAGTCCGTCCCTGATATTTTGGGGCTTCCCCTCCAATTTTTTGGGTCCTTGGGGATCTTCCCCCTGCTTTGGGGGGCCCCACTCCAATTTTTGGGGTCCTCCCATTTTAAGGGGCACCAAAAAGGGGTTTTTCTCTTCTATTTCAATTTTAATTTCCTTTCTTTTTCAGTTTTCTTGGGTTTTTTATTTTTTTCATTTTATTTTCTATTTTATTTTTTCTTTTCATCAGAAATCTTGAGGGGGTACTAGTTTGTGTGTATTTAAGTCTACAGGTGCAGAGTTTGACCTGACTGTTATTGGTGGTAGCAACTCTGGAGTCTTTCCTCAGGCCACCCAGCTGCTTTACAGTCTAAGCTGGCACCTCACTGTGCAGGACTTGTGCCATTGAGGTGAGCACCAGCACATCCCACCAACCTTCCCGCTCTCACCATGGATCCAGTCGTACCCTCATGGGACCATGGCACAACAGAGAGGCTGCTCCTATGTAATTCACCATTGCACACAAACCAGAGAATAGGTTCAAAGTGTATGCAACATTTTATTGAAAAAATACGAATGTTCTGTACATAAAGTACAACTTAATGGGCTTAATAAAATCTCCAGAGACTTATCGGTTAATACAGGTCTTCTTTTCTTCTTTTCCCTCTAAGGGCATAAAGCACACAATGAAGCAGCAGGTCCCTTGTACTTGTGCAAGTGCCATCGCATCGCTGTGCATGCAGCATAGCACCTGGCTCCACACACAGGGCTCTAATATGCTCAGTGTACTTTGATAGATGGTCTGCAAGAAATTTAAAGCATGAAAGAACTGCCCACGACTGGTCCTTCAATTCACTGATGATTCAGAATTTATTGTGAGATCTCTGTTCTCCTAAACAGTCTGCATCTGCATATCCAATATTTCTGACAAATAAATACAAAAATAAATAGGGATCTGGCCTCACAGAACCTGAAGTCTCGGAAGCAACACAACCTACAGTAAGCTACATACATAATTTCCACTATATCAACATAATTTATTTAAATCTCTATCAATAAGTGTATTAAAAGTATAAATTCTTATCCAATACTGAGAGTTTAATTCTGGATATAAACCCAGAAAAAGAAAGCTTTTTCAGTCCTCTCTTACAATTTAGTGTGCTCTTAGAAAATGCTTTATAGTTGAACTTCAGCAGAAACTTGCTGCTATATAATGTACTTCTATTCCCCAATACTAATAGAAAAAGCTTTTTAAATCTTTTTACAGTAACTGGCTTTCATGTCCTAACTTTACATACAGTTACTAAAAATACTGCACACAGCAGTGCTGACTAAAAATAGGTTTAGTGTTAAAAGTACATGCACAAATGCTGGAGTACCAAAGCAGAAACTGAATAATGTGGCAGCTTCACAATTAATTTATGTTGCTAATTGGATGGTGTAACAAATACCACAATCCCAAGATATGTATGTTGCAAATGGAAAGACAATGAGTAGGATTGGATTAGGAGAAGGGCAAAAACCTTTCTTCTTCTCCATTTAAAACTGGAATGTCACCAAGAAGGTAAACGTTGACCAGTGTTAGAAGCTTCTAAATCAGGAGTAAATGGTGATGACTTCTCGGCCGCCGCCTCTAACAAGTAATACCCTCTCCAGACCCTCAGTCAAGACTTCTAGAAACTCCATGTCTGTTTCAGAAAAGTCAAGGACAAAAGAAATCAAAACCAAAATACAGTGATTAGCCTCTGTATTGGGTTTATGTGGTAACACTTATGTGAGATGAGACCAGGGCTGTCCCCCTGTCAGACAGTTTCATCCAGCTCCAAAACAAACTTACCACTGCCTAAAGCTGAGCCTGTCAGAGATGCTGGTGGCACCAGGTCACAGAGTCACACTCCCTCCCATGAACACTGAGCAGTTTTCAGTCGCAGTGGCTCAACTTCCCTAGGCGGGGGTGGAGAAATATGCATCCTCACCCATTACCTTGAGTTTAAAATCTCTCCTGAGCTGCAGTAGCTGCGATGCAAACCCCTTTATTCTAAGAGGCATGTTTTTATCCTTTCTTGTGAAACAGTTGTTACAACTACTGCTACTAGATTTATCTAGATTCACGGGAAAGTAACCAATTGGTCTGTGACTAGTGACATCTTTTTTTTGGCACACGCTAAATTAATGGTACAAATCAAGGCTGAAGAGCAGTTGTGGACAGGAGATTGTGGTACTAACAATCTCTCTCCTGTTAACATACCTCAGCTCTGATCTTGCTTAAGGGAATGGTGCAAGAACCTTTAAGAACCAAAATACTGTGACTGAATTTTTATCATACCAGAGCCTTGTACTTGGACCTAAGCCCCAAACTCTGATGTGTGAGTGTGCCTGAGATACTCCCTTCTCTTTCAGGACTTCCTTTTGGCTCAAGTTCAGACACTGCTCTGCCCAGAGCACTGGTTGCTGTGAATGCCTTCTTAAATATCTGCTATATCCACTATAGAGAATTAAATTAAACTAACAAATAAAATCAAGTAAGAATTTAGACAAGACTAAATTTCAACCTTCAAACAAGACTTCCATCAAACCAGTGGCAACTTCATCACATATCACACCTCGACAGTACTGGTGGCAAAATGAATTCAAGAACACAGATTAAAGAAAGACCTTCTGTGTGGCCCAGGTCTCGCCCGAAAGGATACAGTTTTCATCCCCATCAGTATTCTTTGGAGGACCAGGCATGTTGAGGAGCACAAGTCTGGCATCATGGGATCTATTTACAATAACTTCATTTAGCTTCACTGCTGTGTGCATCCTTCGGACATTAGACTGGTTCCTGTAGAAAAAGCACATTCAGACTTATTGTTAAAAACATGCCTCTGAAAACTGAAATATTAAAAAGGCCCTTAAAAGCACACCTTAAATCTTCTAAATACGCTGAAGAATGTCAACTCAACACACAGTGTTTTTTCACAATTCAGATACAAAAGAGATTTCAGAGTTCTTCAAGTACAGCTAGTCTGTTGGTAGGATCTCCGGAGTCAAGCCATCAGTTTACAAAGCTACTTTGTTCTTCAAAAAGTGCATTTTATCAAGATGATTTAGTCTTGCATAAGAAGTTAAAACGCAACTGTACAAGGGCATGTGCTTGTTGACCATGGACACCTGTGACTGTAGAGCCTTCCCTTAGGGTAGCCCTGTCCAGAACCCCTTGCACCCATGGAAGCACAGGTCACGCACCTCTCCATTCTCCGTACCAGAAAACTCCTTCTCAAAAACATCAGGACCAAGTAGAAGATTGGCACCATTGCACTCCACACTTCCCTCTTTTTGTTGAACAGCAGTTGGCAGCTCCAGAGAAAGCCTGGTTTACTACAGACTGTAATCACATGGTAGGGAAATACAGGATTGCAGCCTACAAAGGGCTAGATGTATGTCCGCTATAGGGCTTTTATGGAGAGTAATAAGGATGTGACACTCTCCTTCAGCTGGACACTAATCCACCTCTCTGCCTGGCTATTTACAAAAACACTTCTACTCAGGTATCCTTAAAATCTCAATCATGCTTTCAAAGTTGAGTAGACACTTGTTTCAAATGTTATGGGAGAAACTGGAAGAGATGTATGATCTCATATGCCTCCGCTCCTTAAGAATCCAGGCTAAGAGAGGTAATAGCATTATTTATTCAGAATACATTAACACAAAATAACATCAGTTCATGCAGGAACTGAACTTGAAAGCATCCTTTGGGGATTTAGAGTCAGGGAACGTTTCCTTCTTACAGGAAATCAAACACTATTTTGGTAACATAAAAGGAAATACAATACAGAAATAAACTTATCAAAGGGAGAATTTATTTACAGCTTTGAGGATTTTCCACTTGGGTTTCTTCCTTCATTTTAATATATTAAATACAAGTATTAGTAGAAACAAATCAAATATGAATTCTTTGGTTTCGTTAATTCAGTTTTGCATATTATGAGTGAAAGTCTTTAGAAACTTCACTGCTCTTCTCAATATTCAGACTTGCAAATAAATAATTTATATAGTTAGAAAACAGAAGATGCAGTGGGAAGAATCATGTTTATTATACTAACAGCAGAATTTACCCACTGTGAACTATCTCGCTGTTACTTCATGTTCTTATTTAATTTGGAGCAAGGACACCCTCTGTCTTCACCACATCAGCTTCAGAAAGCCCAAGTATGTTTACAGGACGTGAGGAAGAAACCAGCAGCAGGAACACATCTGTCATTAACTGTGTATAGCTTTGGAAAGGGAATTGAAAACTGAAGATTTGGTTTTCTCTAAAGTGATATTTAAAAGTGGCATCTCCCCAGTGATTCAAAGGTGTAGGCTATAAGAAAGGGCTTGCTTAGTGTCCAGAAACTACCAGAAAAAACATCCTAGCAGTACTGTGGAATGAGTTTCTCTAAATGAGTAATGTTTCCCCCTGCCTGTGTCATACTCTGCTTAAGAAAACAGGTTCAGACCTGTAATTGTTTTCTATCCTTAGTTCTTGTCAGGGCAACTCGTGTAGTTTGTTACAACCTACTTATAATAATTCTTAGCTTAAGTAGCTAATTCTGTTCCCTTTAAAACATTGTTAAGACTGCTCAACTCTAATGCCTTTTCTTTTCTTCCATCGTTACATACAATTTTCCTGCTTTTAGCTGAGAAAACGAAGTCTTCCCTCTCAATCATCTTAATGTACTTCCAAGTTAAATAACAAACTTACAAGTTTTCCCACTCTCTGAAAGCATGGAAGAGGAAAAAGTACAGGTAGTTAACACCAAATTCAGCAGAATTGCTACAGTATGATTCAGCCTAAAACAGAATTGAATCATGATTTATTAGGAAGAAAAATCTGGAACTCTGCCAAATATGCAAAACTGACTGACTGAACTCCTCATGTAATATGTAGGACATCAAAGTCGTCACAGGAGATTCAGACATCTTTATACAAAACCAAAATAAACCTTTACTTCTAGCTCCTCATGGGGCACACACGTGGTAATCACAGCTGTTGGTACGTCAGCGCTCCTTCAGCATCAAGTCTGTCTCAGAGGGTTTTATCACACACATATTCTATTGCAAGTTATTAATCACCATTTCCACAGCTTCTTCCTTTCTGCCTTAAACATCCACAATACCCATTAGATAGCGAAGTTATCAGACTTTTCGTTTAATTCTGATTAGATCGGTGAAATTATCAGTCTGATGTGTTTTATGGAGGTATTTGGGAGACAAGGAAAGTTGTTATAGGATTTTTAACAGCTCCAATTTGAAATTTGACTATACCAAGTAAAACACTGAGGGATGTGTGCCACATTTAATTGGTTAGAGATTTCTCGGGAGGCTAACTGCTGTCTTTTGAGTAGTCAGGTCTTAATGTTGTGCAAGTCTAAACCAAGGATTATGAAACAAAAGATAATAAAAGCAGAGCACATGTAGAGTTTCAGGAGGTGCAAGGTGTTCACTTAGACAAGACTCACGGCTTAATGCTGATGAGATCTCTAAAGCTTCCCACAGCACTGCCTCGGTTCCGCTTCTCAGCATCACATTTCTCTTTTGTCCAGGTCATCTGGATATTCTCAGGAACTGGGTCCCCCTCATCTTCTTCATCTGAGTAGAGGCTCTCCAGACGTGCTATGGAATGCCTGTCTTTTACCAGCTGAGCCTAGATGGCACATGAACAACAAGCTGAACTCAGAGACTTTATTTTATGCTCTCTCTGGTTCTCTTCAAGCAATGAAAGGCTTTTTGTTCCATTGTATCTTTTATTCTGTCCAATCAATTTAGCCTTAAAGACAGCTCTGATAGCAGGCATCTGATCTAGCCAATAACCTTACATACTAAATTGACTTGAAACAGTTTTGATGGGCATAAGCTGTGCAGAATTTGGACTGACAGAGGACTGTATCTATACAAGAAAAAGAAGTCAGTCTCACTCACATTATGACACGGTCAGAAACAACAGACAAGCCTGACTCAAAACTGACAACTAAAATAACCTGGACAAACACATGCAGAAAAGTTAGATCATCTGCACGTTTCATAGTTGTATGTCCTGTAAGTCCAAACTGGAATGACACCTTCAGTAGGAAAACAGAATATGCTACAAATTGAGACAAATACCAGATATCCCATAGAAAGAAAAAGCAAGAACTATATGCAATTTGGGAAAATAAAAAAGCTACACTAAAAGTATTTCCTTGCATCTTCAGAAAAATAAATTTAAGCAGGAGCTATATAACACACTACCAGGAAAGAACCTTTGTGTCATTCCCCTCAGCAGCCCAGAGCCAAGAACCACAAATGACATACCTCCCTTTCCCTCTCAGTTTTTGTCAGCCTCATTTGCCTCAGCATCTGAGATCTCTGCTCCATCATAAGAGTTCTCTCGTAAGTATATGCTGAGATATCACTATTATGCTGCAGAAATAAGGACAAATATTATGCTTGTAATCAAGTGATAACCAAGTATCATCACTTGCATAATAAAGTGAAAAATGGGCTCAATTCCCTTACCATTTCTACCACTTCTACCTCTGCCTCTATTCGGAGTTGATAGAGGAAAGTAGCCAAATCCTTCTTCATCTGGATGCTGTTATCATCCATCTGAGCTACAGTAAAAATTCTCATTTTGCATTTTCTCCAAACCTGGTGAGAGAAAATAAACTCAGGATTTGAACCAGCAATATTCTGTTCTACAAAACAAACTTCGTAATATATCCACTTGCATTTATCAATACAAGGTCTACTACTGGACTTTGTTTCTTTAAACTAATGCACGTGGAAGTTAAGTAGGTTCTGACTAGCTGCTTACTTTGTGCTGTTTGAGAAGAAAAGGAAGCAACATCAACATGCCTCCATCATGCACAATCCACCACACATCAATGTTGCCTTCATTGTAACGTTCATGGTTGCTGGGGTAGAAAGACACATTTTTGGGAACCAGCAGAGCCAAGTGGGCCGCAGTTGTGCAACGAACAGTACCTGGCCAAAAGGGGAAGAACACAGTTACTTCCAAGTCTGCAAGAGTGATCTATCAACAAAACAAACAAACAAAAAAGTTACTCACTGAGCAAATGTCAGCAAACCATAAAACTAATCACTTAAATAAAGTTTATACAGTAAGGCTTGCATAGACAGGGTGGTCCAAATGACAAAGCCAGGATAAAGCAAACTCACCGGAATACAAGCCCTATTTCACATTTGAAATAAAAGCAGCAATCTCCAAAGCTAAGTATGAGGAGAAATCACCTCCACAGGAGAATGAGAGGGATAGAGGCAAGGAGAGTGTTATTCAGTAGTGAAGGATAAGTTAAGAGATAGATAATCTCTGTGACAAGACAGAGATTACCTAAGAAACAAATTATATTTTGCCATAAAACCAGCATCTCTTAAGTCCATAATTTTTTAACCATGAATTTTAGCTGCCAGATTAATCTTTGAGCATCTTTCATAGGCATTTTACCTACAGGAACTGATATTTCAAACAGAGCAGTTTTGTGAGAAATTATCTACTTCACCATCAATACTAGAAAAAAGGAGACTAAAACGCAGAACCAATTTCACAAGGATACTGTTGAAATCCCCTTTGTTTACCACGTGTGTAATAAACATCTCTGTTCACAACGTCTGATCACACAGAGCCTTTAAAGCTCACCTATAAATGTCTTCCAAGACCTTGGATCTTCACTTTGTCTCCAGCCATAGGGCCATCCCAACACCACAGTGTTATGCTTCATGCCACCTAGTCCACAGGACTGGATCAAGTGAGCAATTCCTTCCCGAACTTTATTGGCTACAACTACTTGACAAAATCCCTTAACCTTCTCAATTTCCATCATATTCTTAATAGTCTGCAAGAGAGACAAGGATAAACTGCAGAACCGAAAGGAATTCCTAGTATTTCCCAACCATGTGATTGCTATGTAAATTCCTGGTCCACGTGCCCATAGGTAAAACACATTTCAATGCAAAGTTCTGCTCATCTGCTTTCCTTAATAAAACAAAAGAGAAAATACCCACTAATCGTGTGTAATACTTGTTTAAAATAGAGTTTTCTTCCAAACATAATAATTTCTAATATATTAAGACTAGGGTCTCTTTTTTTGTGCCATCATCTCCTATTCATAACAGTAGTTAGCGATATCTGGGTTACTATCTCACTCTCCATTTTCTAATCCTGTAACACTCACCTTTTTTAACCCAAGGCCAACTGACTTCATTTGGATTTCCAGTTTCTGATTATCAAATAACATGTTGTGTTTATATTATATTTACAAATATAAGCACCAAATCCCACACACCTATCAAGTGTACCCTTCATTTGTTTAAAAACTAAACTTGGTCAACACATGGCCCATGAATCAGTTTTTCTTTTGTAACAATTTTCCTATAAATGTCAACAATTTTCCAATAAAATGCCTCTGGGGAAGAAAATAGATCTGATGATGCTATACAGATGTAAACAGGGCTATGATATCATGTTTATAGAATGAGGAAGATTAAGTAATTTATTAACAAATTTTCAGGACCATCCTTCAATGCTTTTTGGAATAAATTTATCAACACATTGAAAAATGTAGAGCACATTTGCTAAGTTTGACAGTCAGTAAAATGCTACTTGGGATGTTCAGAAAGCTAAATAGTCCTCCTCCCTCCATTAAGCAGCATGCAGAACTTCCATAGTAATTATTTCTTATAAATTAAGACAGTTATATGCAGTAAGGCTGTTTACACAACATGTGAGCATTGATCTTGCATTCCCTGAGCCACGATTGGCAGCTGAACGATGTTTGTAAGCCCTTTACTAAACAGCTGTAGTACTGCTCAAGTAGCCCTACGTTTCAACACGCTTTTTTCCATGTATGATTAAGAAACAAAATTTTGCATTACCTGCCCACTCACCCCTTTCTACTTCAGGAATTTGTTTAAGACACTGACCTGTTCAGCAGCCTGGGCTTCTCCATAGGTTTCCAAGAAATTCCCTTGGATCACTGATCCTATGATAGTCAAACCTTTACCAGCTTTCAACTGGGATGCAAATGTTAACAATCTAGGGTATTTTACATGCAAATCTTCGTCAAGTTTCAGAAGCACCAGCAACTGAGGTCTGGAGAAAATAAAAAAGGCAATGTCTTTTTTAACTAAAGCTTTAACAAAAACACTTGTAATAAACTGCTTCTCATCACTTACATTTTGCTTGAATGTTAACTCTGAAACAATACATTCTTTCTGTATCTCACACATTAGAAGAGTTTTACTTAATATTTTATTTCTCCTGATTAAAAGCAGAGGTGAAATATTGTGGTTGCTACATTGTGTTGACAGTCATAAAACCCATTGATACACCTAGGTTAAGAAGCCTGCATTAGCATTTTATTTACAGGCTTGTCTTTCAAGGTTCTTTTAAGTACTGTTAGAGTACACAATATGTGTTCATACTTCAAGGTTGTTCTCCCAGATCTATCTGGATACTTTTGCCAAGAAAATATCTGTAATCTGTATTCAGAAATCTGGCACATGGAAAACATGAATATTTTCATCTAAACACAGATCCCACCTGTCTTCTGTCCCTTAAGGTGTTGCTACATAGCTACATAGCTACATACTGTCTTAAGTTATGGTTGAGTAAGTGTAAGAATATTTATAAAACTCTGTCTTGGGTAGATTCCTAGTCCTCTCATTCAGAACCCACAAGTTGCACAACGCCCAAGAGGAGGGTTCTTGCCCACTTAATCTGTTTTCAACACATAAAGTTAGAGGGAATAATGTTGGTCACTGTTTCAGATTCTTGACCTCAGGACCTCTGTACTCACAGACTCCACAGTTTCCCCAGGTTCCACTTCTGAATTCACCAATTTTGAGTCCAACTAAAGATCCAAAGGGCATGAAAGGTCTGCCTATACAGGGCCCATAGAGCAGGGCTTGCCAGTGACGAGGCAGCTTACTGCAGAGTCAACACTTCTTTTTTTAGCATTCTGGGTATTTAAATTCATAAAGCTTCTTGTTTAGAGTCCAGTTCAATTCATTAAGTGTAAGTAGTTAACCATGACAGTGCATTTTATCAGTCTGAGATGAGTACCTCCAGTTCTTTGTGTGTGGAGGTCCCTCCTCCAGTCTGAGTAAGGCATATCTTGCTGCGCTGAGTGAAAGGCCCCGTATACCATCACCCCACTCCTTCTCTGCACTGTGAAGAACACGCAGTTTAGCCAACATGTGGTTCCATGAGCATTTAACTGTACACCTACAGTCAGGCTATAGACACATCATTACCTTAAAATGAGTTTAATAACGTGATACATAGCACACATCACATGTATATTTATCATTTGTATATGAATGTCTGATATCACATGAGAAAAAGGCAAATGTTTCAGTCAAATATATATGACAACACCACCATTCTGGACTTAATTTGTAATCAACACTCCTTGATTGGAGAAAGTTTCCCAAGCACATACAAACATCTGGCATTTCAATACCTGCTTTAGTCATTAAGTAAAATTAATTTATACAGCCATACTACAGCCTGACTCCATTCAACATTATCAGTCTTGGGCAACCCAATCTGTAGATTCAGTTTTGCAAGGACTGTTCTTGACAGACCTTTGCACCAGATAAATTGGAATTAGATATTGCCATCAGCTGTTCTGGGCCTGAAGGAATCATGTGCCATAGATATCAGGAAAATAAACCCCAATCAGTTTTCTGCTTCCCATGACTCAAGTTTCACCAAACACCTTTAGAGGTTTAACAACAAAGCACTTTAGGGGCTTTTGTTTAGCACTGACACAGCAAAACAATTAAAAAACATGAACTAATAAAGAATGCCTTCAAGTTATCTCTGTGCAGTTCCTTCTCCAAAAGTGAACACTTGAGATAATTCATTAAAAACTAGATCCAATTTCCCTTCCTAACCATTTTTATCATGTTAATACTTACCCTTGGTATTCAATGTACTTGTAAATCATGCCTGCAATAAGCATTGCTACCAAAGCATAATACCAAGATGAAATGAACATCAATGCCAGGCAAATACTCATGCCTAAAAATGAGAGGGCCCTAAAGGAAAAAGCAAAGGTATTACTAATTAGTGGGGCAGAAAAAGCTTTAAAACAAATTACACTCTCGTTTTTTTTTCTTTAAACTGTCTATTCTAAACTCACAGTGAAAGTAAAGATTCCAAGGGATCTCCCCAGTCCCCATTAGTTTTAGTATCCTGTTGTTGAAATTAAACTCTCATGCCATTACATCTGGGTTTGGTCCACTGAGAATATCACATCAATGTACTGCCAACTGCCCTCACGGAGAAGGTTCTTCTCAAGCCCTCACTGCAGATTACAGGCTTGGCCCTTTCCTTACCAGTGATAGTATTTGAAGCGAGGCCGCCAGTTTGGAGTTCGCAGAAGTGTCTGTACTGCACATGCCAGATTAACAAAGAGGTAACACATCAAGAAAAACCTGTGAAAGCAAAAAAAGTGCAAAACCTTTCAGAACACACATTTATAGATTCTGTTGCATACAATCACAAGTAATTTATAGTCAAAATCCAGCTGCTCTGTCACATGTGCCTGTGATTTTTATTAGCCTGGACTATTAGCATAAAGTAATTAGAACAATTTTTTAATTAGATCAAGTTAGATCTGTTCACTTCATCAGTGTTTTCTTTGCTCTGTGACAAAACTGTTTTCCCAAACCAAATAAAATACACTAAAAACTTGACTATTCGCGGAATACTCCACAGCAGAAACAAATGTACACGAAAAGCCTGAAGTCAGAGGATTCATACAAATAATGACAGTGAAACTCAGACTCCAGTAATTTGCTTTATGGTTAAAACTATGGTTCTGAAAGACAATCAAACTAGCAAAATTCAGAAGAGTATTCTTAATCCCACCCCTCCCTTAACAGCAACCAGCCTGTTTCTTACATTGAGAGAATTGGAGCCACCATGTCAAGTGAAGCAATAAGGATTCCCAGCTCAGCAATCAATGCTGTTAACAGAAGAGCCCATGTCGGTTCACCATTAGCTTTTCCATGACCAAAGATCTGAAGAAACAGAAACATTAAGCATATCTGCCAAGTATTTAAGGCTGTAATGGAAAAAAAGCAGATTACGTTTTTAAAAACAGTAGTTATTTTCCTACATAATTCCTTCTCTAGAACCAGGAGTCAAGTTATTCTAATGTCCTTTTATGCTTCATTGAATTAGCTGTTCAACTTCCTGATAAATTACCATATAACATCTAATCAAACTCCATAACAGTATTCCTCGTTTTTAACAAAGGAAAAAAAACATCAAAATAAAAAATATTGACCCTCACTTCAGTGCTGGGCAAACTACGGAAAATAAATCTAATTTCCAAGAGCATAAAGTCAAGCAGCTGGTTAAGCAGTATGTACAGAATGCATTTTTAAGATGTACGAACCCACAGGAAAGGGATGATGTTGTCTTTGGCTATGGCTTGCAGCAGCCGGGGGGCTCCAGTGAGGCTTTGCAGACCTGCCCCACACGTGGAGAAGAAGGATCCTATCACAATGACCCATGGTGAGGGCCATGACAGGGTACCCACCACCAAGTTCTTGTTCACCGCATCACCGTACCTGCAGAGAGGGACAGGGGGCATTCAGCTGAGACTCAGGTTTGGGTTTTTTGGGTCAGTTTTAAGATGTCATTTACATATTATTAAATACTATTAAATAATATTTTCTTGACCAGGAAATATTGAAAGTAGTAAACAAACTGAGTTACTTTTGATACACATACAGGAAGTGTCTGCAGCCTGATTCCAACAGTTTGAAAACTTTATTTTCATTATATATATTTTTAAATTTTTGTATTATCACAACATTATTTCTCACTTTCACCTAGAGAAACGCAGGATGGAAAATCTGAGGGAACCATGCCAGAAAACATCAAGTCAAATACAAGTTGATTCCCAAAACATTGATTACAATTTACATACAAATGTGGTTTTAAAAGGCACTCATAAGTAAAAGTCAAAAAAAAACTAAGGGCAGGGAGATTTACAGGAGGAAGGAGGTGACAAGATGGAAAAAAACACACCTACCTACTCTGCAAGAAAAGAAAAAGAAAGGAGAGCATTAAAGCAGTACAACTTACTTATCTCTCAGGACAACACCTTCTATGCAGGCTCCAAATAATAACACACAACTGAAGTCTTGAGGACAGAGTGTGCTAAGGAAGTAAGATTTCTTAAGATATGGCAGATGAAAAACCCCATAGAAAGTATTGTGGAAAGGAAAGTATGCACCTCCGTCCCACAGCATTTGCACTGCAGCATCTCCACAAGTACATCATAAAGCTGTGAGTAAATTAATGTCTCACAGTTCACAGAAAGCTTCTTATGTTAAAGTAACAAAGTTGTTCTTCAAAGTTTCAGTTTTTAAAAAAACAGTTTTAAATGTTCTGATAAAGAAGACAAAATCAAATGAGGCACTTTCATACTAAAATGTCAATTTAATCTTCTGCTAGTACAGAAGTTGATATTAAACTATCTTTCCTTTCTCTCTCCTTTCCCTGTGTCTGAAGATATTTTGAACATACAGCAACCTATTACCTTGCATGTTCTTATCTGGTCTCTGATGGCATTCACATCACCAGTAGGTCTTTGACTATGAAGTTTGTTATTAAACTGTACTGCTTCTGCATTGTGCAAGACAAAATGTATTCAGGTTTTTTGGATCTGGCAATCCATAATGTTTTTGACCCTGTGAATTAAGTTCACATGAACGGTTAAATCTTAAATTGTACCCCTGACATGCAAGTGTAAATTACGAAGTGTAATAAAAGGGGAAACATGACTCCCTCCTAAAAACCACGGTGTCAGGCTCCCACAGGGTGGCGTATGAAACCAACACATCCAGTTACTGAGTCAATTCTAAACTGCCAACAGAGTTGGGGGTTATGTCTGTGACCTGGTTTAATATTTATTATGTTCACAGGAAATGCTGACTACTTCATACAGGGCCAGTTCCCAAAATAACAACTGGGGAAGGCTATGTTCCTAAGAAGCTGAAGTAAGCAAGTTGGGATCCTGATTTACAGTTAGGCAAGGTTTGGCAAAAACCAGGAATGAAACAGCAGAATTTCCAGGAGAGTCACCATCTCAGTCAGCAGCCCTTTGGGTAGGATTTATTCAGAAAGCTCTTTTGACTTTTCTTTTTTTCTTTTTAATCTCCTATGTTGAAAGATTGTCATTTAGGACTCCAAGAGCTAGATGAAGCTGAAAGACCTCGGTTTAATCTCTTTAGCAGGAGAGCAGAGATGAAGACAATATTTCCTAAGCAAAGCCCTTGTGGTAGGTTGGATATTAGAAAGAAGTTCTTTACAGAGAGAGTGAGCAGGCATTGGAATGGTCACCATCCCTGGAGGTTTTTAAGATGAGGCTGGATGTGGCACTGAATGCCATGATCAAGTAATCACAGTGGGGTTGGATCAAGGGTTGGACTTGATGATCTCGGAGGTCTCTTCCAACCCAGTTAATTCTATGATTCTATGATTTAAGGTCAGAAGAGCTGAAGAAACCCTCGGGAACATCTAGTCTCATTTCTAACTAAAATGCTCAAGACAACCTATACTCCTTAAAGTCACTCCAAACAAAAGGCCTGAAAAGCTGTAGGTCACTGTGTAGCAAAGAACAGTAATGGCCAGTTTCGTGAGTGAAGATCCGGGGAAGGTCTTTACACCTTCCAGCCTGCGCATTTGGATTTTTTTTTTTTTTTTTTTAGGTGAGACACAGTGTGCGCGGAACCGAGCCCACCCTTTAATCCTAAGGTTCATCTGCCGGGGCCAAGCAAGCTTGGACGGTGGCAGCGAGGTCCTCAGGACGTAGATGGATTGCCTTTTTACAGGGTTGATGAGCTCCATCTGCCCGGGGAGTGTCCCTGACCGGGAATCGAACTTGGGCCTCGGTGGTGACAGCGCCGCGCCCTTAACCACTAGACCACCAGGGGCACAAAACAACAGAACCCACCACAAAAAAGCGGGACGGAAAGCAAGGTAATAATTCCAATGCTTTCAGCCCAAGGACTGTTGTTTTGTTGTTTGTTTTGTTTTGGTTTTGTCTACTGACAAGTCATACTCACACAGATAATTTGGTGACCTGAAAGCAGTTCCACAAACCAGATACAATGTACCAGCACTCTACTAATTATAAAAGGATACAGACTAGTGATGTGGTGACAATGGCAAGAATTGTTCCAACAGGAATGGATTTCTGTGCATCTTTGAGGTCCCCTGATCTGTTTGAACCAGCCATGATACCTGAAAGTACATTTTCAGGATATAAGATCATAGGGCAGGAAGAAGTTCAAAGCCCCAGGATGTCCTCTCATCCCAGCATTCTCACCAGTCACTGAAGGGAAGAAGATGCCAACCAGCACCATGAAGGAAGTAGCAATATCTGAAAGCACGTACAGGTGCAGGTTGCTTTTCTGGCCTGCTACATCAACAGATGGGTGATGTGCTTTCTCCAGGACCTCTCCTTTCTCCAAATAATTGCTCCATAAGTTGTCTTCAAGATTATTATCACACCACAGAAAACAAGAGTATGTTTCAGTTCAAACTCATTATATTATGTTCTCATTGTAATGCATCTACAACTGAGGATTACAAATGCAGTTCAGTGATCAACACAAATGAAGGCATATACAAGTTACGTGAAAGAAAATTTATACTGCATGTTTTCAAAGGAATCTGTGTAAGAAACCCACAAATGTATATCAATAGCCAAATGAAGTCTAAGCAACTTATCCTTTATTATTACTGAATGTAACATTCTTTCAACTTCATACCTATTTTAACCCAAGGAAATACTGAATATATTTACGAACCGCCATACCACACACAGTAGCTTAGAGAATGCAAAGTAGTAATACTTAGCAGCTCTCTAGACAGGAACAGATTTGTTCTTCAGTCAATGAAAGAATTACAGAATTGTATGTTTGGTATTTGAAATTTCACTAAAAAATGCTGAGTCCATTTTAGAAACCAGAATGCCGGTTTCTGTGGAAATGGGAACCTTCAGCACTCAGCACCTGCACAAAGCAGTTGTTCCCTGGAGTTCTTTTCAATAATGAACACTTTTCAATGACATTCTATTCAAGAGTGGGCAAAGCAGGAGACACACTATTTCTATACAAGTACTCTTATCATTCAGGACATAATCTTTAACCTGTCTAAACAGAGAGTTGTCACTATGCAGAGTTCTGAAAAATTTTAATAACTTACTCATGTTAGTATAATTTATAATTATAGTCAACTTTCTGCTGAAATTATAAGATGGACAAGGCAAATTTTATCAATTTTACAGCACACAAGTACTGTATCAGGACAAAAGTGCCCTCTCCTCTTTTTAAAGACTATAATATTTGGTTTTCTTTATTGAAAATAATTTCCTTCACTGTCATTACATTTCTTCAGTCCCTCTTTCTTAACCAGCAGGGAAGAGTTCAACCCATTTCAACCGCTGAGCATGCCTCCTCTTTAAGGGAAAAAAAAAATATTCTACCATACCTATTAAAATGCCACTAGCAGCTCCCGGAATTCCTGCTATCTCAGAGACATTGTTCATTAGGAAATATTCATCACAGTGTTCTTCAGTTAAGTTTGTAGTGTGGCAGAAAAGCTCCCAAAGCTTAGAGGCCATAGTTATGTTATCCTTAACTATGGTTTTGGCACAAACATCAAAGTGATCTCTTGACAAAGTCCTGTTGCCCAACATGCAAATTCTGGAAAGGAAACATGAACACCAGGGTTATTGTATGTTACCAGTAAAATAAAATCCACCCTTCCCCATAGTTCTCCTTTCATATCGTGGAAGCTTCAAGTTACTCTAGTCTCCGACATCATCAACAATGAAAACGAAAGAATAGGCCACTTTAGGTTGTGGGGGGTTTGCCATTTTTTTGTTTGTTTTGAGGTTTTTTTTGGTGTTTTGTTTTTGGGGGGGGAGGGCATTTTTTGTTAAAAAGAACTACTGAAGTGGAAGAAATTTTAAACGTACTAGAATTCAAATTATTTAAATATATTTGGAATCTCATTATCCCAGTTTCTGTATAGTAGCACTTGAATGACCCCTGACATTTTAGTTTCACAATTAGGAACATACATTTCAACCACAATAAGCAAGGGTCTTCTTGTCACAAGATACTGTCTGTAACTGCTAAAATCCTCCAGTGCCTGTTGTATTTCACCTAACCATAAACATCACTTATTCTAGCATTGAAAAAATGTTAATCCACTTCTCCAAAGACAGTTCCACAAGACGCAGTGATCCAACATCACAGCTTGCTGCTGCCAGAAGTTCATTCAGCTTCTCTTTATGGTGTCAGAAAACACCCATAGGAAAAGAAAAAGCTTTCTTCCATTTTAATACATTTAATTGTTTCATAGGTCTCACCGATCACTGAAGCCAGCAAAATGAAAGAGACAGGGCCATTTTTGCAGGCCCATGAACTGTAACTTCAGAGAAGCCTTCCCCTCCAGAATTAAAAATAAATACACTGTCTAGTGACTTTAAAAAAAAAAAATACAGCTGAAGGAAGAAAGATAGGGGAAAACATGCAAGAATAAGCCAAGAGATAACAGAGGGAGGTAGAGACACTGTTTTATTTTTATTGATGTAAACCTTCACTGTTTTAAAACACTATAATCATTGGGCCCTAAATATCCAAAGGGAGCACTTGAGTGTTGCAAGTACTTTGTTATAGTCATAACACTTTAAGAGGTGAATAATTATACAGATTCAACTCCTCTATTTCCCTTCTATTCATCTCTTGTCAGCAGTATCAGAAAATACTGTTTGCATTCCTGGTAAAACACATATATCCACATTATTGCTGCTCCAGCTCTGAGTTTAAGAAGCTGTATTACATGTTTAACTGCCATCATGCCAAGGAGCATATGGCTGTGTGCAGAGCAGGGTTCATGTGGCAGACCAGTCTGCTCCGAGACCAGAGTCTGACCATGGCCCCACCATCACATTCCTAAGAGGTGCCCTGTTTCTCACAGCTAAAAATGTTGGAAGTAATTCATTAAAAAGGTACCTTCAACAATGTATTAGGCACAAGCTGTAAGTAACCTACCATTAAACCCCAACTTCAGACCCATCAGCAAAGCTATACCCACATCCAGAAATACTACTCACGGAAATTCAGGTGGATCAAAGATGGACTTGATAGCTCCAGCATAAATGGACAGTATGGATATTACTACGCAGGCCAAGAAGAGGGAAGCAAATTTGTTTACATATTTGACACCTACAAAGACCACCACTGCCATTAAGATGAGGAATACAGTGCCATACACCCTCATGTTATTTAGCATGGCACTGGAAGCATCGTGGGCACCGGATGGATGAAAAATTGCTGCTTGTGGCACAATATATGTCTGAAATGAGAAAGCAAAAGCAAGCTGAAGGAACACTAAAAGAGAATTCTGTCAAGGATCATGTACCTATACTGGCAAGATAAATCACTTTCCATTTTGCAACATGCTCTTCACTGGAAATCTTCATCTGAACAGGAAAAGTCAAGAGATAACAGCCCACTCCACGTCAGTAGAACAACTGAGCCAACTTTATCAGTGATGAGTGTGAGTCTTGAATTAAGTCATACTTTCACATCTATGTTATCAGAAGGGCTTCCTGTCTGGACACCCACAGAGTGTGCAGCTTCCAAAGGGAAGCACTAACGGTACAGAATTGGACACCACAAAACTGGAGACCTTCTAGTCTCTTCCAGTAAATGTGTACACAAATATGGGACAAAAATACTGAGGTACTTTCTGTATGTTATGTGTCTTTAAAGCAGGACTACTCCAGTGCTACTCACCAATAAAATCTCAATGGCACCAAGGATATACATTGCTCCTGCAAATGTTGTTCCCAAATAGAAGCACAGCCCTACAGCTCCACCAAACTCTGGCCCCAGAGATCTAGATATCATGAAATAGGAGCCACCAGCTATGAAACAAGAAAAGTGAGAGTAAAACTGTAATTTACTGTTATAAGTTTTTAAATATTCACAACAAGAATACAACAATTTTATACTGTGTATCTGCTTTTCTGATATTCAATTAAGTATCTGTTTTGTTAGCACAGAGGTAAAAATCAAATAAGCCAATCTTTAGCCTTATTGATACTAAGAAGAAGTACTAGATATGAATTCAGGCTTTGTATCCTGGATTAAGCAAATTTCTCTGGAATAAAATCATGTTAACAGCCTAGAGCAACTTAGGTTTTGAGTTTTTTTTTTCTTTTCTTAGCACAAACGAGATATTTGCTAACCACACTTACCTGGAACAACACCATTTGTGGCAATAGCACTCATTGATATGGTTGTCAACATAGTCTGGGGAAAACAGGGAAAAGGAAATAATTATGTCAACAACACTTTTTAAAACATAAACTTCTTTCTTGATAAAATAAAGATTCCACTGTATAGAGAATACAGTATTTCTATTTATTCTGCCTGACATTATGTAAAAGAAAAAAAAAATAAAAACAAGGGCAGGAGGAATTTAATCATCAAGCTGTTGAGACTTCTGTTTGAGGGATGGCCACTGCTTTATCAGGTCAAACAGCAGGTGTCTGCAGACGAAGCAAGAGAACGCAGGTGTCCCTTCATCTACAGAGCTGCAATTCCAACAAGAGCTAGTCCAGCAAAGCAGGCAGTCCCCACCTGGGACAGGCATGGAAAACAGTTGTTTGCTGAAAAAACACAATTTTTAAGACTGTATCTACACTAGATAAACTTTGTCATTTTAGAAGTACTAGCAAAAAATAAACAAACAAACAAAAAAATCTCACAGCTCTGAACATCAGAGAGTGTCTAGCATAAATCTGGCTTCTCTTTCCACAGGCATCTACAATGCTGCCCCTCCAAGTTTCTCAATAGTTTTACAGAGGTTATGTCACATGCATTATTCTACCTAAATACTCACACAACAGCAGCAAAGCAATACAATCAGGAAGGACTGAAGGACTCCAGCCATTCCCACCATCCAAGTCAGCCGAAGGAAGAGAATAACCCCAAAGATATTCTGCATGCATGGTAAATACACCCCCATCAGGGTGCCCATGCTGGGTGACTGAAAAAAAAAAAAAAAAGTTTATATTCACTAACTGAAATTATTCAAAGGACAGATAACCAAAAAAGCCTAGAAGTTCAGTTTTTTAAATGGTAGAAACATGGGAAACATAAGGTAGACACACTCAGATACTGTAGTGCTAGACTTCCACAAAACTCGAAGCAAAGTCCAAAATCATGAATTTTTGAGCAAAATGCTGACCCTATCACATCTTCACATTTTAAGTAATTACCCTTTAGCACTTAACACCAATTACTAACAACAAAAAAGGTATTTATTTGTTTTATTGTAGATCCACAGATATTCAAGTATGAAACCTGTCGAAGGGTGCAGACCCCCAGTCAGACTGATCCTACCCCACTCCCCAGTTTATAAATTAGTTCCATGGAAAACACTCTTTATCGATGCTACAACTAGAAAAGATTCGGAAGCAATGTGGAGACATGCATAATATCTTTTTTTCCATTTTATATATTCCATGTAAAACTAATGGTTCTGCCCTTTCCTATGTTTAATGTCAGCATCAGACCCTGAATCACTTTTGACAGCAACTGAGAAAATACAGGTTAGTTACGTGACTTCACAGGAAGTGTATGGGTGGCATTCAACATAGCATCCTGCAGAATTCTCCTTTGCCCAAATAGTTATTGTCAGAGGATAGTCAGATCCAAAATTATGACATCGAAGGGCTTCATTTCAAGGAATAAAAAGTGTTTGCTGCATTGGCACACTGGTACCAGCAGCATTTCAGAGTCCCAAATCTCTGTGGCTTCCTGCCAAGGTATCTCATTACTTCTGCCTTCTGAGGTTTTCATTTGCATTTAAAATTACACTGAATTCTAAAACATAGGGGGAATGGAGTGTAACTTCTCAAAGGCTCATCCCTTTTTATACTTCCTTCTATAAACCTGAATTACAAAATATATTATAGATAGACAACACTTAAAGAAACCCTTGATCAATCATTTAAATGATAAGGATATTAAAGGGAGGTGACAGCACTTGTTCAAATTTGACTCCACACAGCATTACCTCAATGCAAAAATAAACAGGTCACATGTACCTTTTTAAACAAATAAGTACTATAGCTTTGGATTAATGACTAAAGACAAGCACATTACTCTTAAAATGATAAAATGGCTGTCAAAAACTTTACCTAAGGTAAGTCAATAGTGTATTCAGTACACAAAGCAAAATCCTAGAATGTAGGGGTTAACAGTGGGTCTGTTAGCTCCCTGGAAGAGGAGATTTGACTTGGGAAACTTTCAAATGTGGCCTTGAAGATAAGTAAGTTTTATACACAGTCTAACTGGGGAACGAGGGTGGACTGTGAGCCTGCAGATTTGGTATGTGAGAACCACAGCCTTGTCCTTGGACATCTCCAGGTGTCTCACGATTGCTGCCAAGTGTATCAGTAATGATGAGTGGCCAATGAGGAGGATGTTGCTGCTTGCTACTTGCGTGCTGCCTGCTTGCTGCTTTTTGACAATGATATAAAAGGAGTTGGGATTTTTAATAAAGGAGGCCTTTTCCTATGTTGCCCTGAGTCAGCCTTCTTGTGTGTTTTTTATTGGACCGTCGCGACATAACAGTAACACTAGAAGAATTAAGTGTTTATAAGATCACAATAAGAAGCCTAGGAATTTAGTGCTTCAACTTGTAATTACATGTTACAACTCAGAACTTTCTTGTCTGCATTAAGAATCTGCCCTGATAGATATGAAAGAAAACTGTGCCCAAGAGCATGATCTAAATCATTCTTTGTTAGAAATGCCAGGAACTGCTGACTGAATTTTTTTAAGTCAGCTTTGAATTCCTTGTGTGGCTAGAGCTAAAACAGATCAACCTCATACACACTACAACGCCGGTGAACCTCCTGAAGTAAAGCAGGCAACAGAATCATACGCTGAGGGTTTGCAATGAAGTAACCCTGTGAGACCTACCAACACGGGGCCAAAGCTATTATTCAGCTGTTCCAGTGCCATAGTACAGAAAAAAAAATTTAAAAAAAATTCCCTAAACCATTACCTGCCATTGTATAAAAATTACCAGCCTAAAGAACTAACCTGATCAGCTTTACCAGGATTATGCATAAGGACAAAAGGAATTGTTGTCCTCTGATAGTTACAGAAAGGACACTTGTGTGTAAGTGTCCTGATCAGGGCAAGGTAAGGATTTTTTACTGTTGAGTTGCTCCAGTGCTGTTGTGGAAGAGAATCTTCACAGCGTATGATCTACAGTGTACTTGTTTCCTCAAGGAAGGGGAGGTTTAGATAGACACTTTTGATTCCAACACCTTCATCTGATTCACACTGTGTCTTCAACTGCATAAACATTAACTGAGGAATTACTAAATAATATTGCCAGGCACTGGCAGATTTTGCCCAGCACAGGTGCTTCCCATTCTCACATTAATGCACACTTTGCCTCTTAAGGACACATTCCACATAATTTTATCATCTATCTGACCCTTCATTCATCAGTCCCTCCTCTCACAACATCTCTGAACGCAGCAGCCAGCATCACGTGAATTTATCGGATGTGTGGGTATGTCTGGGATAAAGGAGTTAACAGTTTGTCAAAACTGGCATCTGAGAAAAGAACTTGTTGCTCCTACACAGAAGAAGCAAGTGGACCACAGTTTCTGTGTATTCTACATGACAGTCTTCCAAACACTACAAAGCAAGTGACTTTTCAGCCTACCCTTTACACACTTCCCAACACCTGCTTCCTTTTCATAAGAATTCACTTTAGCTTAGCTCTTTCCTCTCTTCTGCCCTGTGTCCCTGCAGCTTTGCTCCACTGTTCCATCACCTTCTCCCTCTTAAGTGGCCTCTTACACCTATCAAGTCACAAGCTCATTTCAGCCACAGAGGAAGAGAAATTGTGCATTAGTTGTATAGCTGTGAGACCACTGCAGAGCAGAGCAGCCTAGGAAATGCCTAAGTGTCAGCCCATAGCCAAAACCCAAGCCACAGTATTAATAAGTGTATCTCGGGCATAAGTGTTTAGGCTAGATTTTCTTACCCTGTGGCAAAAAAATGCCTGTAAGAAAGAGCGACCCACAAACGCTACTTGAACCAACTTGTTCACAGAAATATTTAACACCAGTAACTTGCAGTGACTTGACCCTTTTTTATAGCATCTGACCATCACTAAGTGATACTAAACCAGTGCTGAAGTCTCAATGGAATACAACATGAAACAAGAAGGGTATTATTATATTCAGCCTCAACAGTGAGCAAATGAAAAAATGTAACACCTCATGCTGAATAAAGGAAATAAAACACAGAGACATTTTGAAGAACACCGTTTTAGAACAATCAAGAAGGGATAGAAAAATCTCGAAAACAGTATCTATTTCAGTGATGCAGATCATGTTTCTGTTCACTCTCATCAGCTGCAGACATATAATTTATATAAATATTGATCTGAGTCTGAAGGACACTATTTCCTTTGTGCCAGTATGATGGGTTATTAAAGCACTTGGCTGCAGGGCTCAGGGGCATTGATCAGCAATGACAGCTCTTACAGTTGCTCTGTAGCATGAGGGCAGAGAGCAGCACAGAAATGAACTGCCTTAAAAATGATACATGAACTAAAGCAGTTTATCTAATTTTTTCCATCATGAGAAGGGGATATTTCGGTAGTACTGTGATTATTAAGTGTTTTATTATAAGACTGTATTTAGAAAAGAAAAAGCAACCCCATTTCTACCTTATTACATGGAGTTGTGTCAATCATACCTGACGTGTACCTAACACAGAATGCTACTATCAAAAATATTTAGTGGGGATGCTGAAACAGGATAATATGTTCATATTAAGATGTTTTGCACTGAAATGAAATGAATTTAAAAGGATATGATTTGGTTGGGGGGGGATGTGCTAGGTCACTGAAAGGTATTCACTGAGAGACCTGTTTTACCTGCCCAGAGAATTACAGACACTTAGTAAAAGGATTGCTTTTCTCAGTTCATTTCTGAAGATCAGATCTAGAACCTGCTCATCAGCCTTGCTCTAGTTCTTGTCTACGAGATGCCAATTCCAGTGAGTGACAGGCAGGTTACTTTTTGTCACATTGGCTGGGTACATTTTTGCTGAGCACACCCAGTACAGGATTCCACATGTCATAACTGCTAATGTAATTTATCCCAGAGACAGGCATGGAGGTTAAGACTCTCTTAAGGACACTGCAGCGTTTACACAGAAAATACTGACATATTAATGCAGGATGATATTGTCACTTTTTGAGTGGTTACCAAACCCATTTATAGCAAACATCTGAGAAGCCCACAAACACACATTTTTGGGACATAGGAAAGCATAACCCAGGACAACCCAGTCATTAAGCCCACACTCTATTTTGCCCTAGAAGTAATGCTTTAACAAAGACAACAGTCCTTTTTTTTATGGCAGTAAACAGCTTGAAAATACACAAGCACTTATACAAATCATATCTAGATGTAAAAATATTAACACAACACCTTACATGGTACTCTAACAAGGACTGAAAACAAGTGGTCAGTTTCCTGTTATTTGCCCCATTTTTACCTTATGAAGTTATATGCATTTGCTTCAACCAACTCTACACTACTGTCCCATTGCCAAATTCTCCCAATTCTTTTCCAACAGGGAAGTTTATCCCTGTATTCTGGTCAGGCAGTTAATATGGAAATAAACAGAAAAAGTGATCATAACTTTCTCAAAATCACAAGGACTGTATTGTATCCTCCTCCATGCTTCTTTTGTTCAGAAAATAATCAGTCTGCTTTTGATAGTATAGGATGAAAAATATCTTAGATTATGCAGTAATACCATGTAACAGCTGATGCCTGACACCATTCCCACCCAAAGCATACTAAAACAGAGATGCAGCTGATATTCCTTATAAATCATGGCTAGGCTTCGCGAACGAAGATTTGAGAAGGGGTCTACCCACGCTTGCTACGAGCGTGCTCATGGCTAAAAAGGTCAATGCGAGATAGACAAGTCCAGTTGCAGAAGGTACAGTAGAAAGACTCCCCAGGTGACATGGACAAGACACGATTCTTTCTGCGTTGTCTTTTCTCCTTGAGAGTGATCCTGCGTGTGTTCTCAAAAGCAGCAGCAGCGTTGTAGATGGTGTGTCTCCAGGCCTCCCGATTGGAGGTCAGGGTAGACCAGTGGTGGTGATCAATATGGCCAAGGTTGAAGGATTGTTTCAGGCAGTCCTTGTATCTCCTCTTCGGGGCTTCTCTCTTGCGGTAGCCAGTGGCAAGCTCCCCATAGAGCACGATCTTAGGGAGGTGGTAGTCCTGCATCCTGGAGACGTGCCCTGCCCAGCACAGCTGTGTTCTCAGCAGCATGGCCTCCATGCTCGTGACTGCTGCCTGTTCAAGGACAGACCTGTTGGTCACATAATTCATCCAGTGGATGTTTAGGATTGTATGGAGGCAGCGCTGATGGAAGCGTTCTTAAGAGACACAAGTGGTGGTGGTAAATGACCGATGATTCAGATCCATATAAAAAGAGCAGACAGTACAACGGCTCTGTAAACGCTGATCTTTGTACTTTTCTTCAGGTGTTTGTTTCACCCCACTCTTTTATGGAGTTTACCGAAAGCTCTGTATGCCTTTGCTAACCTGTTGTCTATTTCTGCATCAATCTTACCGCCTGAGATGATGCTTCCCAGCTAATTAAACTGCTGGACTGATTTGAGCTGATACTGGGATGATGGGAGACTTCCTGAGGTGCAGGTTGATATAAAACTTCTGTTTTCTTCAAGCTGACTTCCAGTCCTAAAAGCTCAGCAGCCTCTGCAAAGCAGGATGTTAAATGCTGCAGAGCTCCTTCTGTGTGGGCGACGAGGGCGGCATCATCAGCGTAAAGCAGTTCACAAGATGATTTAAGGTCTCAGTGTGGGCCTTCAGTCGCCTCAGGCTGAATAGGCTCCCATCAGTACAATATCAAATGTAGATACCATTTTCATCATCAAGGTCTGCCGTGGCCCTTTGGAGCATCATGCTGAAGAAGACTGTGAATAAAGTTGGTGCAAGAATGCAGCCTTGCTTCACACCACTGGCTATTGGAAACGGCTCAGAAAGTGCATCATCATATCTGACTTGACCGTGCTGGTCCTCATGAAGCGAGATGATCATTTTGAGGAACTTGGGAGGACATCCTAAACGTTCCAAAATCCGCCACAGACGTTTTCTGCTCACAGTATCGAAAGCCTTGGTGAGATCAACAAAGGTTACACAGAGTCCTTTGTTCTGTTCCCTACACTTCTCTTGCAGTTGTCTGAGAACAAATACCATGTCTGTGGTACCTCTGTTGGCTCAGAAACCACACTGGCTTTCAGGTAGAAGTTCTTCTGCTATGGCGGGTTATTAATCTGTTCAAAAGAATTCTTGCAAGGATTTTACCAGCAATGGAGAGCAGAGTAATAAATCGGTAATTTGAGTAGTCTGATTTATCTCCTTTCTTCTTGTACAAGGTGATGCTGTCCTTATTAATAATGCAAAGGTAAAAATTTTGGACAGACTCAAGAATTACTGTACCACCAAGTACCACACAAAAGAAAAACATAATTAAAATGTTTAAATTACTTTTTTAATGTCATCTTATAGTACCAGAATGCAGTTATTGCACCCAGATGACCTTCATTTTGTCTTGTAATGATATTGACCACAATATTGCAGCACTGTAGTCCATGTGGTGTCAGATAAAATTGAATTTTAAGCTTCATGCTGACTAAATAACTTTGTTAACCCCAGTGTAAAACTGTGCAGAGTAAGGAGCTGGAGTATAAGGGTGTTCAGCATGGGGTAACATGGTTCTGTGAGAACACTGCTGGTTTTCAACACTATCACTATCACTGCCATTTCTTTCTGAAAGGGCTCAAACTTTGACAGTGCTATTAGATCTGCAGAATTCAAGTACTATCTTAGTGCTTATCTGAAAACCTTTATTTTAACACAATTTGCAAGCAAACTGACACGCCTGCAAGTGCCATAAAATGCAACCACACCACTTGCAGGTGGTGTTTAGCCAAAACACTCGCAGAGGAACCGCCAGAGGAGAAGAGGAGCAGTTATCCCTTCCTGATAGAAATTTAACTACCAACAATCAAACCTCAACTGCTACCTAGTCATTACAAGGCCAGCCCAAATGGGCAAACCATCTAAATGCAGATCCTTTGGGGCAGAATTCAGTTGCCTAAGTGCCTAATACCAGAATGACTCCTGAGCTGCCCCAGGGCGTTCAGTCTGACCTCCACCCATCACTCTAGAAGGGTGATGCCTCCTTCAAATCCTGTGTCATACCTACCAGGCTTGTAGATAGTGCTGTTTTAGCTGCCCTGTGCTAAGAAAAAGCAGGGGGAGGGGAGGGGGGAAAGGAGGGTGGCAGTTGTTTTGTTGTTTATTCATATCCTCTTCTTATCTAAATCCACACCAAGTGAACGGAATTGCACTGTAGTGTGCAGTGCATAACCACTACATCTGCCCCAAGTCTTTGATAATCTCTGGTTCCCTACGGAGTTCTATGTCATTTCTTTGCAACACTGGTTCCTAACAGAGGTTAAGAAAAAGCAGAAAGCAGCACAGCTCCCAAGAAATCACATATGGAATCATCCCATTCATCAGCTGGCCATGGAGAGAATCTTTACTTACTTTTGATACTTTCTTCTTCGATCCATCAGTGCTTTCTGCTTCTTCATGTTCCTTAACACCTTGGGTAAGATTTGTGTAATTGACCAACTTGCCAAGGAGAGATGACACTTTTGGTCGTATATCAAGTTCTTCCTGTGGAAAAAGACAACTACTCAACTTCTGCAGTTCACAGCATTTATGAAGAGACTGTGGGGGGGGTGGGTGTCACACCTTCCTTGGCATGCCTGAGGCTACTAGGGAACACACCAGGAAAATCATCCAGGGAATGACAGAGTATTTCACTGTGCCTGAACCACTGATTAGGGGATTTAATTTTCTGTAAGGATGGCAACTCTGACAGCAAAAGGCTATACCAAAAGGTCTGCGCTGCATCCTTCTCCTTAGGTGCTAAAAAGCGTAATTACAGCAATAAAGAAGTCTGAGCCTTGGCAGACTTCTTGTAAGAAAATGAATGTGTACCTTGCATGCATCTCTAATGTCAACTTACATCAACAGATATACTTTTAAAAAGGTCAAGTTGCCAAACAAAGCAGAGGGATCAAATCAAGGGGAAAAAAGAACCAGAGTAAAATCTTCCCTTCTCCTTTCTCTTTGAAAATAAAATGTCTCACGTGTCTGCACAGTAAGTAATGTACGGTAAAGAGAAACAGTGAGGTGGGGATGTGGAGGGTCCTGTTGGGCTTGGTGTGGCTCCCACTGGCCTCTGGTGTGAGCGTCTGGTCCTCCTTCCTTCTACATGGAAACAGTCACATCTCTCTGCCCCACGGTCCTAACCAATCAGAATATCTGACCTTTTTCATCACACAGGGTATCTCTGCCTATTGGTACCTCAGACAAGAGACACATGTGCTCAATCCCTCGCATCTTGGAAATCACATTAGGAGCATAAAAACCAGTTAGAGAAATCACCTCAAACAAGGCCAGATTTCTGTCATAGTAATCACCTCCCTTGCCTGCTTCTGTACTATTCAGGAAAGGACTGTTTTCCTTATGGTTGCCATGACCTGCAAAGAAAAAAAGAAACAGGTTTTGAATAAGCAGAGAAAGACAGACTTTGCAACCTTGACAAATCCATAGGGAATACACTTGTTTAGTCAATAGAATTTATTTTAGTATCTAAAGTTATGCAATGTTAGCAGTATCAGAGCTGTTACTCTAAAGGCAGAATTATTTCTATTTCTACTCTCATTAAAATAGAATAAACAGTCACCTAAAGTAAAATTTACAAATAGGGTCACAGCTACAAGGCTTTATGTGCCTTTATTCTCTAATGCTCACTTCTATAACTATTTCTTATACAGAATAGTGACAGTTCTCACGCACTTAGAAATCATTATTAATGCTAAGAGCAACTTTTGAGCCATTATGTCCAAACTGATTAGGTAGATTTAGTAAGACTAAACCCTTCAAAGACTACATTCTGTTAGTACAACAGAAGTAGACAGATGCCAAAGCACTCCCTCCCTTGTTTTTTATTGTTGGTTTTTTTTACTATGCCCACTAATCCCAGATATTAAACACACTCATCATGACTTTAGCCTGTGTTTTGAATATTTAGACTGTGCATTCTTCAGACTCGTCTTAAAGTTAAAACCTAACACCAAGTACAGTAAAAGCAGAGCATTCACACATATAATGAACAATGTTAAAAAAAATGACATGGAAGATCAGTAGAGCTTTCTGTAACAAGTACTAACTTAACAAAAAAAAAGGTCACTATATTTTAAAATAACCTTAGAAAAAAAAAAAGATTAGATTGATTTCCATCTTCAGAAGTTCTCAGACCTATGTCTCCCATTACACTCTGTTTAACAAACAAAAATTCTTTTCTTCTGCCTGTACCTCTTCACTCCCTACTCTTTCAGCCAATACAAATGAAAGATTTCCAAGAGCATCTCCTTAAGAAAGGATCAATCCAAGGAATACTTTTTTTTGTATTTACAAAAGAAATAACCACTAAAGAAATTAAAAATGGAAGAAAAAATTATTATCTCAAATGAAAATCCTGCAAGTTAAAGAACTATTGTACACTGAACACATCGAAAGTAAGAGATTAAACAGCTGGATTTTTTGGTACATATTTTCAATTATCAAGGTAGTTAATTCAACACTACTACACAAAATTATTTTAATATAATTGTAGTGAAAATATCTGTGCCCTCTCAAATCTGAATCAACTTACAATATGAACTTAACACGCAAACAGAAGAGTCCTCCCCTAACCACAGGGATGAGTACACAATGCACTGTTACAAAAGTAATTCTTATAAACCAAAACAATTATGAGAACATTCAGTACTATTCTTACTGAGGGGAAGGGATGCACGGAAAGCAGCACAATTTGCTGGAAATTGCTGACAGTGCTTTGAACAAAACTGTTGGAAAAACAATATTCACAAGCAGAGGGATTTTTAAGCTTCTGGAAGTAAACAGCTGATCAAAAATATAGGTAGAGAGCAGTCTGCTGTGTTTACATGCCTATTGCCTTTCTCACAGTTCTGACACAACTAACCCCAAAATGTTAATTAGCTGTTGCCTTGAACAAGTGGACTCAGCTTATTTGCCGCCCCCACCTACATGTAAGAAAGGCTCACTTTGCTGTACATTGTAGAATTTTCTACTAGAAAGGCATCAGTAAGCGTAACCATACAGCATCCAAATCAAATGTTTATCAACTTCAGCACAGGTAAAAATCTGCAAAAACTCCCTGTTTGCTGTATTTCTTAAGTCTACACTGGCAGCAGGATTATAGCAGATCAATTTTGCTGCAGCGCTCTAAGCTGTGCTGCAGTCCCGCCCTTCTATTGTGGTTAAAGTACATTTGTGATTTTTGCTGAGGAAATGGAGTTATCTGCCATAAACGTTTAACTCATTAAATTAGACACAGATGATGGTGCAAATGATGACAACAGCAACAAAAATAGTCTATTTGAATCTTCAAGACTGGTCTCTACAGTATCTTCTCACCATTACACTTTACCAAACACAGTAGGGTCATGAGCAACTTCGGTTTGTTTCCTCATTTTCCATATACTATGTAGGAAATCCTATATACTATATAGGATCCTGTATACTAGCTCTGGTGACAGAATGTTTGAAATATCAGACTGATTTTTTTTTTTTTTTAATCACAGTGATTTTTACATCAATTCTTTACTGCCCTACTTATTCTTCCATCAGGAACCTTACCTTACCATTGTCTCAAGTCCGTATAATGGGCACTCCCTTACTTGTAATGCTTACAGAAATTCTCACCATTTTGATGTATAAAATCACACTGTTGCCATGATAACTCATACTTTCAATCTCAGATATAGTATGACAACTGTTCTGCCCTTTCAAAATGCCAAGTCTCTCATTATCATCATTGGCATAACCTATCCTTATTTAAGAAGGATCACTTCATGCCATATCCCTGAGTCTGACCTTCAACTTAATTATTTTTCAGACGCAACTTCATTTTATCAGCAGGGAATTTTTCACAATTGGTCTCTTCAGAAACTCTCTCAAAGAGCTTCCATCTTCTCTCTCATTCTCAATTTGTATTTTTAAGCATCATCATTAGATTTTCCTTCCAAATTTGACCCCTGGTATGCTTGCTTTTTACACTTTCCTGCACACAGGAAGCCCAAACAAAGCAAACTGCAATAGAAAAATTAGTAGAACTAGTGACTGGAAATAGAGTATTGTTTTTGCTGTTGCTAGGGCACATCTTCCTCTAGATGGAAAAGTTTAGATGATAGAAAAATACAACTGGCTTTTTACCACATTCACAACACTAGTTCCATTATCCTGTAATAACATACAGCCTATGAATTACTGCAGACAATGCAAAAATAAAAGTGGTCTTTCCTACTAATCTAATGAAGTGCCACATTAAAGCCCCTCTCAAACATTGTACACTTTCACCAGGAAGTGAAGGAGTGTAAATTTATATGCAAGTTCTTTACAATGACACCCTGGTTTCACTTCACCACTAAGCAGAACTGGATGCTGCAGAGATGTGCGCTGATTCAAGAAGAGTGCTACATTGCCATGTTAAATACAGCTAATTAAATGATAGCCAAAAATCACCCTCACCACACTTGCATGTTCAATATAATTTCTACTTTTCAGACATATTCTAAATTAAAGTGTTCATCTTCCTTTCTCTCTTTACATATTCTGTTTCCATTTCACAAGTAAAACCTATAACAGATGACCACTTCCTCCAGAAGAATCACAAATGTACTTTGACAAAATAGAACAGACCAGACTGCAGCACAATACATAAGCTGCACTGCAATAAAAGCTTTGTCGAATATATTCTGTCTGCCAATAAGCAATACTAGCAGCTTCAAAGAGACTTACTTGCACGGGAAGAGCTTGTTATCTCCATCAGTTTTGGAAGAGAGCGGATGTGACCTCGGAAAGCTACTCTGGGGAATTCTTGCCCCAGCTTCACACGAGGGCAGTTTACATTCTGAAGCATGAAGTCTCCTGGGCAAGCACCATCCTCTGACATGCATACATTTTTCCACATTCTTAGTTATTGATTCTTTGGTCTTGGCCAGTAGCTACGTGGTGTTAGTTTTCATCATGCAAGATTGTTTTGCAAGGAACGTTTCTTAAAGAGGGAGCTATATACTCTGCAATAGAGAACAATTTATTTGCCTTAGTGCCTAATTAATCTCAAATTTTGAGGCAGGCAAACTTTATTCCAAATAGGCTCATGTTTTCTCTTCACTTGTTTCAGTGCTTCTCAGTCTTCATTATCTTTCAGTAATTAAAGGCACTTTATTTCTGAATGTTACCAGTTCTCTTCCAAACCAAATAATTCTATTTGCAGCCACCACTACAACTATACAGTTCATCTAAACATCTCCAGCATAGTTCCCTGACTATTTTAACGCTCCCCTACTCAGATATGGACACCGATCTGTAGAACAAGTTCCTCATCACATGGATGACCTGAGTTCCTTAAAATATTAAAGACGGTTCATGAACAACACCTACAAATCCTAAGTGTGCATACTCCCAGACATGCAAACACAAGCCCAGAAGACAGAATAAAAGCTTAACTTTTATCTCATTGCCAAGAAAAAACACTGTGGCTAAATCTGTAGCAGATATTTTACTGACTGCTTTTATTTTGTTCTTCTCCAAAAGGTTAATGTTGTCTTTATTCCAAAAAAAAAAAAAAAAAAGGAGGGAAGAAGATTAAGAACACAGAGGACAGTATTCATGTTACTGTTTTCCTTCTAGGAGAGGATTAGGCCAGACAGACACAGTTTCACTGCTTGAGCAGGCTGAATGCAAGTCTTTTGTGCGAGCCATTGTATTTTTTTTAGTAACTGAGGGATGAAAACCAGAATTTAGAGAGAATTACAAACAAAACACATATATGAAATTACCTAAAGAACAGATTAGTGAGGATAAATGAAAGCTGAACAATTAGGCACAGTGACATTATTATAAAGAACAGGAAAGTTCACAGAGGTAAGGTCTACTCAGCCAGATTACTAAAATAACCATCCCTGTAAGAAGGCGGCAAGAGCAGTTGCATGGCTCGACCTGCCAAGGTTTTATTCTCCTCTACTGTCAGCTTCTGAACTCCCTTTTAGAAAACCACCATCCCCTACTTCATCATGTTCAGGTAAATAACTGGAAATTAGCGCATCGTGAAACAATTGCCGATTTTTCCACTTGGACACGACTAACTCAGAGATGCTCACCTACTGCTTATGGAAGCTTTATCCACCTGGCAAGTTAAGGCACGACAAAGGCACGGATAGTCTGACCAGTTTCAGTCTGGCCAGCAGAGATAATACGGGAAGTGAAACAGAGTAATACCAATTAAGCTACAACAAGGCTTAAAATATTAAAGAAAAAAATTCTGAAGAAGGTTGAACTTTGATAACAAACTTTTGCTACTTTGCTTCTACAGGCAATCTGAGCTAGTTAAATGCCAGCTGGCAGAGGCACGCACACCACGCCCATGGTATCTCAGGAGGAACAGCCTCAGACAGGAAAGCTGGACAAAGCTCCAGATACAGCTGTGACCTGGGATGATGGCATGCAGGCTGCCATAATCCTCCCTGCCTGAAGTGTCAAGAATTACATCTTAAGTGAGGGGCTAAATTTCTTCAAATAATTTTAGTATGAATCAGAGCACAAGTCAGAGTGGGAACTGAAATGCTTGGCTTGACAAAGAAACCTGTTGGTTTACTTACCTCTATAACTGACAAGTAGCAGAGATTTCCTAGAAAACCCAGCTCAAAGGACAGTTCAACACACCTCCCTTCAACATAATTTAATTTCTGGAACAGCCTGAGAGTTAATATCTCACTTTTAATTGTACTATGCATGTACAGACTCCTTTATGTACACCACAGTAAAAAATATTGTAATGAAACAGCCTGTCTAGCAGCTAACACCACTTTTTGCTGTTATTCAGACACTATTTCACAAGCATCACTGGCTACAAAGCTTGTGATAGTTAAGGACACAAACCGAGCCATTTTCATGCCCACGGAACATCATTTAATCTGACTATTTCTTCAGTTAAAAAAATGCATTCATACTTTTAATATTCCATCTACAAGTAACACTGGAACCTAAGATTAGAAATCAGATTTGATATTCAAGTACTTGCTGTGGGTCTCCTTTAACCTAATTTCAGCTATCTAAACAGCAGGCAATTATATCCAAGTAGTCACACAAGCTCACTTTTCACTCAGAAAGAGATGGCCCAATTAACTGATCCCTGGAGTGCCTCCTGTGCACCTTGGCATGCTGCAAATTACCCCTAAACTTAAATAAAAGCCTAATTTATGCATAGTTTAAGGTATGCAACATTTATCCCACTTAGGAAAGAAAGTTAGTTGTGTTCTGATTTATTTGTGCAATTCCAGATTTTCATGAGTCAAGATGTTCTGCACATTTCTTCACGACTGGCAATTAAGCCAGAATTTATTTTGATTTTTTGACCACAAAGCCAAAATAGGTTTGCTACACTTAACTGTTCTCACAAGACCTAGAAATAAATGCATACACCCATGGTAGGTATTCTACAGGGGAAAAAAAAGTTAGAGAAACAATGGGATTCCTCCAAACAGAAATTATTGCATGACCAGGTAATTTTATTAGTCACAACATTAGTATTGAGGACATTTGCTCACAGCCTCATGGATGAAGTTTTTATATTAAAAGCTGTACATGTCCGGTTTTATTACACTTTGGGGTTTTAGTTTGTTTTTAAAACAGTTCTTGAGAAAGCCCTTCTCAGATGCCAATAAGGATAATGATTTCCCAAGCACTTGTACTGTTCCATCCAAAAGGTTGGCTGATGTTCAGAGCATTCTACTTGTCACCCACTCAGTATTGCTAAGGAAAAGAAAAATCTCAACACCTTTCTGGCCTTTTCCAGCAGTTCTAGGCCCTGGTACCTTCACATTTCAGGAGCCAAGCATTCAAGAGTACTGCTGAAATATATCAAGAGACTGACTTATCAGGATAACCTAAGAAACATGTAGATAACAATACATTCAAATAGATTTCAAATACATTCCAAATCTCATTATATTCTTTACTTATGTGTCTCCTTATATTCTTTGCTTATATTCTTTACTTATACTTAACGTATTCTTCACATGTGGCTGGACTAAACAGAACTCCTCAGAACTGTTATGGAACCTTCTCTTTGGTTCATTTGGGAGACTGCAACAAGTAATTCTATGTACAATTATGTCTTTGCAGATATCATTATCTTTAAATTTCCTGAACAGACATCGGATACGGCTTCTTTTCTTAAATTACTCACTTTCAACAACTTAGCAGAATTCCTAATCCAAAGTCAGCAGTAGTACATAGTAGAGATTTTTCTTTTAAGTAATAGTAAAAAAGAGAGCCTATTGGAAATATTTGCTTCTACATGAATAGCACACAACTAGTCAGAAACATGAAGCATTTCTAAAACGAAAATTCTGATTACGAACTCAATTGTGGCAGCTGACAGCATGGATCAGATAATGAGGAATACTTACTTTCCCTTTAGCTACAAAGTAGTCAATATTATCCAAAGCACATTTTTAATGCAAAACCAGAAAGTCATGATTTAACTTCCATGTTTTTTAACACTGAAACCAATCATTTCTTTAATTTGCAGTAGCAGGAGAAGGACAGTGACAGTCCAAGCTCAGAAAAAACAGTTCTCAAAATGTTTTGATAACTCCACTAAGTTCTTGGGTTGGAGGTGGGCTGTTTTAGGAGTGGAGGGGTTTTACTTAGTATTATATTTACATCAGAAATAGAAGCAACAAGAAATAAATAGCATTGCATCTAGATAGATGAAACTCATTCACACTACAAACTATTCATTGGTAATGAAACAACCCTCAATGCCAGTTCACCTTGAGCTACCAGGTCTTTTTCACTGAAGGTGGCAGAAAGCACGAGCTATAAAATCCCAGCTGACCCAATATTTTATGAAAATAAAGGTCAACGTCGCACTAGATAACAACCCATGCGACCATATGGCTATGTGAGAAGAAAGCACAGCAGAACGAAAGGGCAGATCTTTCCTTGGATAGCTTTTAGGCAGCAAAGAGATCCTCTGTACTTGAAACACAAGCTCAAACTCAGTTACGCTGACAACATTGCAAGCTCACGTGCCTGATTCAGGCGCAAACTTCCATCAGGAACCGCAGTTTAGAGACCAAACTACTGACATTCATGGGTATATTAAGAATACATGGTGTTCATTCATTATTATAATATTATGTAATAACATTATTTGTTTGACTGTCAAATTGACACTGTCAATATAGTTCTGGGTTCTACCCAGTTCTACTATAGTTCTACCCAACTAGCAAATGTGTGATTCTTAAGATTCATTACGCACTACACTGCAGAATCCAGGTACATATTTATAATCAGCAACAGCTATGGTACCTACAAAAGTGATACAAACAAAGCACAATTTTACCAAAAAATAAATTACGAAGATGCATTATTGATAACATATTCGTTCCACACTGAAACAGTTCAGAGTTCAAAAGACTGCATTTGCCTGTGTTCTGCATGAAAGAAACAGCAAAAGCTTTCCCAGACCTATGCAACAGTTAGGCTGCACCAGAGCATAAAATTAAGTGTACAATTAAGCACTTGGATTTATCGCTAGATAAATGTGTGAAATTATTATCAGACTTCTACCGTACTTTACAGAATTAGATAAGAGAATATCTTTATCAATCAAGTTAACTGATCCTACACAACTTGAAGGATTTAACAATTTAATAACCCTGTGTTTCAAGAAGTGCAATGATTTTAATCTTCAGTTAAGTTACACTGATAGTTTCAGAAAAATTGTCCTAGAAGCCCTACAATTTTTTGTAGGTGCTAATATCAACACAAAGTACTTACCCTTTAGCAATAGTTCTTTGCCATTTTCAGTAATTTGGTTTACCATTGTTCTTCTTCCTGCTTTTAGCACATGCTTTAGTAAATGCTTTCTCCAGGGAGTCCTGAGGATTGGACAAGTTTAGTAATACTGTATTCCCCAAAGAACTTTTTTCTACCTGCTCTGACAAAGTGCTGGCTGCAATGTCGAATTGGACTTCCAGGACACAGGAGTTTCTTACAGAAAGCTAAGCCAACACTGATATAATCCTGACATAAGAATCCTTTCAACACTGAGAAAACATACAAATATCAGAATCATACTCAAAATGCTATTTGTCAAATCCAAGCCCAGCCACATTTAAGAGAAACACTGCCAGTTGTTTGCACACTTACTCAGAAAAGTGTACCACAAATCTGCTGTTTGTTCAGGGTGGAATCAGACAGCATTTTAAACCTGCTAATGTCACAAAAAGTATGGTTCTGCGGCGTTAGCCCTGTAGGCATTTCAGCTTTCAAGTGAAAACAGTGATCTATTTCTTTCCATCTTCAATATGTTACAATATGGTTACCCATTAACAGACCAACCATATACAAGATCACCAAAAAAAGCATCAGCACAACAAAATGGGAGGTTTACGTAAGATACACAAGTAAACACTAACTTAATGATTCTAAGCAGTTCATAATTATCAGAACCCCCATCATTCTGCCCATTCACAAGGAAGTCCTCTAGATACCAGCACACACCACACTGAGACTTATCTATGTGACACAGTAGGTACAGTCACCAAGAATGCCTGTGTAATTAAATATGTCAAATCACTTTTGAGAAATTGGATTTAGGAACTCACATCACTTAGGAGCTTTCGTAATATAACTTGTCATTGCCAGTTGAAAAAAAAACGCACTATAAAAAAACAACCTTTGTACTTCACTGTAATCCATTTCAGAGGTTCTTTCATGTGGAACAACTCCAAATCATTTCTCACAACTATCCTCCCTGAAACTCCATCCTTTCACATGCATGAAGGCACCTCAGATAAGAACGCCTTATATCAAAATATAGGGAGCAGCATTCTAGCACTTTCCCTGCCTCAGGCAAAGCCTCTTGCTGCAAAACGTTCTCACTTTCTCCGAGAGACAGCAACATACATCAGACCAGCATGCAGATTCCATGCAATATTCAAATCAAGTTCACCTTTCTCTCCAATACCAAATACAGAAAATTGTTTTCAGCCCTGCATGTATTCAGTTGACCACTGCTACACAGTACAAAAGATGAGAGAACAAAACAAAACAAAACAAATTTTTAAAAACAACAACAACAACAACAAAAAAAAACCACCAACCAAAAAACATAACCACAACACACCCCATAATTTTGGACATACCTGCTCCCTCTTCCAGCTCAACATGGGCCAAAGAAACAATTGTATAGGCACAAACCATGCAGTGAGAGAAAGCAGGTGGGAACAGTGACCATTAAAAGCCAATACTGTCACCAACTCAAAAAGCTTCCTACAGGAAACAACTGGAAAGAGAGAAGGTATAAGCCAGGGTGCTAAATATCTCCAAACATGCAAAAAATAACAGAAAAAAGGAGGCTTAATTACTTTCAACATTTCAATGGATGTACATTCTATGCATTACATCACGTACAATGTACATTAACAGACATCTACTATCCATTTCTGGAAGACAGTAGAAAGACATTGGTAACTGGTTACAGCTTATTGTGGAGTCCTGAATGTTCTATTAGTTTTCAGCTAATTCATACAGAAAGTGCTGAACATCAGATATTTCTTACATTTGAGAAGTACCATGTACCATGTGAAAACAAAGTTTGCAAGAGATTTTTTGAAACTAAGGAAAGGTGTGGAGGGTGTTTTCAGAAAAAAAAAAAAGAGTTAATCCTGTATATGGTCCAAGGTTGAGATCCAAGGATGACCCAGTGTGAAGTGCTGCAAATAGCCAAAACTCACTGTAACTCTGGCCATAATACTTACAGAATGTATAAGTCAGCAAGAGACTTCTCCAGGGAAAGGGAGTCACTCCTTCCCAGTGAACATTTTAGAGGGTGGAGAGCACTCTGACATTGCATGTGATAAGCAACAAACCACTGTCCCTCTAAAATCCATACATTCTAACACACATTTATAAAGAGCCCACAGGTCTTCCATAATAGCACAATATAGTTCACACAGTGCAACACACAGCACAGATCAAGACATTCAGAGATCTGGAAAAGCCACAGTTGCTTTTATCATCATTTTACAAAAAGCTCATCCATTTGCAAGAGCATCAAAGCAAAGTGAGTACAGCACATTAACTCACAGAAACTTTTCCAAGAGCAATGGGCAACATTAGATCACTTTTCTGCTCCAGTCAGAAATTAAACAGATTCAATTGAATCTAAGTGTAAAGTAACTCCAGGACATACAATGGTGAGTTTACTCCTAAATATATGCTTCTCCCAAAAAGTCCATAATACGGTATCTTAAAAGGGCAAAGGCAAAATATTGCAATTAAATCACTCTGTGTGTTGCTTTCAGTTACAGCTTTAAAGCTCCTTACATATATGCTAAAATGCATCTTAACACCAGGAAGTTAATCATCTTCCTATTTGGTTACACAGTATTGAGATCTACCAAACACAGCTCAGCTATACTTCCTTTCCTGTTTGGTTACCATGCCCCAGAAACTAATCCCTGACATTGCCACCACATTTCCCAGAACACAGAGACACATCAAAAGGGAGGGGTTGGTGTCTGCCTAAGCAAAGAAGTCAAAATGCAAGTTCCATGTGGGAACTGAAGGAAGGGTTGGCTTGTGGTGCTCTTATAACAGCTGTGCCCTGGAGATCATGCCCCAGTACAGGGAGCAGAACACAAACAGGAATCAAGGGAAAGGAAGGGATCCTGTTATGGGGAGATGGACAAGTGGTATTACTGCCAAACACTTCGTATGGTAAAAATCACAGACTGGACAGTTAAAACCCTAGCAGAACAAAGCCAAATACATTCAGGAGCAGTAGGTTCTAAAATCAAACCTGCAAGATAACTAAAGAACTTCTGCTTTTGTCCTTTGCATCAGCTCTGGACACAAGCATATACTACAGCAAGTAGAAGTAAAAGTAAAGTCAATTATACTATTCAGAAGTGGATCAGGAGGACAAAGCTCCTGAATGCAAAGATAGAAGGCAGACGAGACACCGTACAGTGCTGTCCTCCGTCAGAGACAGCAGTAGCTATTACTCCTAGTCCTGGCTTAGATCTGGCCTCCGACATGGAAATCCAGAGGTGGACTTTGCACACAGTAACTAAACTCAGGGCTGCTCAGCTTGCAACCAGAGACAAGGTCATAAAACAAAGCAGTATTGCTATAGATAATTTTATGGAGAACAATTATACTCCAGGGCATAAAATCTGTGTTTTACTGCCGCAACCAGCAATTTAAAGTATGCAAGAGCAAGTCTCAACAAGTTTGCCCTCCTCAGGAGTTACTCTCCTCAGGAGTTACTCTAAGTCAGTAAACAGGCAGGTTCTTAATGGCACACCATAAAAACCCTTTTTCCCCTTTGACATGGAAGTGAAAGTCAGAAGTTTGGATGGTCTAATCTGCTTCACGATAAGGGGGGAAAGGTAGTGATTGAACGATGTTCTAAATCCCTCAGATAAACACCAGAGATTGCTGGCTACTCGTAGGAGATGAAAATGAAAGCTGGTAATTAGACTGTAGGGAAAAAAAACACATACAGTTTTGTTCAGGCATAATTAGCTTGAACCTATACATAGCACAGCATGCCTCTGCCCTAAACACAGCTCTGCATCATTGCTCCTCTCTCAGGATCTTGTTATACAATCTCTGCTACACTTCCCTTCAAGCCAGCCTCCAACATCAGCTTACAGCTTTAATTCTCATTTCAAAGTAATCAATGGATTGCATCCTAATTACATTATACACCACATGTAAATCAATGAAAGAGTTGGGTTTCTAGGACAATTCAGGTCACTCGGGTGGAATGGGGAGAAGGGAGCAAATTAAGCATTATGAATTCAAGGGGATGGACCTGTGAGCCAAATATCCATGAGACATTAGGCAAACCCAGAATCTGAACACCTTTGGAAATGCTACTACCTCATTCCTTATGCAAATAAGCTTCCTGGTTTCCTGTAGCAGCACTGTGACACCAAAACAAAGGTGAGATGATGACCATCCTTTCACCAGAACCAGCCACCTCGTCCCTCATCCCTTGCCCTGCTGCCCAGCCCAGCCTGCCACTGGCCTCTCATCTTCTGCTCAGCAAAATGCCATTTCATTTACATTTCTGGTAAGTCGTAAGCTGCCTCCAATCAGCAAAGCAAAACTGCCAAGTTATCAAACTTCCCCATTCATCCATATGCTAGTTGAATCAAAAGCTCTTTTGGGGCAATTAGTGCTTTATTTTGCATGTCAAACTTCACTTCTCTGTCCTACAGAGCACAAAGAAGATCAAAAGATGATTAAGAAAGAATTCCACCAAGCACCTTTAATAGCAGCAAAAATTTTGAAAAAATGTATTCCCAGAACTGTTCTGACCCTATACCTCTGCTGCTCAGACATGAATTATGACTGCTGGAAATTAAACAACCTTCTTTTCCAGGCCAAACCTAGCACCTACCACAAAACCTAAAGCCCTAGTACATGGTCTATTAGGAAAAAATGATAGTTCATTAACTCCAGGAACTTCTTTTTACAGTTCAGAAGTGAATTTGAGACTTGTGAAACAATGTTTAAAATAAAAACCATTGGGGACAACTAGGGAGTAAACAGGCTACAAAATAACCTCCAGACAGCTTTTTTAATATATATATATACATACACACACACATATGTATACATATATATGCAGTTACAGTATACAAAATGTAATGTGGTCATATCCAAAATCAGGACAGGTTTACACTACATGCATTGTAAGAGATGTATTTTTCGTAGTCATGTAGACTTAAATTTAAAACCAGACATATTATTGTCAAGTACTTGATTCTGTGAAGACTAACACTTTTTGTGTACAGTATTTCGTTATTTTGCTTGTTTAAAACCAAGATATTGTTTGTTTGGCAATGACTACAGCAGCCACTGTGAAAGATACACAGTTCTCCATGCATGACAAAATCCAAGTATGCCAAAGGAAATCATCCAAAGCAGCTCAACTGAAAAAACAAGAATAGTATTACTCATTGCCAAGGGATCACTTGTTAGCATTTAAAGAGATGCCTACTGAAAACTAATAATTAAGAAAGCTGTTTTACTAAATCAAACCAAAAAAATACTGAAACTTTATCTGAGAATTAAAATCAGCTTACTACAATTAAGAGATTTAAAATTTCTGATTCAAAGGTTATTGAAGACAAAGGAAACAACCCTAAAACAACCCTATGTAACTTAAATAGGCTTTAGACCGTGTCTTAAAATGGTGCATTTTTCTTCTCTGTAGTTTAGGTGACAGACCAAACTATTTAAAGAAAAACCTCAAACCAACAGGCTGAAGACACAAACCTTCTGATCAAATAAATCTTGCTGTACATATTGGTGCTAACAGGATTTCTTCTGCAGTTTAAAACAGTCTGCACATTATTTGTTGCAACACAATCAAAAACAGGTGTAAATCTTTAACTTGATCTTGGAAGGGGAAACTCAAATGCAGCTTCTCTCTCCCTATGGCACTGGGTATCCCTCCATTCTGTTACATGCACTTAAAAGGTAGTCAGTGATCACTAAGTCTGATCTTCCTCAAGGTGGTTGTTGCCAACTCCAGCAGAGAGCATTTATTATGTTTGGCTACATTTCCTGTCAATGAGACTGCAAACCACCTTAGTCTTCATTCTACACCAAATTTTAGAACAAAAGCCAAATTTAAACTTTTCGTTGAAGAGTATGCAAAAACATTCTTTCGTTTTCTTGCAGCAGGAAAAAGAAAGTAAATGTCACCGTTTTCTTTAAAGAACTGAAACATTGAAGAAATTTGAAACAGAAAATTGAGTAACACACAGAGATCAATTTCATACATGAGAGAGATGTACTACAAATACAATATAAGAAACCCAGAAATGTATTTAAGTTTCTTTAAAAAAAATTCAGTGTGAACAGAAGATACAGCTTCAGCATATTAAACAATTCCCAAATTTAGACTCAAATCAATTTTGAAATGGGGGCTTAGCAAGCATTTGCAGGGAGAATTACATGGAGAATCCACACCTTTTCATGTGCAATTGCTTAGCCTCTATTGCAGGTGTTCTCCAAAACACAAAAAATCAGCAGCTACAAAAGACCAGCAGGTGGCTGTTTGGGTTTTCAACAATCTTCTCTTAGTTTTTTGCAACATGCAGACCCATGCATACAAGGTTATAGGAGTTGCTTTCACATCACTTAGACATATCACAAAGATTCTTCCCAGAGCTTTTTCAAATAACTGAAATACCAAAGAACCCACAAAAAGGCACATGTTTTTCTATATTTAGCTAAGTCTCCTGGTCACCAGCAGCTGGTACCATGTTCCCTTTGGTATCGGACAGCTGCAGCCTTTCCAGCTCTGCCTTAATCACTGCACAAAAGAGGTATGAGACATGCTTAGCAAAAGTAACAGTTTATGCAGTAGCATGAACTTTTTTCTTTTCCTAGACAAGCATTTTAACAGACAAATTAAACATCACAACACCTCATGCTGCTAAAAGAAACTGGGGGTATCCACCATGGGCTCCACTAAAATGTGCTTCTCAGAAATTCCTTTGCTTACATGCGATAAATAAAATATATATCTTCCCCTTCACCCATCCATTTTAAACAGTTAACTCTGTCACAAAACACTTTTCCCCTCTGATTTTTAACATACCGAACACTTTTCTTTCCTTACCAGAAGCAAGAGTCTTCTCCATTCACTAGATTGTTGAGAAAAGTATTCTAGAATCTAGCACTCCCATCAGTGCTATGCTAATTGCCAATTGCTCAAACAGCAAGTAACAAAATAATTTTAAAAAAAACCAACAAAACCCCAGCAAACAAAACAAACACACACACCACAAAAAAAAAACCCCAACTCCCAGAACTTCAAAAGTATGACCCTGCTGCTAAGACCCCTTTCAGGATCTGCATTTCAAACCATAACCGTTGCTGTGTATCTCATAAGTACCCTTAATGCAGCAAAAACATACATCAACATATTTAGCACTGACAGGACACCTTTAATATCTCCAAATTTACGTATCATACTTTTCAGAGAGGAAAAACAAATGCCAAGCTTAGCAGAACAGAAAAAAGACCCTTCCTCATCAAAATACGGCTACATCGAAGACGATGCAGTCTCCATACCACTTTCAGCAAGAAAACAAATTAGAAGAGATAGTTCACTGACATTAGTATTGTTATTCTCAGGTTTACTTTCTTTCCTACCAAACAATTCAGAGGTTCTGCCTCAACTCCACCCCAGTCTGCCTCCTCCATGACTTCTTTCTACAGTTGTGAGGCAACATGAAAAGCACGGAAGACACATGTGCTTCAGAGGTTATGTAAAAATATTCCACTCTGACCACTATGACTGTGCCATTTATCCACACTGCTGCCAGCAGAAGTTCTTGAATTAAGATAACTTAAATTTGTTATTTGGACATGTGTTTCTGTCAGTCCTATTTAGCTGTAGTGTCTAATTTATTATGTGACTGATTTTAAATTACCTCTGGACTTTGCCAAAACACCTACATGTAAGAAGTAAGCACTTCGAAGAAGAATTTTTGAATTATTTTGTGTTTCCATTAAAAGTATCTTTAGACATATTTTATGTGAGCTTTATTTCAAGTCTTGTAGGAGACCGAAAATCTTTACTAGTAAATTAAAACATATTAAAAGCAGTGAACCAGGAAGAAGCTTAAAGTTAAAAAGTGCACCGCTATCACACCAGAACTTCATCCACATTGTCAAAAACAGTTTATTGCTAATGAGCAGCAGAATCTGTTGCTGCACAAGAGCACTGAACACAGTGCAGAATGTAAGCGTGAGGAAAAGGTCTCAAGTCCAGTTAGAGAACTCTGGTCTGAGAGGAAGCCATGTGATAACTGGAATATAAGCAGAGCAATTCCTTGGCAAAACCCAAGGGTGGCAGCCGACCAAAGCTGGTTAGTGACACCAAGCTGATTAGTGTCATTTCTACATACAAAAGTCAAGGGAAGATAAATAACTTCCCACAAGACACGTGATGTTGCTGCACTTTGGTTAACAGGGTGCATAATCACTGTGGAGTTGAGATTCCTACTAAAGCAAAGTGTATTTGGCTTTTGTAATCACTGTTCAGACCCCACTGTCCCTCTTCTTGCCTTGTATATCCAACCTAACATGCTGGCGTTATTTCAACGACTGAGGGGATGCCAAATTCACATTTCTCATCCCTGATGATCCATAAAGAAGGGCTCACGTGTTTATCATCAGATCACAAGATAATTCTTTGTACTTCTTTTTCTAAATGAAAGATGTCAAAGCCTATTAGAAGCAGTGGCAGTCAGTGGAACCTGCTTAGAAAAAAAACGCTGATTTTATTCACAAGCAAGCACTGGGGTTATCTGGGAAGGCTAAATCATTGCACACTAACTTCTTATGGAAATGGTTGACAAGAAATTCTGTTACAGAACAGCTTCACGCCTGTGATGTTTAGATGACACCCTATCGGTTCATGTCCTAAATAAAGCAAAATTAAGAAAAAAAAACCCAACAGAGCTATGACAAATAAAGATTGTTGTAAAAAGGTCAAACCGAAATAAAAATCTGTCAGAATCATAAGGAGCAGCCTAAGAGATTGTGCAAGGAGTATTGGACAACACAGCCACTTACTTTGCGTGGTTACAGTGCCATGCCAGATCATACTCTTGAAGGGCCATGTCATTACTGAGTCACCTTAACCCATCTTCAATCAAACTCAGCAATCCAAACAAGTTTTTAAACCAGGTTCTGAATAACAAGCTGACAAAATAAAATCCTCTCAGAAGGTTCACAGAACAACTGCAATCAGTTTCTCACACTGACTATGGTAGAGCCACTGGATCGCACGGAAAGCCGGGACCATCAACACTGCTTAGGCAGCTCTGTGTGCACACATGCAGTGCCAATACAAACTGTGTGCACTTCCATAGGGCCACAACCTACAACCTGAACTGTGCACTCAAGTCAAACAGTTTACCTTGTCTGGAATCAGGGCCATTACCACCACCAACAAATCCCTCCATGAGCCGGTTATCAGCTGCCACAGAAGGCTCTGGAGGGTAACTCCTCCCTCTGGTCTGCAGGCTCCAGCCAGTGCTAAACAGCTGTGAGATACTCTGCCTTCAACAGGAGCTTCCATCTCCACCATGTCATATCATCAACACTCCTCCCATAAGAGTGGCCTGAGTACTCTGCATAGGATGGAGAAAGAAGCACTAAAACTCAAAGAATAAGAAAAGGAAGTTCAGATTCCCCTCTACAGAGCTACAAACCCAAAAAAACTAGGAAGAGACAGAAACGACTAGTGGGGAAAAACACGCTTGTCAGTACAGGTAGGCAAAACATATCTTTATACGCACACCCTGAGGATATGAAACAGTACTTAATTACTGTGAAAGTAAATTAAAAAATAGAAGGCACTTATAGTTCAAACAGAAACAGAACTACCTAGCATACATTAACAGAGAAGTTACTAGATATTTATAGGCTTTAAAATAAAGAAACTCAACTAACTTCCAGTAGCATGGTTGTGCCCTGCAGTCTGAACAGCAGTATGTAAGAGACCACAGCTTGCCAGTGACTGATGGATTGTGACAGGGAGCTAAGTGAGCATCTTGAAGTGTGTTGTTTGCATGTATCCTACAGGCAGTCTCATACCCAAATGAGAGGTGGTTTGAATTGACCTTCCTTTATCCATCATGGCAGCAGCTTCCACAAGCCACACTTACCAACCCATGGCCAAAGCTAGCTAATGGAAAAAGCACTTCACAACGTCTCCACCTCGACCTGCTGAGATGGGTGAAAAACACCTGTTACTTCCACATGGACTATATGGTAAGTAACCTGAGAGTAAAACAGACCTTTTTTACAAAACAAAGACCAGGCCCTGCACAGCCTTTAGGGCTAGTACCTAAAATTGTCTGTGATAATAGACAGCTTGGGAAAAACAACTACCTTTCATCTCTCCAAAAAACCACACTAGACATGCAAAGAGTGGACATAAACAGACCTTAAGCTACTTGGCAAACAAAATCTAAAATTTCTTTGAAAACTATACAAAGAAAGAAAGAAAAAAAACCAGGAGGTACATATTGGGAGATTAAAGCACATATTCTCAGAGAAATGAACAAAGTAACAGTGCGGGAACTGAACTTTGTTCTTAGGACAGTTGAGTATCACTCAGCAAAATAACCCTGTTGGCTTCCTTGAGCAGTGCAGACTCCCTTCAGGGACTACTGTACTTCCAATAACATTTGGAGTCTGAAAAGTTTGACTGCACAGGCAAGGAAGAACAGGTCAGGTGTTTACTGCTTTTTCTTTTGTTGCCTAGAGTCACGCATGATTCACAGAGGGTAAGTCAGATTCACCAGCTGAGCCCATGGGTAGATCCTCTTCCTAAAAGTTACAGAAAACTAAACGTAATCAAGGCAGAAAAAAAAAAACAGATGACACAAAAAGCTAAAACAACCTTGTACCAGGACTACTCTGCTCTCCAAATCTAAGTATCCTTCATATCTCTCTAGAAAGACTCGCTGTATTTAAATTGTTACCTAAAAGTCACAGCAAAACAACCAAGACAGGCTGAGCACTGGTATTAGCTGTCTAGTTAAAGAATGTACTTCTCACCACCCCAAATCCCCTCCTACTTACGTGATTTTCTTCTGTAATTGGAATAAATTAACCCCTAACAAAAAGCAGCTCTGCCTGGCAGGAGTAGTTGTGAGCCACACAGGCACAAAACACTTGCTGTAGTATTCAAGGGCCCGGTTTGCTAGACAGCCGCGTTTTTTAAAATGACACAAACAGGAAAAGCAGCCACTTAAAACGCTGCTAATTTAACTGACTTCGCTATCAGCCGTTTATTTTGGCAGCGGAGCACTGAAAACACTTGAGCGTATTTCCACGTACTCTTATCACTCTGGAGACAGCCGCTTGTGGAGAAATGATAAGAACCATCCCCCGCCTTGCTTGCCCCGCTCCCCGCTACATCCCGGGCTGTCAAGAAGCGGCTGGGGGGGCGGAGGGAACCCCCGGGTGGCTCCCGTGCGCACCGGGGGACACCGCGCCCATCGCACCCCCGAGGCACCGCCGCAGCCGGGCGGGTTATGCTGCCGCCTCTCGGCCCGGGCCGGCGGGCTGATAGCGCTCACCCACCGGCCCTGGCAATAGCGGAGCCGCCACCCGCTCCAGCGGACCCGGGAGGGCTCCTCGTCCGGGCGCGGCGCCCCGAGCCACCCGCGGGAGCGCCCCCGCCTTTATGTGCCGCGGTGCCGGAGCAGGGTTGGGCTTGCCTGAGCCCCCGGAGCACAGGCACCACCGCCCCCCACCCCAGCCGTGCCCGCTCACCGTCGGAGCTGACGGTGTCGTAGGAGTCACCAGGGGCGGGCACCGCGGCCGGCTCCCGGTAGTCCACCCAACTGAGCCCTTCTACGCTGTCGTACTCGGCGCGGGGCTTGTCCTCCACCGGCACCACAGTGAAGTGCGGCATGGCTGGCGGGGCGGCGAGGGCTCCCCGCGGCACGGCGGCGAGGCAGGCGGGACGCGGCGCGCAGCCGGCGGCGCATTCCTGCCCCGTGCGGTCACTTCCTCTCAGGAAACCGCGCTCCTCAACTCCACCCATTTCACTGCGAGCGCCGGGGCGGTGCAGCTCCCACCGCCTCCGGGAGCGCCGGGCGAACACCAGGCGTGGGGGTCGCTTAGCCGGGCGGGCGTGCTCAGCAGCGGGGGCGCAGAGGAGGGGCCGGAGGCGGCGAGGCAGTGCGGGGAAGGGGGAGCTTTCCTCCCGCAGTCATCGTGACAGGAGCTGGGACCGAAGGCGGCGGGAGCGGGGCGGGGCGGGCCCCCGCCCTCCCTCGCGGGCTCTGCCGGGCCACCCCGGAGAGGAAATTTCCCTCTGCCGTGTCCCGGGTTCCTTCCCCCGCCGCCGCCATTTGCTGGGCAGGCAATGCGGGGAGGGCGGTGGTGGCGAGGCTGGAGCAGGCAGCGAGCGCTTTTTGCCTTGGGCCAGGTGGTCCCGAAAGCGCCGGAAGGGCTGGGTGGTACGGGCCAAACATCAGCAGCTGAGCCGGGGACAAGGAGCCCGGGAGCCCCGCCGGGCTGGGGAGCCAAGCGCGCCAATTATGGATGCCACGACTGCCAGCACGCGGTTACAGCCCGGTCTGGGGCTGATGGAACGGGCGCTGTCACCCCGAGAGTGGCGCTCGATCCGTATAGGTGCCGGTAGCGGCAGCTGGACCCGCTTCATGTGCCTGCGGTGGCAGCACACAGTGATTTCCCTTGTGTTTGCTCTTGGCTGTGTCTGCATGAAACCCTCAACAGAGACGTGGCAAGCGGAGCAAGCCCACGGAAAAAATGGCAGTGCCAAAGGCGTGGGGGTAGCGGGAGTAAGAGCGCTGCCTCGGGGAGATTTGCATGCGGGCTGGAGCCGAAGATGTTTGTAGCTGTATGCAAAGCACACAGTTCCTAAGGCAGCAGACGGCCAGGGATGATGAACTGTGGCCTTGCTGCAGAGGCAGGGGCCGGGGTGCACCATTGTTCTGTCCCACTCAAGGGAGGCAGTGGGGTGACACCCCCTCCCTGACGCCTCGGTGACTGCAGGGTCCGTCTAGCCCGGGGCACGCCAGACTCTGCCTCCTGTCCCCGAGAAAGCAAAATTTGATTTTGCTTTCACATTTGAAAAAGCTGGCGCCAGCAATGGGTATTTTGGCCTTCATTTCGTGAATGGTAGTCTTCACATGGAGTTTACGCGTGAATTAATAGCTGGTAATGCTCTTTATTGCCTGTGTTTGAAAGATGGCCGTGACAGTAAAAGGATCCCTTTCTAATGTGTTGTTTAATCATCAGAAAAAGCTCCTGGATCATCCAGTTAGTAGCATGGTACTGGCCCAGAAAAAAAATACATTCTATATGAACAGAAATAAGGTTGTTGGCTAGAGGAAAGGTTTGCAGATATATAGACAGCATACATCTAGCATAGTAAAAAGATCTCTGGGGAACTGAAAGCCTGCTCAGTTAGCTCCCATACAGTTAAGCACAAAGCCCTGATACCTGGAAGTATTAAAACACTTGCAAGATTTGAAGCCAACTTTTTGTTGCAAAGCATTGAGATATTTGAAAACGATGTAAAAAGAAAAGCTGGGATACACATAGCAGGGAATCTGTAACTGCTACTTAACTGTTTTGAAAGATTTTTCCCACTGGAGTGAAACCTGGGTAACAAGTAGCCAAAAGCTGACATCAGAAAAAAATAATGAAACAAAATTTGTCACTACCAAGGTACAGCTTCTCTGGACATGAGGCTTGACAGGCATTCTGCAAGTTCATGACAGGCATTTCACCATAGTGGACTTCAATTTTCAGCACATTCCTGCTTCTTCACATCTGAGGATCACGACAGGCTTGTGGACAAAGCAGGATGGAAATTAGCAACCTGGCTGCAAAGGTTGTGACTAAAAAAGGCCAGGATCTAGTTCACCCATGGCAAAGATAGGCAGTGGCTGGAAGAGGTCCTCTGGAGAAGACCACAACACGTACATGAACATGTGAAAAATGGGGGGTGGTAGTCGATGCTTTTAGGAGACAAAATGTGAAATCCTCCATATGCCATTTCCAGGAGAAAAGTAAAGCAAGGAAAAGCCACATTATAGTAATAGAGGAGCTCTTATGCTAAAGGCAACTGAAAATTTTGCTGTTCTTCTAGAAAACATGTCACAGTTTAAACATTAAAAGACCACAAGAGGACACTATGGTGCCACTTATCGTCAAAATTTATTTACTTCAAGGAACTTCTGCTTGACTTGCAAAATTGCTTATAACTGTATTTGATACATGGAATAGCCATTTATACAAAGATACCTTAATTTAATCTTTGGAAACTGGAAAGTTGCTTAGTCTTTTAGATACCTTTTTTTTTCCTACTCAGTGAGGTTCTGTAAATTCAAATATGAACTGTATCAAAGTTTTCTATAACAATCTTTTTTAAATGCTGCAGTAATTTTCTGTGTAGAATTAAGATGCTGGAAAAAATACTACTTAGTGTTTTGTTGTCGTTTTTTCTTTTATCTTCTTTTAAAGGGTCCATTTTCAGATCAGTTACATTTTTAGCATGGATAGGTTTGTCATGGTTTATCAGACATTTTGTCATTAATTTTTAATAAAGGGCTCAGAGAAAAAAACTGAGCGCAGGCCTAGACAAGATTCTTTAGATGTTGATTTTAACTACAGGACACTCAGGGAAATTAATACAAGTGGATTTTTCAAACTGTATTAAACTTTTTTTTCAAATGTTTGTATTACAGACTAAAAGGACCTTCTTTTGAATTGCCTGACAAAAGCTGTATTAGCTTCAGTTTTAATCTCAGATATTTTGATCTTTGTTTCTCAGCAACAACCCTCAGGGGGACATTGAATTTTTGCTTCCTGAGCTCTGTACTTTCCTTTCATTGCAGAGTTGGAGAAAGAAGTGCTTTATGACAACATATAGACGAGGTGCTGACAATGGGCTTCAGAGGAAAATACCTGACATAGAGAGGAAAGAATCATCCTAATGTAGTTTACAAAACCATTTGGGGAGAAGCAACAGAAACAGAGCAAAATTAAGTGCTCTCTCACCTGAGTTCTGATTGTTGAGGCCAGAGCCTTGATCAGAAGCAGCAACATTTCTCTGATTTAAGCTAAATGCGGATCTTTGTTTATTTTGCTTTTTCTTCCTCTCCATTATTTGTTGACTCATGAGGGAAGCAACTGACCAAGTAAAAGAGGGGTCGGTGGTTGCTTTTGCTTTGGGGAAAAAAAAAAAAAAGGGAACTTCACGGGTTGTACGAATTTCTCAAAAAGTGCAAAAAGTGCAGACACTGTGGAAAGAATTGACACCTTTGCAATCTGAGTGCCAGGAAGCAAAACAGGCTACAAGCAGCTCATCTGGTAATACTGGACTGAGAGGTTCTGTCTCAGTCACCGAAGATCCTGGACATTTGTGAAATACAGAAATGGAACGAAAATGCTTCCCATTACCAAAAATTTTGGTTTTCCTCTATTTTCTTCCCCTTTCCTGATGAAGTTATGAATAAACATGAAGGTTAGTAAAAATCTCTGGTTTCAGAACATTAAAAAAATAAAATTACAGGAGAACCAAAACAACCATTCCCATCTGAGGTTCTTCTACATAGATATGAAGTTTTAGGTAAGGTAGCAAGACAAAAATCAAGACCAGATTAAAAAAAAAAAAAAAAGAAAAGCAATTCTTGAAACACTGAATCAAGCCTTCCAGAACAGTTCAAGAAGGGTTATCCAGCATCACAGCCTGTTCTGAAAATAGTTCAGCAGATTCACTAACATAGTGCTCTGGCTCTGCAAATTCAATCCAACAGATCTTGAGTAAATTAAAGTCAGAGTGGGAAGACTCTTTAGTTATTTTCTTTTTTTTTTTGGTAGTTTCGACTTGTTGTATTTTCAGAATCTGAAACAATCTGATCATTTCCATATGTATAAATCCAGAGAAGAACAGAGCTGCTGCTTTCAATAGCAAATGGAAGAAATCCAAGTTGTTGCAGTCTCACTTTGCTTTTTCACTCCTCCTCTCCTCTAACACTGAGCACAGTTAACCCAATCACTGACATGATCAGCAGGAAACTCATCCCTTGACAGAGGAAAACAGGTTGCAACTAGACCAGTTCCCTGAACCAGCGTACTGTATAGTTGCACAAACACCACTGCTGTCTCAGGGGACAGGGAGACAACATGCAACCAAGAAACAGAGCAGGAGTGCAGCATAGCACCCAGAGCTGACACTGGCATAAACTCCTGTGGCACTCCAGAGCGGAGGGGGATGTAACGATTACCAGCTTTTCAAAGTTGCTTCTGTGGAGCAGATGCCTACTGAACCTTATGTGCAAAGTTAATAAACTTGCATTTATATAAGTGGTTAGACTTAATGCACAATGTTTGCTGAACTTGAAACACAGAAATATGCTGGCATATTTTTTGAGCAGCTCAATGACATGCAAGAAGGAATGTTGATGGTAATAAGCAGTGGCACCGTTGGGTAGTCTATATGCAATGTAAAACATGCAGGAGGCCTTCCATGGCCCAAACAAGTCACCTGCTGGGTAGAAGTTGGACACAGGAATTGAACTACACAAATTTTACATAACAGGTTATTCATAACATGAATAGACTTTGGAGGCTTGGTTTCTAGCATCACCACTTGCCCAGATGAAACAACTGGGAACTGAAATAATTTATTTTTCTGGATGCTACAGTCCATTAGTCTGAAAAAGGATACTACTGAGTCCTGGTGTCAACCTTTTAGAATCAAATCAAGAGTCTGCATCAATATTATGTCTGTAATTTTTTGTTGTAATATGCTCTTAGGATATAAAGAATGCAGAAACTTGTAATGATTGCTTAAAGTTACCATGCTTCCAAGATGGTGATTGTGACCCTTCTTGTTCCCAAACCACCACCACCACCACCACCACCCCCACCACCCCCTGCTGTACCTTTGGAATGTCTGAGAGATAATGGGAAAGTCACCTATTGGCTGTTAACCCTTTCTCGTAATTGGTTGGTTTGTAACACCTCCTTACCTTACTGGTTACTTTGTGATTCCCCCAAGACCTACTTAAGCTGTTGTCAGATCAATAAACGCTCCTTCTGCCTGCATTCCTCCTGCCTGGCTGTCGGCCCCATGGTCCCTCTGGAGGGCCATGAGGCGCCGCGGGGTGAAGGAGGGAGGGGGAGGGAGCACGTTCCTCCTCGGAGCAAGGGGTAAGAGGAAAGGCCTCTCTCTCCGAGGTTCCCCTCTCCCTATCCACTTCAGCGTTCGTCAATTTTTGGCTGTTCATATCACACATGTAAAAGCATGAGCCTTCAATTGTTTAAGATTCCTTGAACTTTGGGTATTATTTAGAAAATCAGCTTACGGTACCTCATAGTACATAGATTTTAAGATTTACAGAAATAGGCGTAAATATTTTCAGAATTCATGTTAGCACAACTTGTTATTTAGAAGAGGTAAATCACGACTTGCATTGTTTCATTTGGCAGTCAGCAAAGCTTATGACAAAGTTTGTATCTCAGTTATATCTGGTACTTCGCTGATACCACCACCCATAATAGAATCTGCCAGCTGAGCCAGCATGCGTTCAAATTCCCAATGCAAATGGCTGTTATTAATTGGTGCAGGGCAAAGGCATTCAATTGCAGGATGAATCATCCTCCCCTTTGGGAGACAGAAGCAATCATTTAATGCTTTACCTGTCACAAGTGCACTGTTGTGACTACTACTACAGATTGCTATCAGTAGGACTGGAGTCACTACACTCAGAGTGAAGGGTAACTCTAGTTTTTCCGAGAGCAGTCACAGCAGCATCTTACGTGATTTTCCTTTTGAAGTTATATTCACCTGAGATGCCTTTCTACCCTGTTTCAAGCTGTGTGGGTTTGATCGTTTAAGGAAAATCAACTAGCTGCACCCATTAGATAAGATAAATAATGTCCATAATCAGTACACAAGATCCCATTTCTTGATGATTTTGCCCTCTGATATTGTTTCACACAAGCCGCTAATTTGAAGCATTCTGAATTAACATTGTAATTGGTAATGGAAAAGGGACTTCTAGATTGTCACGCATCTGTGAGAAGTGCTGTGAGGCAGAGGGTATCAACTTGTTTCAGGCAACCTGGCTAGTTCCCCATAGGCCTTGTTTTCCATGGCTTAAGTGGCTTGACTATGGGAATTGCTGCAGGTAACACACCATGAACTCACTGCAGTGACAGAGTCAGCCATGTTCCCTTTCCATAGGCACTTGCTTGGACAGGTTCAGCAGTATCTCATTTAGATGAGGCTAACTGCCTACATCCAGGATGCTCTAGGGTTAAACCTCCCTGACTTTCACCTACCTTTCCTCTGAAGACTAGAGTCCTCGTGATACTCTGGCCTTCTTTCTGCAGCAGAGTTGCATGGTTCTTTTAGGGCATGGACGTCTGAACATCTACAGTGCTTTGTGATATTACACCAGTATCCATACACAATTTTAAACAATATTTTATTTAAATTTCACATCTGTTTTACCACAAGATTACAAATTACTCATTGCACAAAGCAGTCAAATAAGTGCAATACATTATAGATAAGACAAGTCATATAAAAGTATTATCTGTATCTTTAAGAAAAGCAATATACATATTTTTAATCCCTGCTGTAGCATGAGAAAAAAAGAGTGAAAATTAGCAGGCAGTAAAGTGACAACATAGTATAAAAGAAACAACTGGAAGGAATAAGGAAGCATCTTACATTTCAAGTATTGAATGAAGCAACTATCAGAGTACTAGTACTATGAAAAGGGATCATGGATGGCAGTTTTCCAATCGCTTATGAACCTATTAGAAGAAATACTCACGGGGAGTAAACATTCCCTATTTAATTCATAATTTACCAGTAAAACAAGTTCTGATGCCAGTCAAGCGGTATCAGGAAGGCCCGACTTCTGAGTCAGTGCAGTAACTGCCCTTTCTAGATGCATAAGAAGGATCAGTATTTATTGAGAAACTGTTCTTAAAAATTTGGCTTTTATGCAACTAGACTGTTCAACACAATTTGTAAAGAATTCGGTAAGTGACAGGAGTATATTCAAAATATACTTATCAAGGAGGCCATCCTAACAAAAGAATTATTGAAGCATGAAAAAACAGGGTTCTACTGGAAATCCTACTTTTACATAGAATGCAGAAATGGATGGTAGGAACAGTCTCAAGTGACTCTAGAAAACAACTACTTGCTATTTTTCCATTCTGTTCATGCTTAGCCTTCTCTTTCTCTTTCCTTTCTCTTTCTAACACAAAGTTAGATACTTTGTGTGCTTACAAATACTGCCCTTAGATCAATTACAGGGCTTTTATTCTATACTATTCTATTAAATTCTGTAGATTTCGTATCAGTAACTAAAAGGAAAAAATAAAAATTAACAGCAAGCATTATGAGAAGGCACTTACCAGCAAGCAGTGGGAACTGACCCTACAAAGATGTTGTGCTGCCATGCTGTAATTTCATCACAAATTTCAGTATATTTGACTGAAATGTCAGTTTTGAGCCTACCAAGAATATGCCTATCTCAATATATGCTCTTCTCTGTAATAGTAGCTTCTAACCTCACATACCTTGTGTATTTGAAAATGTGTTCCAAAGGCAAAAACAGAAGAAGATTTATAATAAAAAGGCCTCTTTCTAATCTTGTATCTAGGAATCCACTGGCAATGGTCTGATTTTAACCCACTAGAATAAAAATGAAGTAATAAAACCTGTTACTGATAAGGATAATTGTTTAAATGTGAAAAAGATTTCTGCACCCCTCTGACTAGCCACAATTCCTTCTTTGTCCTGGTTTGTTCTTGTTCCCATCTTCATGAACATGCAGCAAACAGCAGTTCCCAAATTATAGAAAACTATCAACAACATTGCCTGTTCACCTGTACTTGAATGCAGATCTACTTCCACCCTTCAGTAACTCTTCAGTTGCCCACTGTCCCAGTCAGGGTTCAAAAGAGTTCAGTACTGCAGGATGGATCTTTAACCTAGTGGTAGGCATGAAACCCAAATCAAAATAGCCTTGTCTTCCATCTCGTCATCTTAAAAAAAACAAAACAAAACCCCAAGCAAACAAAAAAAGCTCTTTTCTCCATATAGGGTGGTCCTCTGAGTAAGCTATACGATTTAAGAAGAAGTAATATCTGAAAACATCTTGGCACATCTGTCTTAATCATAATCTCTAATTCCTGTGTGGAACTGCTGATTCTGTACTCCAGTATTTATAGCAAGTGCCACAATATAGGTGCCAAAACTATGTATTGTGTATCACAGAATTCATTATATCTGAATAAATTCTATTAACAATGTTGGTCCTGGTCTAGCCAAGAAGATACAGAATTTATCACTTCAAATTATAAATGCTTTTGATACATCTTTTAAAATTTACATTAATTTTCAAGTTTGCAGGTGACTTTGTAGAAATTATATTGAAAATTTAGTAAAAAGCTTTACTTACACATTAAAAAAATACAAAAAGATAACGAGCTGCATTGCCAATTACTCCATAAATCTCTCTCTAGACTCCATAGACCTTATGATTCATAATACAGCATTAAACACGATACAAGTGTCAGACTAAAGGGTTGTGCCACAGAAGGAAATACAAAGGACCTGGCTGGCTCAATCTGAGGATTACGTAGGTCGAGGCGACAGGAATTTTGTACTTCTTGTAGAGTTTCACTTTCACCTACATCCATGACTCCACTAATGTTCTGCACCTACAAGAATTCAAAAGGTTGCCCCTGAAAGCCAGACTGGCACAACACCAAAAGCTTTAAGCAGCTGGCAAATTCAATGCTATTTCAAGTTACCCAACTCAAACTGTATTGCAAACCCACTTCTGAATGTGAGGAAATCAACAACACTACCCTGTTGTTTGCATTCCTAACAAACACTTCTCAAAATTTAGTACAGATACATTACAGGCAAGAGTCACAGGTCTGGCTGCTCTGTCTTGGCTCCCTCTACATATGGATGCATTAGCTGGGAAACCTTAGGCAAACAAAACCATGGGCTTTCTTCCCTGAACTCTCAAGACAGGGTTTCAACATCTCTAATTTAGAAAGAAAAATAATATTAAATCTCACAGATTGGAAAGGTGTGATGAATTTGAGCCTCTTCATAATGTCTGTCACCTGATGAACTCGGCATTATATAGCTATTTTTGCAGATTAACTGGAATAGTACAAATTTCCCTGATTTTTGTTCATCTAACATACCCCAAAAGGACAAGTGGAAGAAAGGCCACTGTGAAATATACGTTGTCTATAAGGCTTTGTGTATAATATCTACTTACTTATCCCTGTTCATAAAACAGCAGGAGGAAGCAGTCTGGAAATTTCAAAAGAGGCATTTGAAAGAGTTACCACTGAGGGGGTCCTTAATCCTATATGGTCTCCTTCCCTCCTCCCCTCCCTCATCCTTTTGGATTTGCTTCTACCATTTACGTTTGAAGCGCATTGTTATCTAGTTGTTGTGTTTATAGCCTGTTAGTGATCTGGTCATGGCAGGAGCCTTTTGGATAGCAGCCCAATCCCATGACAAGAATTAAATTGATTTGCAGGAGTCAACATTCCTTACTGCACCAGCAAACACAGCCAGACTGTGATGCTGGTACATCCGCAGTTTCTCCAAACCATGAAGTGATTCTATTTAGAAGTCACTGATGTGGATTTATCAGATTACTGCAAAGAGAAAAACTTCCAAAGAGCTTTGTCTTCTCTCTCTCACTTTCCTTTATTCTGCTAATGCTTTCCTGCCATCTTGGTTTCTTTCCCAGCATTCGGAATTAGTGAATTAGGTGCTTACATTCCCTCATATCTCTCATTGAACAACAACAACAAAAAACAAACAAAGAAAAAACCCACCCAAAAAATAAACAACAGGGCACCAACTGTTCCTCTCTCCCTCTTAGTAAGAATCAAGATTCAGTTTGGGTTTTAATCTTACATTTTCCACTTCTCTGAAGACACGGAGGAAGTTCTCCCTTAACACTCCTTTCAGTTCAGTTTCATTCCATCCTCTTCTAAGAAGTTCCTCAATCAAAGAAGGGTATTTAGAGACATCTTCCAATCCCTTGGGGAAACTGTTGGCAAAAGTCACACAAGAGCATTCAACATCCATCACTGAAAAAATTTAGAAAAAGATTTTTAATTAGTCTTTTGCATATATTGACTTTTGGAGTGAGCTCACTTTGGACCCAGTTCTTCCTCTGAGAATTCAACTGACAAACAGAAGCAGGACTGGGACACAACAAAAGGGTTTTTCTGCACACAGGATCCCATAAACAGAACACTACTGTGTATTCTGGAATGAAGATGCATAGGCATAATATATAAGCGTGTATATAATGTATAGGCAAAACAACAGCATGGGAAGATATTAGAACAAAAGGAAAAAAGAACCCAACAGAAACTCATGTGTGCATTAATCTACTCTTTATATATGGCCTTTAGAGTAAGAGGAAACAGCTGCATCACAGATGGAGTTGGCGCAATGCACTTGTGTAACTGAGAACAAAAGGAAACCTGCAAACACATGATGAGCAGGGGACTTGCAGGTAATTTTGTAGATTTTGTTGGTTGAAAAGTAGTTTTTTCAAAGGGAATATAATTAGAATAAAAATACTGATTTGAATTCAGCCATTTAGGAAATGAAAAACAACTTTTTCAGAGCCTTCTACTGAAGAAATTACAATAAGCAAAGTTGATCTATGTCTTGTGCTAATTTTTATCAAAATAAAAAGAAATAGAAGCTTCAAAACCTGCATTAAACAGCTGTTTAAAATTTTCTTTTCATGAGACTGTGACATTGTTTTGAGATAACTAATATTTTTGTTATTTTTCTGTTCTGTGGGTGTGCAGTGACAAGCATGTCTCAAGAAACTTGTAGTACCAAGAGATAGGACCTTAACCATGCCATCACCAATTTGATTTATGACCTTTGAGAAAATTCATGCAATAAAATACGTCCTTTTGTTGCAAACTGTGTTTTTATTTTGAACATTACAGCTTCAGACCTATGGCTAGCTATCATGGGAGCAGACACACTGGATTTGTGATCATACTTTTCAGATGTGAACCTGACTCTAACTTTCACTCCCAAGCATGTCTGAACCCAGAAGAAGAAAAAAAAAAATAAAAAGGAGATGATGAAGAAACCGAAAGATAAAAAAAAAAAAAAAAAAGTTTAGGGCTACACCATCAAATGCCACCTAATCTGTATATATTTCCTGTGCTGTAACAACACTAGCCTGAGAGTGAGGAGAGGTTATGCAGGTTGTTCACCATTCTCTGCTTGCTTGAAATACTTCCCAAGCCCCAAAAGCAGGAGCGGTTTCACAGCACCAAAACACTTTTGGCTTTCCCGAACGATAGTGGAGGAAAGAGTTTTGCAGCATCTCTCTAGGCTGACCATTCAGCATCTAAAGGCTGAGGCAGCTTTTCTGTCATTCATCTATGGCTTTTGGATAAAAACAACCTCTATTACTCGTTTTTTATGCACAAAACACCTTTTAGAACACAGAAATGCAGAGTTCAAGGGCATTAGGATCCATTTCCACATTTGCAGCACTGCTTCATGCAGTTCTACAAAGGAACTATTGTCCTCATCTTTCATAAAACTTCGTTTAGTGCTCATCACAAGAGAACTTGATCCCACTCTTTTAGTCTGCCTTCTTTTTTTTCCCCCTTAAATTAATAAAAACCTTCATAATTCAAGGAGGAGATGTCAACGTATGTACAATTTTACTAACCGTGCCACTCCATCATAGTCACCACCAATTCCTATCGATTCTGAACCTGCAATTTTCTTCACATGGTCAAAATGATCTGAAAGAAAATACCAAAGAAAACAACATCTAAGCATCCAACAAAAGAGAAATATTACAGTTCAGACATATTGGAACAAGGCTGTTCACCTTGATTGTGGATCCTCAATCAAATCCTTTTTTAAAAAAGTCAAAAGATATCCGATCAGGCAGCAATTCAAAATAACAGCTACACTGATGAAATGCATATGAGGAAAGAGATATGATCATCACAGCATATCCGTTCCAAATAAGTAGCCCAATTATACCAATAGAATTTCCATTATCCATTACATACTCATGTTTTCTACTCTTAATGACATAGGCTTAAGGTGTTTTCCAGAAAGTAACAATTACTTTGGGATTAATGGTTCTTGGCTCCTTTTGTAAGCGTCATGTCCTGCAGCTACACTCACCTCGTACCTCTTGTTATTGTTTAATGATTATTAGCACCAAAAATATCTAGAGTTTGGCTAAAGTGTGGAAGGACTAAACACGCATTTTTTAATAACCTCAAAAATTATGCATGCACCAGGAAATTCATAGAATTTGTATGAGTTCACTGAACCGACAAAAACTACATTGACATCAAACCTGCAAGGGTAGAAATATTAACAACGTTTCTGCCACAGGCCAGTGCATCTGCATTGAAAGTCACCATGATCATTCCCTTGTTCTTTTTCTGAAAGATATGAAGAGACAGGCGATGAGTGAACACTCATGTGCCCTGCAAACCTCATGGGCATCCTATATAGAACCTTCTGTGTCCATCCATAACTGAGCACAGCAACACTCTAAGTCAAAGCTCAGATGGCAACACAAGGCTTTGCCTCCCTGTCCCTTCCCTTGGGTTCATTATACTCTCATGTAGACTGAATCAGCAGAAATGCAGTGCCTCCATCAAACAAACTCAATCAGAATTTCAAAATATTTGCAAACACTTCATTTTTGTAGTCAAAGACTAAAGAGAAACCAAAGAAAATCTCTCAGAAGCAAATATGTAACCTGCTGCTCAGGCATCTAAATCAAATTCAGAGATGAGAAGGTGAAAAGTAAACATCATAACTTGAATGCACAAGTTTGCCTCAGCCTAGCCAAACATTGCCATTAAACCAAAACCAAAACTCCCCAAGAAGCAAGACCAACAAATACCTTCCATCAAAAAATGACAAAACAAAACCAAGATCAATATTGCTCACCAGTTCCTGGAGGATATCATCAGGGACATTTCTTGAGTGATTACAGACAGAAAATGCTGATGAATGGCTGAAAATTACTGGTGCTTTTGAGATATTCAGCACAGCTTTTGCTGTGGAATATGAAGTGTGAGATAAATCTATCAGCATACCAAGGCGATTCATCTCCTTCACCACTTCCTAAAACAGATGTACAGAAAAACAGTGTCAGTATTAAGTTTCCTTAAAGGAAACTGTTGAGCTGATATCTGTAAACAGACTAACTCTGCAGCTGTCAGCTAGTCATAAGCATGCTATGCCAGTATTGATTTCTCTATACCTATTACTTTAATAGTAATTTATTCACTCACAATTAGCTAGCACACCACCACATGCTCAAAACTTAGAAAACTTAGTCAATCTAAAATAAGTAATTTGAACTGTTATTCACATCTCACTGATTCCACATATGAATTCATACATGTGATCTGAATTAAAGCAATTGTTCTAATTAAATCTAGTGCTTCTTTTACCCTAAAGAACATCACAGGGAATTTGGCTTAACTGAGCCCTGATCACCTCCTAACTATCAAGAACTTCCAGTAATTAATTTTTAATGACAAGTTGCTTTTGAAAAGATAAGGCCATAAGTTGTTAGTTGCATGACAGATTGCCCAGGTTAGCATTAGAAAGAGATTCTTACTTGGCCAAATGGAGTCAGACCAATAACATTAGGATAAAAGTTGTGTATTCCTTTAGATGATGATTCAGACCTTAAAAAGGGGAGTGAGGGAGGAGAAACATCAGATTATTATGGAGACTACTGTGTCAGCAACTGAAACCTCTTACACTACACACAATAAAAATGTTTACCATATCACATAGCCAAATGTGGGGATAATGAGCTACATAATAAGTATCTTGTTTGGGCAGTGCTTTTTTTGTTCATAACTGTTTTCAGGTTCATGAATGTTGATGTTTGTAAAGCAATGCAGGATAAGCAGAGAGGTGGCTGTCAGAAGTTTTCTGATTAAACAACCTTCTATGAGAGAACAAAGAGACACTGCAATGTCAGTTACCCACCAGCCTTCTTGTCAGTCCTCTGTCCACAATTCCCCTGTCTCTCAGTCAGTACAAGAAGGTATTTTGTCAATACAGCAAAGAGTAGATACTAATATTCTGATATAGGAACTAAATCCATCTCTGTAGTGCCATATGGGACCTGCACTTTTGAGGTGGCCAGAGAGGGCAGTGTCGGAGGCTGCTGACAGCTGAATCCTTACATAGCATTTACTCTCTTTTATCTACATCATATGCATTTTTAGTACTTCTCTTTTTGTCTATTTTGCCCTATGTAACTTTCCTAATATAGCAAAGGAATAGCAAATTTACCATCTTTGTGTTGTTAATAAGTTTAAAAGTGTCCAAACTGTCATCATTACAAGCCCTACATAACAGATGTAGTTTCCCACTTGACACATGGCAAATGATTTACCCCCCAAACCTATCATCCTTGACTTGCTTCAGAGTCTTTCACAGGTTAACTCTGTGTCTGAATCCATGTTTCTCCCATCATGGAGCTGCCACTTCTTTGCATTAGACAGGCACACCAAAAAATGCACATTAATTACCAAGGCGTATTGCAGGAATGTGTTAAAGTCATGTAACGAACACCCAAGTCATAATACATCCTCAGTGTTGCCAAACTGCTGTCAATGGAGTGGCCACCTTCTATTCCAATCAAACATGCAATCCTTCTACTTTCAGAGATACCTGGAAACAACAAAGGGAGATAATTTCAAAGTAATATCATGACAGATAAGAAGCCAGCACTACTGAGCAACAATTGGTTTTGGAAATTGCAAGCAATGATACTGACATTTTCATCGAATAGGAGCTTATAGTAGTACATGTTTATTGGCAAATATTCTCACTACTGCAGTGGACCTGGACAGTGCACAGAGTCCGTTGCTGCAGCTCAGTGGAAAAGTTGAGGTAAAGTTACTCTTTAAAGCAGGATAACTTGCCTGCTTGCAGCTCTCTGTCTTTTGTACATACCTCCTGCAATCATGTTTTTACGAATTCTTTTACAAGAAAGAGCATCACCTTGGGAAGTTGTCACAAGTTCCAGCTCTTCATAGCTGTTACACATCCTCTTGACAACATCAATTTGCTCTAAAGTCAGACGCACAGCATCCTTGTTCTGAGCGCTACAAAGAACATACACTGACCAAAACTGAAAGAGACATTGACAAGTTAAAAAAAAAACCTAGATAACTTGTGCTTTGACTGGGAAACTTCCGTTTGCTAATAGTTCACAAGCACAGACCAAAATAACTTCTTACAGTTTGCAAGGGAGTTGCCACTATAGTTTTTCCCCAAAAGATGACTTATGGTGCAAGACAATAGCATCTACTTCAGACATGATTAAAGCCTCCTGACACACCCAGCTACTGCCCAGTACGTGCAGGAAAGCAGATGTAAGCTTCCTTTAATTTATATATCACAAAACGAATACTGTTGTTTTGACTAAGGGTACCTGAATTATAAAACACAAACTTTTGGAAAAAAAGTGTTAGGAAACAGTGTCAGGGGCTTTTTGGGTTTATTGTATTTTTCTTTTTTAATATAAAGAGCCAAAATCAAGGCCAGGAGTACTTGTGTGATTGGGAAGGAGGCAAATGTAAAAATATGGTCTCAGACTCACAACCATGGCAGTACTTACCTGAGCTCCCACGTAACCAGCCTGAAGTTTCACAAAGTTTGTGTGGGTCTTGTTGAGTTCTCTTAAATTGACTCTACTGATTCTATTTTGGTAAAGTATTCTCAGTTGCAGTACAAAGTCATTGTGGCTAGAATTGAAAACAAATTGGGTTTGTGATAGAAATAAGATGTCCCCTTTCTAAGTCAAATGTAATTTCTTCCACTTCCCTTAGACTCTTAATTGCCAATAATCCTTACAGCAATAGATGCTTAAAAGACTCCCTTCTTTTCTGCCTTTTCTGTTTCTCACCCCACCCCACCAGTGAGCAGGCTGGGGGTGTACCTTACGTTGGGAGGGGACACACCTGAGAAAGCTGGCCCCAGTTGGCCAAAAGGATATTCCAGACCCTACCAGTTATGCTCAGCATATAAAGTTGGAGAGAAGAAGAAGGAAGGTGGGGGACATTCAGAGTGATGGTGCTTGTCATCCCACGAAACCATTATGCTTGATGGAGCCCTGCTTCCCAGGGATGGCTGAACACCTTAGTCATGGGAAGTAGTGAATTAATTCCTTGTTTTGCTTTGCTTGTGCGTGGCTTTTGCTTTCTGTATGAAACTGTCTTTAGCTGAAATCATAAGTTTTCTCACTTTTCTGATCCTCTCCCTCAGAGCGGCAAGTGAGCAAGTGGCCAGCTGGGGTTAAACCATGACACCTGACCAGAAAATTACAAAGGTATTTAGAATAACCCAATCCTATAATAAGTACCCTCTGAACCAAAATTCCTTCCCAATACATCATTGCAACAGGAGCTAAGTGCTATGCGCTGGTAACAGCCTGTCTCTACTGATCCAAACACACTTCGGCATTTCCTCCTCACTTGTCAGGATTCACAAAGAGGGTTTAGTTGAACATATTTTATATACCCATCGATTAAACGTGCATCTTGCATCAGCTCAATAGCTCTCTCTCTCATTGATTTCTCATAACTTAATGGCACAGTATCAAAAAAGAACATCAACAGCCACAACAACTTTGTTGTATTTCTCTTCATTTCCATTTTCCAGTTTGCTAAAGCAGAGATACCACAATGATTCGCTGATGACAATGAAACAGCAAAATTTCCAGTCTGTGGAGGCTGGAGAGCCGAAATGCTTCTCCTTCTGGTAAGGCTGATGTGAATTCTACAGTAGGAAAGAAAAAAATAAAGAAATAATAGTAAACAGAAGAGAAGATAGCACCGGAAACTGTGAAATCACTGCCTTCTCCCAAAGATTTTAAGATCTCTGGCTATTGTGCTTTTGTACATATAACCACTCCTTAAGCTCCACTGCTGCCTCCAGCTTACTGCTGAAGAGAACCAACTCCTCAGTCAGAGCTGGCAGGGTGAGCTTGACACACCCTGGACTCGGACCTCCCAAAAAGCCAGAAATTAACTGCTTCCAAGTAAACTGTCTTCTTAAAACAAACAGCACATCAGAGTATTTTCAGATGAAATCTATTAAAATCTAACACTTTCCCAAACCTATATGTCCTCAAGGACAATATGTGCCAAACTTGAAAGGGTCACTTTATCTCCGTGAGGACATGGGTATGACAACAACTTCACGAGTAATCAGAGCACCTCCTGCACTTTTATCCAGTACTCAAACACTTGGACAACAGTCTTTCACGTGTCAGTAAAAAAGCATTTTTTCCAAACAGATTAGAAATAACTCCTGTTCTATGTAAAGTAAATGTAAGATTTTCCAGGAGGTGAAAATACCTTTGCAAATAAAAGATTGGGTTCACCCCCACCCCATTCAGAGTTATTGTTAGCATTTGCTATAAAGCTGAGAAGCACTTGCCTTCTTCATTCATGGGAGTGACATCCTAATTTGAGGCAAGTGCCCTCAGGAAGAACAGAGCTATAATGAAGCAGGATAGCCATATCTGCCATATGAGGATGTAACGAGGGCGGTTTGGTCTTGTAAAATAGACAGATTTTAAAGGAAAATTTCACAGTTAAAAAAAAAAAATATTTTTCTGCATCCTTCTGTCATTTAACATCTTCAAAACTATGGGCAAGTTGCCTGGCCCCTCCTCTCCTTTCCAGCAGGCAGGTCAGACCTCAGTGCAGAAGGTTCAGTAAACAGCTGCTATATAAGTGGAGCAAATCTCAGTTAGGAATGGCATTCCTTTCATCCCATTTGAAGTCCTTATTTTCCATCTTATTTTGTATTAAAATACTTAACAACATTACGTTAATACTCAAATTTGTTGAATTATTGTGCCAAATCAAATACACAAAGTGCAATAAAATAGAGCTCACTGCTCAAGATAGTAATGTATCCTGACGAATGAAGAAGTTTATCCCCTCCACAGTCCAGTTATGCTATCTTGTAGATAATCCTAGTTTAGCTCTGAATTACCTACTTCAGAACATGGCAGCAGCTTAGTTGCAACAGCACAGAGAACACCAAGTGACCAGAACCCTAGGTAAAACTTTCTTGCTAACCATGGGTAAAAGCATGGATTCTCCCTATTCCTGAAGTAATAATTAAATATAATTAGTAAAACATAAATATTAAACATACTTTTAGGAGCAGAACACATGCATCATACTATGAAGTATATTTTTGAGGAAATACACTGATATATATACATATTATATATATATATACACTTTGAAATTCACTTTGTCATCAGGATAGTCTTTCAAATCTTTCTCAATTTTTGCTTGAAATTCCTTCTGCCATCACCAGCTCTAAATCATCATTCCTGACATGTCAGGTTTATCTGTTCCCTTGCTTGGAAACAACTTTAGTGCTGTATTACAAATCATGGTTTCCAACCTGCTATTCCTTCACTGCCTATGCAAAGAATGTAATGAAGTGCTATCAAGCAATGAGAAAACATGATGCTATTAAACTTATTGCTTCAAACAGCAATAAAAGGAAATAAATACAGTAATGTTTGGAAGGCATTTCAGGATCTCCTGGTAAGAAAAAAGAACAAGCAGGATAGCTTGTCCCAAACTGCCTGGGGAAAAAGAATGCCCTAGAGGTAATTACAGTATTTCCATACAAAGAAAAAATGCATTGCCCGCATTTTCCAGATTAAAAGAGAGCACTTTGTTTCATTCCAGTCATGCCACGCAAAGGAAAGATTTTGAGAAACAGTGATTACTAGAAACACAACCGTCCTCAAAATCCTTCCTCAGATAGAAGTTGTAGGAATAGGTGCGCTTTCAGAAAAATTTGTAACAGAAAGGTCGAACTCATTTCACTTAGGAAGCCTTTTTTCTTTTTCCCTTCCGTGTTTCAGAGAAAGTTGCAGGGAAAGCTGTGAGTGAGACCTCTCTCTCTGGAATACCGAAGAGATAACGTTCCTTCGCAGACATATGCAGGGCCTCCTCAAGCCAGAGGGCGGGGGAGGAGAGAAAGAAGATAAAAGTGCTGAAAGAGCGACGGAACTTGCCTTTCCCCGGAGGCCCGGTACTGTCTCGGGGCACTGTGAGGTTTTTGTAAGTTTTTAAGTGTCCTTGCCTCAGGAATAAACCTTTTTTGAATCCCTTCCACTGCCTTGGCATTTTTGGTGGAAAATATCTGTGTATATTTACTTTACAGGAGTACAGTCTTGGAAGTTTTTCTTCCTTAAGTATGCATCAGAAATATGCATGCATTGTGAGACCCAAAAACTTTAATGGAACAGGACTTCTACAAAACTGTAAAGATTAGAGAACAATCAGAAGTTTTTTCTTTTCTGCTTTGTAGCAACCATAGAGATTTTCCTCAAATGTCAAAGCACAAATACAGACTTACCCTTTTATCACAAATGCAGACTTTGTTACCACAGTGAAAAAAAAAAAAGACGCGTATGTCTAATCTAGAAAATGTTACATTTGTTTGTGGCAGCTCAGCATGCAAAATGTTAAAAAGAAAAGGTAAAAAAACTGCCCAAGCAACAGAATTCTGACACGTTAGCACCACAAATGTAAATTAGTTTTTGTAGGCATGTTTTGGTTTCCAATTCCTCAAACCAAAATGCTGGTCAGATCTGCAATGTGAGTCTCCAGAACTCAGCCAAATCCCAACAAAACAACTCCAAAGGGAAAACTAGGATTTTACACCTTATCTGCTACTGGCCTTGTATAGGATAACTGCTATTCCAGAAATCCACATAATTTCTCAGTTCAAAATTCTTCATGAGAAAGTAGCAAATTTTGTTCACATAATAAGACAGTTCTGATACTATAAAAACTGCTACACATTGTAGATTTTGGTTCAAATATTTCCTGGGTTTCAATCTGTATGAACTCCATAGCAATTTTCAGGAAGATTTTTAAGCAGGAACTGTACCTACATGTCCTTCAAGTGGTTTGGCTACTAAAAGAAATTATACTTATACATTACCAAATCTCTATTCTGTCTATATTACAAAAACACAAGCACTACACAAAAATAAGAACACGGTATATTAGCACTCCCGTTAAAATACAAAACTTTTTTCCATGTTGACTGAGCAGAGTTAAAAAGGGGAAGTTAGCATTACATTTATAGCTTTTTGTTTGTTTGTTTATCTAAAGGCTCCCTGGAGCAGTTTACCGTCTTAGGATAATGCAGCTGAGTCGAAATCCACATTCCACTGTGTTGGATCCAACAGTTAAAACTTGGCACCAAGTCTGCCTGGCATCAGAGCAGCAAGGAAGAAACGTCCTCTATTTCTTTAGCTCACGTCACACCACAGGCTTCACACACAACAGGCGTTTGGAAATTGCCCCCTCAGAGATGCAAGGTCTTTGAACGAGCTTGCAGCTCAGCTCCACCCACGTGGGAACCCACAAGCCTCGTGCTGTGCCGTGTTAGAAACCAGGCATTTCCTCCCTCTTGTAACAGCGTGACTGTGCAGTCCCTAGTATATCTGTTCACTAACAGATGAGGTATTTAAAATTACTCTGTTTATATTGTTCAGAAGGAGCCCCTGGTGGTCCAGTGGTAAAGGCGCCGCGCTATCACCGCGGAGACCCGGGTTCAATTCCCGGTCAGGGCCACTCCCGGGCAGGTGGGGCTCGTTAGCCCTTAAAGGCAACCCACCTACGTCCTAAGGACCTCGCTGCCACCGTCCAAGCTCGCTTGGCCCCGGCAGATGAACCTTAGGATTAAAGGGTGGGCTCAGTTCCGCGCACACTGTGTCTCACCTAAAAAATCCAATGTGCAGGCTGGAAGGTGTAAAAGACCTTCCCCGGATCTTCGCTCGCGAAGACTGGCCATTATTATTATTATTGTTCAGAAATAGGTGCGTCTCGTCACAGAGTAATTAAGGTTGGAAGCGATTCCTGGTGGGATGTCATCTAGTTCAGTGACCTGATCCCAAGTAAGGTAACTTCACAATTAGATCAGGTTGCTCAGGCCTTCATCCAATGGAAGCTTTGATGTCTTCAAGTAAAGAGATTATACAAACTTTCCAGGCCCCTTTTCTAGTGCTTACTCCTTCATTTTGACTATACCTAAGCCAAAAAATATCTATCTCTTGTTACCTATACCTGCTGTATTTTAATCAGGACTTACAGTGCCATTATATGATATTTGTAAAGGTCAAAATGTTCACAAGGTACAGGTGACCTTTTAAAAGATATTTACGTCTCTGAACTTACTGGGAATTTCCACTCCCTTTGTGGGAGCTGAAAGTTTGTAAACAAAGGAGTATGTGCAAAACCATGATACTAAAGTTTCAGAAGAAGTAAGGTTTGCTTATGGTAATTATTATTTCATTTCATGTTTTGTACAGAAAACCAAAAGGGTATTATGCTTTTGTTTATGATTTGATTGCAGAGAAATGACCACATCTCATGAGCAAAACTCCCACAGACCTGTTGCGCAAGTCATGTCTTAACTGGAACATACATTCATCACCGAGCCTCTAGTTCCCACAAATCAGAAAACTTAAACAGAAACCCCCACATCACTGGGAATTCTGCTGAACTTTGCTAATTTGGTGAACTTCACTTACAAACATTTATCATTCACTCCAGTGGACTGAAGAACCCTGAGCAATACAAATGAAGTGTCAGGAGAAAAGATAAATATTTCATTTAAAGCAGCAATTAACAGGTTCAGATTAATTAACCATTTGTGGTCTAGCTCATGTTTTATTCTTCATTTTAAACTTTTCAGATTCTCATCCTTATCTTCCAAAGTAAGTAAGTATCACATAACCATCATTGCTTGCAATTTATTTTTCCCATTTTCTGAATTTTCTCTTCTCACAAAGTCAAATTTAATCTCTGATCTGATTTCTACCTGAAACTCTATGTTTCTGCATGCCTCTAGAAAAACTAAGCTCACCAACTCCTTGTTCAAGAACAGTTTTTGCTGAGCCACTGAGCTCCTTGGGCTTTTAACAGCTCACCTCTTTGCAGATTCAGAACTTAACTGATTTTTAAAGCTGCTAAAAGCCAAATTCTCCTTTTGGCTCATAGGAAGATTTCTTCTATAATTTTCTTCCAATAGGCCTGGATGAGCATTAGCAGGTGTTTGTGTATAATAATTCTTATAATGTGGCATTTGTGATGAACATCCTTCCTGCAGAGTCCATCTGGCAGGTTTGGTCTCTTAATAAGCATTCCAAGATCTATATTCATTGTCCAGAATGCTGTTACACAGCTGTCTCTCCCTGATAATAGCTATCACTATTTATATCATGTTATATCCACAATTTTGGAGCAAGCTGAGAAGCTATAAAATAACTGCAACACTTACACAGATACCAGCTGCTGTCAGGACACAGAGGGATAACATTATGTTTTGGAAGTATTTTTCTCATTAGATAGGCTTGTTCGAGCCCAGAGCAGCTTTATCAATTTCAATACTTATACTTCCAAACCACTGGTGTTTTTACAACCAGTACAGATTAATTTATAGATTACTACAGCTGGGAAAGTAGGACTTCGCAAAAGTAGATGCCTACTGTGGCAGTAATTTTAAACTGCAATTTGGTTTCCCAAAAAAATCCTTACATTCTACCAACTCCTGACTTCATCTACACTACATAATAGCACTCCAGCATTTGGTATGGATATAGGTTTGTGTGCAAATCAGCTTTAAAATCACATGCAGTGTAATTGCTTAGGGACAAGCCACATTAACACAGTCTTCAAAGTTTTGCTTATTAAGTATTCAAACTTGGTGTTTTACTTCTTTGTAAAGATTGCAATCTCCAAGGCTCTCAGTTTGGCATTTCTCGGGTACAGCTATCAGTGTTTCAATTAGAAACTGTTACAATAGGTTAGGAAGAGGAATCAGAGGAATCCCATGTACCAGGATTTCTGTTTTCATAAAAATCACAATACAGGCAGTCTTAACTATTGCATCTGTTTCTTCTACTCAGTATTAGTTTCAGATCCTAAAATGAAGTGAGTTCACACTTGGAGTGGGTGGTGATGGGAGGTTCTTTGGTAGTTTTAATCTGTTTAAATCAGCATGTTTGCAACATATTTCTCAGATAAGATCTTGTGATAAATATTAATCTAAGATTGGGAAATCAAGAGGTTAAGAACCAACTCAGCAAAAAACCTCTTTTTCCCATGTTGCTCTGCCTTGTGGATGACTGCAGCTGCCACAGTTTCAGAACTTAATTTGACCACCATCCTGAAGACTGTTCAGGGGATGCCATATATTCTCAGGATATATAAGTACAGAACCACACCAGTTGGCACCTATTACCAAATGCAAAAGAAACAGGAAGTACAAAGATAAGGTTCTCTTCACAGAAAAAAGGCTCCATATGAAGCACATCAAGATTCAACCAAAGCTCCTAAGAAGGAAGCTAAGGTTGAACGTTTCCTAAAGCTGAAAGCAAATAGCCCATAATAAATGCAGATACCTTTCAGGATGAACACAAATGAGTACTATTCTGCCACCTATTAATATCTCTTGTCAACAAATTTTTATAAAAATACCAACGTTGTTGTGTGTTCTTCTGGCTCAATACTCTGTCAGAACTAATTTCTGTACTTTCTTGGAAAGAAAGATGGAGAAAGAAGCTGCAGGGGGAAAAAAAAAAAAAAAGAAAGCTGCAATAAGCTTACCTAGTAATTTAAACTATACTTATTTTAAAATAATAGTAATATTTACAATTGATAATGCCCAAAGAGTGAGGCAAACCAAACAAAATGTTTGTTTAGCTATATGTTTGTTCTACAAAGGAATCAGGTATCAACTCCGATTCAAGGAAGGTAAAAGTTCTTGCCACAATGTGGCAGGAGCTTCCCAATTAAAATAATATTTAATCTGTAATCTGACAGATTGCTAATTGGCAGGACTAGAGACTCTTTCTGAGAACCAGGATGCAAAACTAGCTTGCTTCAGATGGGTTGGTTTTCTTATTTGGAGGTTGTTCCTCCACCCAAGAAAATAAAAACAAAAATCTTTTTTAAAGAGCAATAGAAAAGGTCACAGAAGATTTCTGGACAGCAGAAGTTATTTCCTACTCAGCTGGAGAATTTTAACCTAAAAAGGCTTCCAGAAATGTTACCAGAAAAAGGGTACTTTCCCACTTGGGATTGATTTCAATGTAAGCACTCTTTCCTGTTTAAAATCAAAATTCTCAGAGCTCTGTTTCTGCCACTTCCCACTTCAATTTTTCAGGAAGAGTAAGTCCATTTAACATAGTAGCTGCCCTTGTGACATTAGGTATCCACAGCCATGCAGGGCAGGAAGCTCTACTGGATGCCATGTTTCCTGTTTAGCATGGATTTCTGAGAAAAGCCAATCCATTTGGTATTAGTGAGAAAACCTTAAGCAAGTCTACTTAGTCAGCTTCATTTTTGCTATCTAATAATGGGTTGATATTTTTTATTTGTGTTTCAAAGGCTTGGCTTTGAGTTTTGAGGTGATGCCTAAAAGTCATCATCATCGCTTGATCTGCAGATGACATCCAGGTAATCCTATAGCAAGGCTTGAGTCCTTATTCATTCCTCTGCCTCTTTCACTGGAGCTCATGTCCAAAATATAGCAGCTACACTGGTTTTGGAGATGTTTTACCCTGTGCTCACAGCTGACAGCTCTACTGGTGAAAGTGTAAGTCTAGACCTAATCTAGACCTTTCGGTGATATACAGTGACCAATGTTCATGAACGCAGCATTGCAAATTACAGTTCTGTGCCTTGGCCAGTAGGTGGCGCTCAGACTGCAGCACAGCCCAGGGACAGACACCAGCAAACAAAGGATTTGGGAACTGGAAGACTTAATGATGTCTAAGGTACACTACCACAGCTTGCAAGGCAGTCAGGCCATAGAAGAAGAAGAGAAACTGCAGATGCTAACCAGGTATCTGCTCCAGCAACGGTGACCTGCTTATGACAAGGAGAGATACATTTTTCCATTGCAACTTGGACATCTTTCATTCTCTGGCCACTTTCCACCTCACCCCATAACCAGCCCCAAAGCTATGGGGGAAATAAGGAGTGTAGCTTCTGTAGAGAGCAGGCTAAGGAAGGCAGCACCGTCCTCTCCCAACAAGAGTTTAGAAACAAGTCACAAGGCAGTCACTGAATTTTGTTTCTAAAATTAAGGGGCTCCCTCCATTCACATGAGCCAGTGGTGGCCCACTCTAAGCAAGTTCCTGGGTTTGTAACCATTGAAAACAGAGATGGGTACTCTTCTCTGCAGGTAGCTATCCTAAGTCCATAAATCATGGTGTGCAGGTACTGTTAATGTTTGTCTAAACTTTGTTCCCTCATCACTGCCTGCAGAGTTCACAGAATCCCTTAAGGAATATGAGGAAACAAGCCATTAAAGCTAAGCTACTTAGCACCTCCTAAAAAATACGTACTTTTTCTATAAGTACGCATAAAGCCCACAATAACTGAGGCCTTCATCTTTAACAATTTTTTTTTTTTTTTTTTAAAAACCATGTCTTTCTTCCCTGGCAAACAATATTATAGCTGCTCAGAGCTACCAAGACTGAACATTTCCTTTTCCAGTGCCGATGCTGTTGGCACTACTGGGCTGAAACCAAAAGGACTTCGCAGTTGGATCAACAAGGTTCATGAAGATTCATAGGCACTAAGGAATTTGGGTGGATATCCCAGAAGTGACAGGAGCCAATGATGAATCTGAAGCTCTCCCAGGATTTTTTGTTGAAAACACAACTATTTAGATTGTTTTGTGCTCTAATGGGAGCACATTGGAGTCTACGAAACAAACAAACAAACAAAATTCTTCTCTGTTGATAAACAATATATTTTAAACTTTTTCCTCCTCATGCAGCCAGTTCCAATGCTGCTCCTCACAGATGTGGTGGTTTTAATCTAGGCCTTCCTTGGTTACCAGTTTGTAACCAAGGAAGAGGCAGTGTTCCCAGTATTCCATACAAGTTTTATGTAAATCGGGGTATAAATAAGAAGGGAGGAGAGGCCTTCGCTCTCTTCTCTTCTGGCGAGGTTCGGGAACAGTGGGTCCTTGCGTTGGTCTCGCTTATCTAAGGCTGAGGCCTGCAGCGACGGCTGGCTTGCCACGTGGGGGTTCGGAGAGTGCTGGCTGCGTCTGCCAATCCTGCTTTTCTAAGGGACGTGGTGAGATTTGTTTTACTAGTTATTTTACTAGTTCTTGGGTTTGATTGTGCATATCTATTCAGTGTCCCTTTTTTTGTCTCCTTTTGTTCCTTTTCCCCTTTCCCTATCCCTTCAGGGGGTGTTTGGATTCCTTTTTGCTGTGTACATAGCATCTTAACTGTAATATACATCAAATACATATTTTTTATATAACTAGCTTGATTTTTGGGTTCTTCAATTTGCATAGTTTTTTCCTTTGCCCTGGGGGAAGAAGGAAGGGGGAAGGGGTGGGGGCTGCTACTGGGGGTTCGGGCATTTGGCAGGGAGCCAAGTCCGAACTGCACACACTATTCCTCAGCAGTTGCTGCTTATCCATCCCTTTGGATGAGAACTTTTGCTCTGCTCTTCTCCCTCATGAGCAGTAATGCCGGTCAGGTTATTTGCTGAAGGCTTCCAGTTACAGACAGCATCTGTTCTCTCTGCCACAGCTCCACACAGAACTGGGAAAGCAGGTATAACAGCCACAGATCCGGGGAGTGTGGGAGGGAAGCAAAAGAGGAGGGACGTGAGGAAGCCAAGCTGCTGCCTCTTTGCTGCCACTCCAGGCTCCCATGGCAGCCTTATCCTCTGCCCTTCTGGCATGGACTTTGCCACATGAGCTTCTCTAGCAACAATTGCCAAACCTGAAGTTACTTCTTGGATGACACAAATTCCTCAAACCCCTTTCCAGTTACTGGAGTAATCTGCACCAGAGACAGAAAGAACTTGAAAGAATCATATGAAGAAAATTGCTCCCCAAAGGGAAGATACAGAGCACTGGAAAAGGCAAAAACTCATGTCTGACTACCCCTAACAAACACAGACCTATCTGACAGCAGTTAGGACTGCAGCAACTGCTCCTTGCCTGCCAAGCAGCCTGGCTCCATGGAAGAGCAGGAGGACAGTTTTGTGCTTTCCCTTGGAGCCAACACCACCAAGTGCAGCTCCGAAACCAACCAAACAGAGGCCCCAACATGCTGGGCAGGAGCAACCAGGGGCGGCCCAGAGGTGGTGATTGTACCAGTGCTTTTTGGGTTGATTTTTCTCCTGGGAATGGTGGGAAACACGTTAGTGCTGGTTGTTCTGAGGCGTCTTCAGCCTGGAGGACGCCCATCACACAGTGCCACCAACATCTTCATCCTGAACTTAAGCATTGCAGACTTCTCCTTTCTGCTCTTCTGTGTCCCCTTCCAGGCCACCATCTACTCCCTGCCAGAGTGGGTCTTCGGTGCCTTTTTTTGCAAGTGGGTTCACTACTTGGCCATGGCAACAGTGCTGGGCAGCATCTTCACTCTGGTAGCTATGTTCATGGACAGGTACATCGCTGTGGTCCATTCCAAATGTTCACCCTGCATCCACAGCAAGCGCAACGCTGCCCTCGGTGTGGGTGTCATTTGGCTGCTGTCTCGGCTCATTGCCATCCCTGTGGCCCAAAACCAGGCTCTCACGAGTGGTCATCAGCAAGCACCCAACAACTCTTTCTACTGGGAGCACTGGGCAAATGGTTCAACAACCAAGCAGATGTACAAGGTTACTATCCTGCTGGTGGGATACCTGCTGCCTCTGGTGCTCATCACCTGCTGCTATGCGAAGGTGGGTGAGAGAGATGAGAATAGTGTTTAAATGGAGGGAACAATCCCAGACTCTTGGTGTCTTGTAAGTGTAAACTCATGTTACCCAGCCAAATAGCAGATCCAACCTTTTCCATATTCTCTCCTGGTATACAATACTTTCCTGAGGCAGGGAAAGGGAAGGAAAGCAGAATGAAATTCCACCAGTTCACAAAAGGGATTACAACTATTAAGATGTAACCCAGCCTGACACATCACCCTGATTTGCCTCCTTTCTCTCTCTCTTTTTTTTTTTGCAATGTTTCCTTGCAACTTGTTTTCCCCCACAGTTATCTTCAATAGCCTTAAGGTTCCTCAGCCTCCAAATATCAGGGAATATTGTTTCCACTCTTATATGTAATGTAGTTAGTTTTAGTGTTGTAGTCTTTGTATTATTTGAAGTTTTACCGGCACTATCTCCATTGCCTATAGTTATTTGCTTGATCCAAAACCAGTCAATCAATGTTTTCCAGGGAGGGTTAGTTTTTACCATCCTTTTCATATTATCACATTTTGCCCCCCTGGTAATCATCCCTGTTGCCTGTGTTATGCTGCCTTCCCTCCTGAGAGAGGGAAGCAAACTCACTCAGTCCACAGACTCACTTGATCACTGTGACCATTTAATATATGATCTTGTCTTTTCCAGACAGCACAGACAGTGCTTTTCATGATTGCTGTGTTCCTGCTCTCCTGGCTGCCACATCATATCATCACCATGTGGGCAGAGTTTGGGCAATTTTCTCTGAACAACATCTCCCTCACCTTCCGCATTATCTCTCACTGCTTGGCCTATGGGAACTCTTGCATCAACCCCATCATTTATGCTTTCCTCTCAGAAAATTTCCACAAGGTCTGCCAGCAAGTCTTCACCTGCAGGTTCTTCCTGCAGCCAGTTCCTGCTGAGAAGCTGGCCAGAATACGCATGGAGAACTTCTCTACCACACACTCCACCACTAATATGTAAATCGGGCTCACAAAATGTTTCAGGAGGAAGAGGAGGGAAGAGGGAACCAAATGGGGAGAACATGTATACAAGTGCATTCCAGGGAGCTGTGGAATCTGCAAAAATGTGGACTTTGTCAGATTACTGGAGTGGTAGGAGGCATTTTTTCCCTCTGGCTGTGATGACACTTGACAGAGGTTGTCCTAGGGTATCTTGCTAGGCCATGTGCAACAGGAGTATTAGAGACAGAGATAGAACTCATATGCAGTTGTAACACCCACAGTCTAAAATAAGAGTTACGCAGAAGGTAGAAGATGTACTGACAAGAAGAGAGCAGTCAGTTATGTCTGTAGACAATCATGAAGATGTGAATAATGAGTTATGCGACATTCAGAGAGCAGTTTGGGAAAAGTTACATACACATTTAGCTCACTAGCTGTGATAGGGTCTCTAAAGCTCCTTGAAGGCTTTGCTACAGTATTTACCTATTAGGCAGTAAAACCTTCCACATGACATGTCAGTGATGTGGCTCTCTGCATTCAGTGGCTCTGTATAAGCTTATATAACACAGGGTCTGAATGTCTGTGTACTCTTGTGTGTAATTACTGGTATTTAATCACTGGCTCCAGCAACTGTCTCTTGGTGAGCAACAGTAGGAAAGTGGCATTTCTCAATATATGCTTAAAAGAACTCTGGTTTTGTTTGAAAGTAATGTTTACAAAAGGTTTTTTGGTAAATACAGTGTAGTCTGAGTCTAGCTACCCATGGATTTTTACTCTAGCATGTATATGCCTAAAGATTTGTGATTTGTCTTTTTTGGTGGTTTTGGCTTTGGTTTTTGTTTTTTTTTTTTTTTTTCGACAAACTGTTGTGATCAACAGTGCACTAGCAACAATTTAGGGCATTTGTACCAAGGTCAAGGTTACTGTTTGTAAATATATAAAGTGCATATTACTTCAAAATTAGGAAGCATATGGCTGAAAAAACTTTATTATTTCATTGTGTTGTCTAATTTGGTAGTTCTGTGTGCTGCAATCTAGACTGACCCGTTCACAGATTGCAAAAAGGTGTGTTACAGAAGTTGAATGACTAATTATGCATCTAAAAACATAACAGAAATATCCAAGTATAACCTAGTAGAACATCTCCATTATCTTTTTGTCAGCCATCAGAACACATACAAATAATTTTTGTAACATGTTTCTTGAATAGTTTTTCAGCAGCTCAGGGGACCTAATGCATATTGCAAATGGAGATAGGATCTTCTGTAAAAAATAATACCAGATTGTCCCCAGAGATTTATCCTACTCCTATACATGAACAGTAAGCTTCAGCTTGTGGACACAAAAATTGCCTGATTTGTAGTTAATAGAACTACAGATGAGAGGCAAGTAGTGCTTGCAATGAATAGGTCCAAAACGTAAAGGTTTCCAGACTCCAAATGGACCACTCCTTCACTGTATTTCTAAAAATTGGAAGTTACTGTATGTCGTGGGTCGAGGCGGGACATGACACAAAACCCTTGTGGATCCAGAGGCTGGAACACTTTATTGCACGATGTCTGCTACTTTTATACACTTTTTAGGCTACACATGTCAACTCTCCACTGGTTCCCACATACATAAATATTCTTCCATTGGCCACTAACGGTGTTATATAACTCTGCTTACTGCGCATGTCACGAAACACATTTTGCTGTGTTCAGCACATTTTACCGGAAAGACATATTGTTACAACTTCCGGGTCTGGGCGTAATTCTCCCCTGAACAAAGGTTCCTGCTAACTTGAACTCTTCCCAAATCCCCCAGGCCAGCTGGGGGAGAACCACCGCAACTGTATTAATAATTTTACTGATTTGTAACTTCCTCTGAGAGCCCCTTAACTGTGCAAAATGAGCAGAGTACTTGTGTACAATAGGAAAAGGTCCTGTAGCCTGATCCTTAGGTGATTACCTGTGCAAGTTTTCTTTTTGTTTAGCTCTTACTCTTAGTATACTATCTCCAGTCCATTATTTCCTCAGAAACCAATTATTTAGGTACTATGCTTGATGATCCTTTTATTTACCAGGTTTGTTATTTCTACAGTCTGAGACTTAGCACAGGCTAAAGTTGATAGCATGGGAAAAACAGTCACAAAAAAAAAGGGTTGTGATACAACACTGCAACAGAAATCAGAGCTAAAATCCTATTTTGTGTGATTATTTACCATGGATACAAACTAGCAAGTAGATATGAAATAACTTCAGTCTCACTTCAATCCTCTTGGTTGAAAGCAAAATAGAACAATGGCACAACACTCAAACGGAATCCTGCATTCACTCTGTTACTTGTGAGTCACTGGAACTTGAATCTACGCACTCCTTTAAGAGAAGACATTTTGGTTTGTTGGGGTTAGGGGGTTTTTGTTTGGAAAATTTTTTTTCTGTCAGTTCAGACACTAGACATGTCACTATTATGGCTAGGCTTCGCGAACGAAGATTTGAGAAGGGCTCTACCCACGCTTGCTACAAGCGCACTGATGGTTAAAAAGGCCAATGCGAGATAGACCAGTCCGGTTGCAGAAGGCACAGCAGAAAGACTCCCCAGGTGGTATCGACGAGACGCGATTCTTTCTGCGTTGTCTTTTCTCCTCGAGAGTGATCCTGCGTGTGTTCTCAAAAGAAGCAGCAGCATTACAGATGGTGTGTCTCCAAGCCTCCCGACTGGAGGCCAGGGTAGACCAATAGTGGTGATCAATATGGCCAAGGATGAGGGATTGTTTCAGATATGTCACTATAGCATGCAGCAAAAATGAGGAGGAAACACTTAAAGGCTTTTAAAATTTTATTTAATACAACATAATAGAGCAAGATCCCCTTTCTCAGTGAAAGGCAACCATAAAACGGCTAATTAAGGCCTTGAAAGAGCCTCAAGCTTTACTGTGCTTTCTCATTCCCACTGAACTTTAAAAGTATCTGGTCTAGAATTCTCTGAACAAACTGTTACGTCACAAGAAAATCAAACATCATTTGTCCTTTAGTCTTCCTACGTGTGTCTCAAACAGGTCAAAGTTATATCAATATTTTTCCTGCCACAGTAGTAATTTTTAAGTTTTTTTTAAGCTGCTAGTGATGGGCAGCAATGAAATGTAGCAGAGCTGCATATCATACAGGCATACTTTCATTCTGATTTGGATTTAAGTTATAAGTCTCAACAAAATCAAATCAATTGATGAGGTCATTCTTCAGTCTTCTCCAAAAGCATTCTGGTACTCACTAGCTTCCTTTTGCAAAGCCACGAGTTGTGATGGGTATGGAAATGACTACTGCAGCTTCCAGAACAGTGCACAAAGGTAACCTGAACACCTGGTTCTGAAACTCAATTCTCAATTTTTCAGTCTACTTTACACACAGCAGCTCATTCACTCTGCCTTAAGGACTTCAAGGTGAGTCCCTACCAGGCCACCTAGTAGTGCCTGGCAACTTGAATCAACCTCCTTTAGGTGAAGGTTTATTAATGGAGGAGTCCATTCCCGGGAGGCCTGTCCTTTTCCGGGCTGCAGTCTCTATTTTCCGTACCAAGTCCACATCCCACCGATGGGTGACAAAACTAACCACAACTCCAAGTGCCTTGCTTCCAACCCGTCCAACTCTCCCCACACGGTGCAGATAGTCCTGCAGAGTGTCTGGGAAGTCATAGTTGACCACAAGCTGCACACTGCTGGTGTCCAGACCCCGCGAGGCAAGGTCAGTGCAGACAAGAACAGACACAACACCCTTCTGGAAAGAGGCAAAGATGCCAGCTCTAGCAGCCGCAGACATCTGTCCCTGAAGCCTCAGGTGCTTGATTCTGTGGTCATCCAGGATATAGCCCAGCCAGTTCACAGTGCTGGCACTATTGCAGAAGATAAGAACAGCCCCGCCAGATGATGGGTGCTCCTTTAACAGCTGCAGCAGCTCGCGTAGTTTGTCCCGGCCTTTGAGGCGGATGAACTTCTGCTGGACGTGAGGCGGCAGGCGGTGCAGGCTCTGGGTGGTGAGAGTGACAAACCGGCCAACGTCTATGAACTTCGCCAGCGTCTCCCTGAGCCCCGCGGGAAAGGTGGCTCCGACCACCACCACTTGGGTCCTCTCCTCCCCCGGTCCGGCTGGCCCAGGGGCTCCGGCGGCCAGCGGCGCGTGTGCCAGGATCTCCTCCAGCAGCTCCGTGAACGAGTCGTCCATCAGCGTGTCCGCCTCGTCCAGCACCATCCAGCGCAGCCTCGCCAGGGCCAGGAAGCGCCGGCGCAGCGCCTCCCGCAGCGCCCCGGGGGTGCCGAGGAGCACGGCGGGGCCCGGCGGCGGCGCCCGCAGCTGCCTGCGCAGCCCTCCCGCCGCCCCTCCGCCCGTGAGACCGCGCACCGCCAGGCCTGCGGGCGCGCACAGCGCGGCCGCCACCGCGCCCACCTGAGCCGCCAGCTCCCGCGACGGCACCACCACCAGCCCGCGGGGCGCCGCCGGCTCTGCCGGTGCCGCCGGCCCCTCAGGGCGGCCGAGCAGTCCGTCCAGCAGCGGCAGGAGGTACGCGAGGGTCTTCCCGCTGCCGGTCTCGGCGGCGCACAGGGCGCTGCGGCCGCGGCGCAGCGCGGGGATGGCGAGGCGCTGCACGGCCGTGGGGCGGCCGATGGAGAGCCGCTCCAGCCCGGCCAGCAGCGCCGGCTGCAGCCCCAGCTCGGCGAATGTCGGGCCCTGCCCCGCCTCGGCCGGTGGCGCCTGCAGCGCGGGAGCCGCCTCCTGTGAGGGCTCCAGCTGGAAGTAATCCCCGCACGCCTTCCTGTGCTTCCAGCCCGCCGACACCAGTGGCGGCTGCTCCCAGCGCCCCACTGTCTGCCAGCGCGGCTGGCTCAGCTCCGGCCGCCGGCTCCGCAGCAGCAGCCTTCCGGAAGGCGCTACCGTCGCTACCTCCCCGTGCCCGCGCCGCCGGCGCTGCGCCCCCCGCTGCAGGCGCACCCGCAGGGCCCAGGGGATGCGCACCACGGCCTCGGGGGGCTCCGCGCCCGCCGCCGCCGCCCTGGTGCCCGCGGGCCGCCGCGGCAGCAGCAGCGGGAGCGCTGCCGCCGTCCCGCCCCGGCCCAGCGCCATCGCGACTACCCCACGTGGGGTGGCGGCGCTGCCCGATGACGCCGTGGAAGAGCCGCTGCCCTCGGTACTCCCCGCCCAGCGGAGCCGCGGCGGAGCCACGCGAGAAGGTTGAGCGCGGCGGGCGGTGCCGCGGAGGCGGTGGGGTCGGTTCGCCTTTTCCCTCTGTCGCCTGAGAGCTGCCCCCGCGGGAGCAAACGCGGCCCTGGGGGGCTCTGGCGGAGACGACCCGGCGCCCCTCGCTCGGGGGAAAGAGCTCGTGTGGCGGGGAGCATCTCCTGGTTCCGCTGGGCTCCCTGACTGCTGGGTGAGCGGCCGACCTGGCTGCCAAGGGAGCCCTGTCGGGTACGACGGGGCACCCCCGGCCCGTTCCCGCCAAAGGACAGATCTGGGCGTTTTGCCGGTAGTAAATCGACGTTCCATGGCTGTCCTTGGCTTTCTCTTTCAGGTAGTACCGCCACAGGAATGACGGTGAACCCACCCCTGTGTTTTAGAGGAAAGAAGATCCTGGCTCCAATGGTACGAGTGGGAACCCTGCCAATGCGTCTTCTTGCCCTGGACTATGGTGCTGATATCGTGTACTGTGAGGTATGGAGGATGAGCAGATGAGTCAGTCTTATCTGCTCAACATTATTATTAAGAAAAGCAAAACTAGACTTTGTTTATTGTAGCGCTTGTTCTTTTTGCACATATTTGTCGATTCAAAAAATTGGGGAAAGAAGAATCTTTATGGCTTTAAGGCATTTCTCTTTGAGAGTTCTCAAGCTATGGCAAATCTATATTTTAAGCCTATTCAATACTCTCAGTTCATTTAGACAAAACACCGTAAGAATTTCCTCACATTGTACTGTTATTTGGGTTTTGTTGGGTTTTTTTTTCTATTTTGATATTTTTTTGGAGCAGAGTCAGAACTTTGATAGAAGTTTTAGACTGATCTTCTGTCTCACCTGATTAGTTTTGTACATCCATATATATCCCCTCACGGCACTGCAGTCCTTCTTGCTTAACCGCTTTTCTCAAAGCTGGCTGAAATTGAGATCCCAGTTTGCTGCAGATCCTATTGGTAGGATCTGTAACTTAAAGTACTTCCAGCCTAAACTGTTCTGTAATTCAATACTCTTACGTTCTTATGTTCTGTCTATATTTTGAAACTTCAGCGTGTTGTATATTAAACTCTTGTTTTAATTTGCTTTCTCTTTCTATATTTGGTCTCTCTAGATAATTAATTATTAAATGGGCAACTTTTTAGAGCTTGCTGGCTGAAACACTTCAACTCACTGAGATTTTTTTATCCTTCCTTCTCAGGAGCTGATTGACATAAAGATGCTGCAGTGTAAGAGGGTTATAAATGGCAAGTATAGCATTTCTTTTAATAATACCTGTAAGCAGTCTTTTTTTCTAATCAAGAGAAAAGATAATTACTTCTCTGAAGTATTCTTCTAGTGATTACAGTGATGTACCAGAACATCTAATCTCTCTAAACTGTGTCTAGGGACTTAAAGTAAGCTTTTGAAGTACTACCCTGGACCTGTCTGCTGCTCTACAGCTTCAGACTTTCAGTTTCCCTTCTAAAGGAATTTCAGTAGTTCAGTTAGTGTTCCTCAGGAAAACCATAAACATTTTTGGAAGCCATAGCTAATGGATTAGTAACAGACAGTTTGTTATTTTAAGAGTCCTAACCCAGGGTCCTCTCCACCATTGGCTTAGTTTATTACAAGGATTCAATGAGTTTTCTGTTTGAACTTTTTGACAGGAGTCAGGTCACTGGGTGTGCAAGTATTTGCCTTCTAAAATGGAGAGCTGTAATTTCACCTCCTGGAATGGTGTATTTCTCTTTTTCTTAAGAAAAATGGGATTAATGTTGGAAATCCATTACTAATGTTTCAGCATTGTTCTTTCTGGCAGCAGGTGAAAGAAACTAGTAGCTGGAATAAACTGGACTTTAAAGTTGTTGTGCAATGTTTAAAATGTTAAAGCTTTCTATTTTATGTGGAAAGACAAAGACTACAATTGTAATTAACAGATAAGCTTCCTAATCTTCCTCAATTCTGTATCTACATACTGACTCCAACCTCTCTACTGCCTTCATATGCTATTATAATAGAAAATAAACAGTAAAAACCTCTAGGGTTGTTTTTGTTGTTGTTTTGTGGTGTTTGGTTTTTTTTTTTTTTTAAGAAATTTTACAAGTGTCTGTGCTAAAATAAAATCCAATTTCCTGAATAAAACTATTAATATTAGATACAAAGCCTTTTAATTTTTTTAAAAAGTTTGATAATGTCCAGGGAACAAATTTGTTCGGATGGCAAGAGAGAAAGAGTCTTTTTAAATGTTAGCTGCGTGTGACATTATAATATACACACCTTCAAGTCTAATGCAATAAGGAAGCAACATATACAGGATTTCACTCTTCATCATTTGTTTACTAACTTGAGGTGCGTGGACTAGACTTGGTTTAACATGATTGTCACTGCAAATTCTTAAAATTATATCTTGAGACCTCCCTGCCTGAGTGGCATAGAAACAGTTGTTTGTAGTGTCCCTGTTGGGGAACAGAAATTCACTGCAGGTCTACTCTCTCCTCCTGCCCCTTCCCAAAAATAGTACTATTAGGTTCAATCTTGGTGAGTCATCAGTGGACTTATTCCGGTGCTGATGTCCAAGGCTGAGGGGTGATTAGGGAGCACTTTGGGAGAGAAACAGCAATGTGCAAAAAATATACTGCAAGGACATATAGAAGGCAGGGTGCCATTAGTTCTGCTCTTCATGGAAGATCTCTTTGGTAGCATTTCATTTATATACAAATTACATAGTCCTATGACTTTTATGTTTACATTTGTATATAATTTTCTCTGTTTTATCATTTCTCATTTCACACAGAAGTGCTTGAAACGGTGGACTTTGTTGCACCTAATGAAAGAGTTGTTTTCAGAACTTGTGAAAGGGAGAGGAAACGTGTTGTCTTTCAGATGGTAAGAAACCAAGCAGGTACTCTGCTAACAACACGGATAAACAAGGCAGTGCTAGTAACATGTTGATCTAAGTCTAAAGCACTTCCCTGTGTTGCAGACTGGCAATTTCTTGATGCTGCAGGTGGAGGTAAACTTTCGCACCAAGTGTGTTGCAGTATTTCTAATCTGTTATTACATATTCAAGGAGATGCTACGTTGTAAGCTCTCCTTACAGCTGTTTTCAGAAGAGATGATTAAGATGAATTCTGTACTCTGTGACAGCAGCTTGTTTTTGTAATAGGTATCTTTGATTTTTTTCCAAACATAGATGCCAAAAATAAATTATGCTGATGTTTGATCACATTTAAATCTTGCACTGTCCTTTGAAACACTCTCACTGGAAAGGCTGAAAGAAATAGCATTGTTTAGTAAAGATAAGAGAGGATTAACGTGTGTACTAGCATTGCACAAATGGATTAAAGGCTGTTGGAGAGAGAAAGATATTAATTTGCTCTTAGAGACCACTTCGTCTAGGACAGGAAATGATGGGATTGGAGGGAAGGAGAAGTGTGGACTGTGTTAGATACTGAAAAGACCTTTTTCAGTGGTAATGGTAGCCCTGAAATCGGTTGCTAGAGGCTATAGAATTGTTATTAGTGGAGCTTCTTAAGAACATGGAAAATACGTATCTAGTGCTGATGGGCTAAGAACATTTGATATTGCTGTAGGTAAAGGAGATGGACAGACCTCTTAGAATCCTTTTTTTTGCATCACCTTTTATCATTTAGTGGCTGAGTCTAGTCCATGCTTTAGCTAAATATTTTAACTGTCCAGTATGCTGTGAGTGAGTCTCTGTCTATACTAAATGGTAGAGCAAAGATAGTTGTACACATGTGCAAGTGAGCACTTAATTTTTTTTTAGTAATTTGTGATACTTTGTAATTATAAATCTTCTTGTTCTACCAACAGGGTTCAGCAGATGCTGAGAGAGCCCTGGCAGTAGCTAAGCTTGTGTAAGTTGTCCTTCTCATTTCCAACGTGGGTTTATTTGGGATTTTTTGTTCAGAGGAATTATTGTGGAAGACAGTTTTTTACAATTGAGAGGTTAAAAGTGGGTCTTCACAGAATCAGGAGAAGTTCTGTAGGAGCTGCACAATGAAGTGCAGCTTCTGAGAAGGCCAGTGGTATAACGATGTAACTGCAGCTTCTACTTAAAATAATACTTGCTCAAAGCAGCAGCTGCATAAATTCTGTACTGGTATTGATGGCTTTTTGCTAGTGTGAGTGTGTCCTTGATCTCCCTAACATGAAAGTTCCCCTGGGTATTGCACAGCTGCCAAGTCAGATCAGTATGTCTGAAAATGTCTCCTACTGTTTGTGGTTTGAAGCCTATAATAATGCATTGTGTAGAAATGAAAAGGGGCTCTCAAAAAGGTGTTTTGAAGCCTTAATTTTAAGTAGATGGAAGTTTCAGTAGGACTTGCTTTAGCGACAGTGGTGGATGAGTGATGGATATACTTATATATACACTTACATATACTGTATATACTATATATGCTTAATCCTATATAAGTGTATTTAAGATGAGTACTTGCAGCTTCTGCACAGCACTGGTAATTAAACTGGTGGAAAGACTGATCTTCAGATCACTGTTAAAATGTATGTATGCAAGTTAGATAAATGAGAAGCTAAAAATTCAGAAATTCAAATAAGAACTACCTTAAGTTCTCATTTAAACCTTAATAATGATGGAACAAGTTACCTGGAAAGATACCTGTTTCCTGATTCTTGTTCTAATATGCTGAAAAATATTTGTTTCCTTTTTCTCTTTCAGAGAGAGTGATGTGGCTGGTATTGATATCAACATGGGATGTCCAAAAGAATACTCTACTAAGGCAAGTGGATTTTGATTACTCTCAAATAAGCTTTTTCTTTCTTGGAGGTATGGAATACATACCAGTAAATCTGTACAGGTGTCACTTAATGAGGGAGGAGAAACTGGATGATTACAGTTGCTAAAAATAGCTTTTTGAAATCCTGTCTGCTCCATAAAGTAATGAGAGCAAATTGGTGCCCTGAATTACTGCTTATTTATTCTGAAATGGTTCTAGCAAATGTTGCCCCAAAGTTTTCACAAATGCTCCTGTATTTTAGATTTTGCCGCTTTTTCCTTCTTTTATTTCTCCCCCCACTCCTTAATATAACATTACACTTTTGTGCTGGTCTGCTACTAGGGAAAATAATTGGGTTGAAAAATGTATTTGCCTAGTGCATAACACTTTCTGTATATTTTCCCAGGGAGGTATGGGAGCAGCACTGCTATCTGATCCTGACAAAATAGAGTCTGTGAGTATCACCTTGTGGCTTTTGAACTGCCTTGGAAAGTATTGTGCACTGTGCTCTACTGGAAGAGTGATTGAGTTGCTTAGAAGACAAATTTTTCTGAGCCAATTTTTTTGAGGCCTATATGGTTTTCCATGAATTAAATAACGTGGGTGATACCATCCAGAATAAAAAGGTAATTTGTGAAGCATAAGGTGATGAAAGCTGAAAGAAAAAAAATTTCGGAGTGGGAACTGGGAGGAAACTATTGAGCAAGCTAGAACTAAATATTGCAAAAATATTTTTCACAGGAATGAGAGGCAGTTGTAAATATGATTGCTAACAGCTTCCCTTCCCCTCTACAACCATTACATTTTGTTCTGATCTTCAGGAAAGTGGGAAACTTGATGCCCAAAAGTTTGGAATTGTTCTTTTCAATTGAAGATGTTAATAGGCAGCAAAATCTTAGGCATTAAAATTACTCTTAGCAAACTGCAGAGGGATAACTAAACTCATAGCCTGCAAAAGACAACTGAAACTACAGCTCTAAATCAAGCCTACCATGTGATTAAAAGTGATTTGGTTCTCACATTGGAATCTTTAATGAGGCTGACACTGAAAACTTCTAAGATTTGCTTATGATGCTACTGTAAGAAAAACATAGTGACAATGTTTGAAAATTATGTCATTTTAGTTTGATTTATATGCTAAAGAGTACAACTTGAAAATACTAAGGGTTTTTTTAGGTCATTTTCTTGAATGCTGCTGTTTATTTTGAGAGAACACTACTGGGGAAAGGTTTGAATAGACAGTGCAAGGTGACAGAAATTGCCAGCTGTTTTAAGTGCAAGAACTTGAGTGCAGCTATAGCAGCTCATATCTGTATTGGGAACCTAATAAGTGTAATAATATTAAACAAAATTCAAGTTCATAGGATACCCCACCCTGAAAGCATTTGTCTGCAGTTCCATCCATTTTATATAAGAATAACATGCATGATAATATCTGAGAAAAACAGTTTGAAAAGAACTTTTTCTTTCTAATAACAGTCAGGATCAGCTGGCTTCCACTCCTTTATTTAGAGACCTGTTGGATTTCTGATACCAGTTACTGTATAGTCATACAGTGATTTAAACATGTATAGGCCATTACATGGCACTTTTAAGTGAGGTCTGTTGGACTTAGATTCAAGGTGTGAAAAGGAGATTCTTTCCATAGCTCAGTTCTTAAATGATTAGACTAACAACCACTCCTTTGTCTGATTGTTCCAAGTTTGTTGTAATGAATAAAATGTGCTTTGTGTTAAGCATGGAATTCAGTTTGCTTTCCTTAAGAAGACTCAATGGTGTTGCTTGATATTCCCTAGATTTTTTTTCCATTTTGAAGGCTTTCTTATTTTTAAATAACAATTTAGTTATTATGAGAATAATAATTTAGTTTTTATGAGAAACTGTAAACTGGAATATAAGGTGATGGTGAAAACAGTTGCATGAAAATGAAAAACCTTTGCACTCTATTTTGAAATTATTGGATTTCACAGGTCACCTCATACTAAAAGCAGCGTTGAAACTCCAGCAGCAGTTAATTGCTCTGTAAATTGAAAAAAGTTGAAAAAAAAGATGAAGTGGAAATAGAAATGGCTTAGGCTAGAAATTGGTTTTATATCTATTGGATAAAATGATATTTTCAATTACAGATTGAATGTGTCTGTCTAGCATGTGAGGTTTTTTTATAGAAGAATACTAAGTAGCGTTACATTGTTCTAATTTCTTTTGTCTTCAAGAGAGCTTTAGTAATGTCACTGCTGTGATCACATTTTTGTCTTTTTCTTCCTTTTTCCAGATATTGACTACCCTTGTTAAAGGAGTTTGTAAACCAGTAACCTGCAAAATCCGCATTTTGCCCTCAGTAAGAACATAAATCATTATGCTGAAGTGTTTAGTTGTTGTTTATTTTGGTGATTTTGTATCAGTTATAATATGTGCGTTCTCATATGTTGTCATCTTAGGCCTGCTGTTGTGAAACAGCGCTTGGAATTATAATTTCTGTTTGGAATGCTCTCCCAGCCTAAAGGATTATCTGACCCGCAGATGTATGGAGACCGTGATTGTGAGCTTGTCAGATTCCATGATATGCAAGGACACAGAGGCTTTTATCTTCAAAATTTTTCAACTAAGTAATTTTTAAATTGTACAAGAGGGTGTAGAACATCACCCCTTGAGCAGCCAGTAGATGCTGTTAATTCCTGTTTTTCACCCAGGGCAGGCAAGAGATGATTCTTTTCTGATTTTTCAGATTAATTTTTTTTTTCTAAACCGTTTTGCTTTTCTTGCAGTTAGAACAACCAATGGAGTTACAGATTCTTTCTTGTACAGGATGTTTCCCCCCTTTTCCAGAGTTTTTTTACAGGTCATGTAGTTTCCTTACTGGATTTTTTTTTTTTTTTTCAGTTTAATTTCCTACATGTTTATAGATGTGTGATTGCATGTTATGTTGATTTCAGAAGGTATCCTCATACTGAAAAGCATTTTAATTGCAATTTACTGAGTAGTCATTAGAGAGAACTTGATAATCAAATGTTCTATATAATTTTCAAATGACAGTCTGTAAACCTGCTGATATGAGAAAGTTTGCAATCTGTGGTTTCAAGGAGGCACTGAAAATGGATTCTTATTTTTGGCATAGTATGTAGTTCTTTAATTGAAGTATATATTAAATGGTTATGTGTGTTGGGTGTTACTGATGAAATACAGGAATCACATCCCTCTTTAGGAAAGAAAAGACTTCCAGCATTTGTCTGTACAATGACTGCATGATAGTTGTTCCTTCTGCTCTGAATTAAAATCTTGTCATTCTGTCTTATACCTCAGGTTGAAGATACTGTGAATCTGGTGAAGAGAATAGAAAAAACTGGTATTGCTGCCATTGCAGTCCATGGAAGGTAAATTGATTTTAGGCAAGAAATAGTTAGATTTTTTTTAGTTTGGTAATGAACAGAGTATGATATGACTAGAGTATCCTCTACATGCTAGATGTAGCATATGGTTCTGATTTCAGCCGTTAACTGAATTGATGTTGTAGAAAGTCAGGCCACCAATTAGGGAATTGTACTGCTTTGCTGCTGTTTTCTGAAAATTTTTGTCTCAAAGAGCAAATAAAACAAAAATTATCTGCACACTCTATATCTAAAAAATACTGCTTATCTGGATATGGAATTACAGTAACAATGTCTTAAAATGTTTTTGATTGATAGGAAATAATTATTTTGCATTTAAAGAAACAGCAGGAAATTATATCAAATATATGAGATAAATAAGTGGAAACAAGTATATCCCAGTACTCCTCGTGTCATATCTGCTGTGATTTAGAGATTTGCAAATTCCACAGGAAATCTTTGGTCTTGTCTTTCTTTTGTTTGTTGGACAGGAAGAAGGAGGAAAGGCCTCAGCACCCTGTCCACTGTGATGTGATCAAGGCCATATCTGAAGCTGTCTCCATTCCAGTCATAGCAAAGTAAGTTGGACAAATTAGCTTGTTATGGCCAGATGCCTGTACCTAACTTAAGATTTGCAAGTGCAGGAAAAAAGATCCATGATTAATTAAAACAGTGTTTTTATTTTTTAGTGGAGGATCTCATGACTTCATCAAAGAATATATGGACATAGAGACCTTCCGGAAAGCAACAGCTGCCTCATCAGTGATGATAGCTCGTGCTGCCATGTGGAACCCATCTATCTTCAGAAAAGAGGGGTTTTTCCCCTTGAAGGATGTCATGCAAGATTACCTTAAATATGTAGGGGTTTTTTTAAGATCTTACTTGTTGTTAACATTGTTTAGAATTGTTAATCCAGATCTTCCTAGAGTGTCATTAACTCCTTGTCATTTCAAAGACTTAGTTTGGGGATATTTTAACTTAGTGCATATGACATGAGTCTTGCAAATCAACCACTGCTTCCTCTGTTTCACTTTGTTCAGAAAACAAAAGTTCAGAAATCTGTATTCAGTTTTTCCTGATCATTCTTTTCTTGCTTTTTAGCCCTAGTTTCTTGGGAACATTAATGACATTTACAAGGCTATCTAAAAATGTCTAGAATTTTTTAAAAATATGTAGACCAACTCTTTTGAAGTTACAGATGTACAAATTGAACAGATTATTATATATAGCATACAGTACTGAACAGAAAAGTGAAGGAATATGAAATAGTTTCTGCTAGATTCATTTTTAGAAATTAATTACTTTTCACAAATATTGTCAATAATTATTCACAGCAAAGAAGCAAAGGGAATGATTTGCCAATAAAGTAATGCTGTATTGTAGTACTGTAGCTCCCTTAGCTGAGTCACCTGATATATAAAGTTTTATCTGTTATTCAAAAGACATTATTTTAAAGGATGTAATAAGAAATTAATCAGAAATCTGTAGCTTTGATCATGTCACCAATTCAAAATTATTTAGTTTTTAAAAATTTGAACTTGCCATTAACCAGTTACTTAACTACAATAACGGTGCATTGCTTGTTGGTGATGTCAGCTTGTCAACTCTGTCTTCGTGAGTATATGAATAAGTTGAATTTTTGTTCCTGAAGTCATGCCAAAATAATCAGATTATAGTCACATTCATAGTAGTGTTGAATATGTTATCGAGGAGATTGCCTTGTGGTTTGCCTTTCAAAAATGATTTTGAAAGTTATCAAGAGACATGAGCAAAATAGAAGATAAATTTGTTCGGTGTGTTTTTAAATACTTTGTCTCTCTCCTTCAGGCAGTGAGATATGATAATCACTACACCAACACAAAATACTGTTTGTGTCAGATGTTAAGAGAACAGTTGGAAACTGCTCAGGGTAAGAAGCTACATGCTGCACAGTCCACCCAGGAGATCTGGTAAGCTTGTACTTCAGACACAGGAATTGTACTCACTCTTAAACTTGCACATCACTTCTCTGTCTGTAGCACTCCCTGGCATTTCATATCTTCAGAAGAAGTTGCAAAACCCCCAAAAATGGACAAACAAAAATCTGCAGTTAGTGAGATGGGAAATAACACAGTAAATTTTCTAGGTGTCCTTCATGCTCAGATGTTAAATCTTTACCCTAAAATATTAAACTAATTTCAACTAAAATACTAATTTGATTGGTGCTTCATTGAGTGACAGACAAATTCAATATTTGCATTAACTGATCAAGAAAAGTTTCAGCATTCTCCAGTGTCAGTCTGGAGGTTAATAGTGTGGAGCTTTTCTCCTTCCAAGGATATTTATTTGTTTTAATTTTCCCTCTTGCATGTGGAGGTTTTAATGTTACTGGAATATTTACAGCCACATGTTTATTTTAAATTAACTCTTAGAGATAAACTCAAAATAATATATGAAGGTTGTCCATATGATACTTCAGTGTATTTCTTTTGTGCTGGTTTTCATACCTGGAATATATTAATGAATAACGACAGCTTTTTTGAGGAAATATAGTAACTTTAATGAGTCTTGTCATCCTAGATATCTGAAACAGTCTGGCTGAAATTTCTCAAAGCAGGGGGACAGAAAGGGAAGAAGGAAAACTTTGTGAGAAACCATAAAATACGCATGCAATTAAAGAATTCACACAGAATTAGGGGAATTAAGGTTTGGAGCCATCCCAAACTGAACAAAATAAAGGTCTGAGCTTGCATGTGTCGTATCCATGTAGTGTGATATAATTATCCTTCTGATGGAATGGAGGGGAAGAGGCTCTTTATATTATAAACACTCTGAAACTGTTTGATACCTTACGTGTATGAAAATGGATAGAAATGTTGAAAGCTTGAAATATTTTGTAAATATTTGTAATAATGTAATTTATTGTTTTCTTGTAAACCATAATCAGCATTCTCTTCATCTTCAAAATTAATAGAAATGCCTGCAATCCTTTAGCCGGTTTATTGCCTTTTACTAATTTTGGCTTCCTATAAATACTTCTGTCCATGATTATTACATTTTAATGTAATAAAGGGAATTTGTATTTCGTATATAAAAAGAGCTATCATTCATTAGTCATAAAGGAGCAGTGGAATCCAGGAACAACATTTAAACTTTGCAAGTTACTTTTCACTTTGGCAATGTGGAGAGTTGAAAACTTTTTAGTATGGTAAGACATTATCTATTTTGAGTATAGATTTGTAATTTGGAAAAAAGACACATAATATAGATTGAAACTGAAACAATCTTTTACAACTTCATATAATTCCTAGCCAAAAGGGTGGTGCATTAACAGTAGTTCATAGTATGTAAAGAAAAGAAATTGTAAAGTGAGAGTCAAGCCTTTAAACAGGTAATTAGAGGTGTCACAGTTTATACACATAAACGCTGGATAGAGATGTAGTGTAAAACTTTTGGGTTTATGTGCTGTGCGTAACAATTCTTTAGGAACTTCCAAAATTGAACTTTGTCAGTTTTTGTGCATGTAAGGCAATATCAACTTCAAAACTGGCTTAAGCAGTGTGTATGAGAGGGGGAGAGAGAGACACACTGCTTTTTGTCAGCAGACTCAGTCCTTTAAACCCTGTTCTGAATAGCTTATTTCATGTCCAGATAGCTGAAGAACATTCTGTTACTTAAAATGCACCTGTGCATCTTCAGACAAAAATGGTACTCTCCCCTGGTGGTGAGGGCATGTTACAGCCATGCGAGGTTTAACCTCAGTACTGAATGCAAGAGAACAGGGGCTGCATTTTGGACTAAACATTTACATACCAGTACATAATAAATTGCCTTCCCTTAGAAGTGAAAGTTAACATTGTTCATTCAGCTTCTTTGCTTTTCCACTTGGAGCATTGGAGATGGCTTTGTGGCCAGAATTCATTTTGCCATTGAACAGCCCTTTGAACAGTTTTCTTGTACTACAGGTTTTATTCCTGTTACTATCTGCAGAAAATTAATAGTCTCAGTTTTACAAAGTAGATCCAGCTTGCCATGGATTCAAAATTTAAAAGGACTTAAGAATCGTGCCTTTGACCCAAATCCTGATGGCTTCCTCCCTTACGTTTACACTTGTGAATATTATTCTGATGCCAGAAAATCTGAGATTTTGAGGGGTTTGGATGTTATAGTGTTTATTGCTTATGGTATTTTAAAATACTATAATTAGAAGAAGAATCTCTTTCCTACTTTTTGCTCATATTGCCCTTGTGGAGCTGATGCACCAGGAGTCACACGGAGATGTTTTTTGCCAATTCATCCACCTGCAAGTTATTGATTGAGCTAATAACTTGAACACTGCAAGACCTGCATTTCCGATTGATTCTGCCTTGACCTTCAGGCTGCAAATTGCATATGTAGTGATGGAAATTAGAACATTCTTTTTCTGCTTGTATCACAACATTGTCTGATAAGAATTGAAAGAGAAGCTATATAATGTCACTGTGCAGAATACAGTCACGCTTTCATTTGATTCTCCATACACATATACTCTCTATAATTGCAATTGATTTCTATATTTGGTGTTCTCTACCATAATGTGATACAAAAATTCATAAACTGATCTCTAATACAAAGGAATTCTGTTTGAATAGTGAAGTCTTTGAAATGGGTGACTTCTATGAAGAAACAACAGCTATTTTTGAAGCAAAGAAAATGTCTTTAGAAACTGAGACACAAGATGAAGATGACCAAATGGATGATCCGGATGTAATAAAAATGGCTGTTAGATTTGACAAGTAAGCACACAAATTAAGTTTTTCACTGTCTTGCATCTGTGAGTAGCAACTGTGAGTTTGACAGTGCCTGACAGTTTTTGAAAATAATTATTTGCAAAACAGCACTTACTGAGTGAATTTTTATGGGGCAATATGTGTACATCATTACATAGTCACCACTCTTCCTGTGCTATTTGGCTGTTACAAGATGTTCTTTAGTTCCAGGCTTTCTGTTACCTGAGTTGTCTAATTCGGAAGCAGCATTTTTCTCATAATTTGAGTTGTAAAGTTAAACCTCAAATAACTGGTAGAAGTAATATAATAAACAGCACTGTCTGCTTTAAAATAGAACTTTGTGCACAGTTGTTGACCACAAATTTTTCTGTCTAGGCGAGAGTATCCACCACAGATTACTCCAAAAATGTATCTTCTGGAATGGTGTAGGAAAGAAAAGCATCCTCAGCCTGTTTATGAAACTGTGAGTCAATGAAGAAACCCTTTAAAAACTCTTCCTCTGCCTTGTCTATAAAATTAGGTATTTTAGGACTCAAGTTAGCGAGGAAATTCTGCTTCCCAGTCTGGCATAGCTCTTTGCGGAAGCAGCTTCAGAAATGGTAACACTCATAGGCATGAAAATAGTATCTTATTTTATTAGAAAATAAAAAATTAAAAGTCAAACCTTCCATCTGGTTTTGATTCATGTGTGAAAGGAGTTGCTGTACTACAGGTCATTATATAGGAGCCCATGACTGACTTTCTTTTACTACTACTGCAAAGTAAAGAATTTAGACTCAGAATGTTTTCTCTGTTGTTGTACACAGTTATGGGTAGGACAGGAGCAACTTTTTTGTTAGATGGGGACATTATTTGATTTTTTTTTTTTTTTTGGCAAAGCAAAATATTTGCAGTTTGGACAGTTTCTTATATTTTACTGTTAAATATGTAAGGTTAAATTTGTGGTGTGAATTAGAGTAATTTTAAAGATATTATTTGTTCTTGCCTCTACACTTATCAAAGAATCTTGATGATGTTGTTTCTTCTGTAAATGACATGACTGCTTTTTGATACCCCCCTCCCTTTTAATTTTTTTTTTCCCCACAGGTTCAAAGACCATTGGATAGATTATTCTGTTCAGTAGTGACAGTAGCTGAGCGAAAATACCAATCAACTCTGTGGTAAGCTGTCCTTAATGGTTTTTCCAGCTGGATTTTTGTTTCTGAAATGTTGCTTAAAATACTTGTAATATTAAAAAACTTGCAATAAAAGGGCACTCTGGTCTATTCCAGTGGACTTTGATATAGGTCAACTAAAAACTATGTTCTAAAGCTACCCCTAGGAGGGAGAAAGGTTTAAAAATTTCTGAGAATTGAATGTGACAAGAGGAAGTAAGCATTAGCATAATCAAGTAAATTATTACCGATTTTAATTAATTTCGTGTGTTAGTCCACAAGTTCTATTGGAAGGGGTGCAAATAGGTGACACAGTTTAGTTCTGTATGTGTTGAGTTCAGAAATTAACCAAAGGATACAGAGGGGAATGTTGGGGGAGGGAGTGTCTTCAGCCACCACAGCAGATCCATTCCCAAAAAGAAGTCAGGATTAAGTGTCTACACCTAGTGAAAGAGAGGAGTGGCTTCTCGGGGATCACGGTTAATTAGCAGTTACATCCAGGGCTGCTCTAAAGTTTCATGACGCTATTTTGTACAATCATCCATTAATACTGGAGTTGACTTGAGGTATTTACACCTAAGTTGATCTTGATTTAACTGCAGAGTTAGAGCTCAGCATTGAACATTTTAGAGGACAAATGCACACAACAATTGCTACCTTGCAGTCTTTCTGTTCAGAGACTTTGGGAAGTTAAGCTAAGCTGATATGAAACTTTGAGAAGAAAATGTTTTCCAATACTGAATCTCACAAATGGGTGATCTACAGTACCTCCCAGAAATGATAGAATTTTTATTATTATTATGGGACAGTTCCTACTTTTGTCAGCATCAATAAGCTTGTTCACCTGCCAACGTATATTGAAGTATGAGTCTCTTTCAAGAAAAGTGATCCTTCGTAACTCAGTTAGTTTTGTTTAGTGATCAGATTTGTAAAAGTTAACTTTCTGAGGAGTGCAACCACTTGGGCCAAACACATGTTGACTTAGTACCTTTGAAATGAAGAGTGTTTGAGACACAAGACCTGATAGAAACAGATTTTCAAGGAATATTACATCAGGAGTGATGCATCAACACTTGACACCTAGCAAGATTCAAATAATTTCTGGAACTGACCTATTTTGTTCTTCTGCTATGAGATGACTACGAGTGCTGTTTTGTTTATGATGTTGCATCAGAGACAGGAAATTCTCTTGGCAGTGTAGAGACTTCATTTTCTGCTTTTACCTGTGCTCTGTCTGCTTGCTCTTCAGGGACAAGTCCAAGAAACTAGCAGAACAGGCTGCAGCTATTGTCTGTCTGAGAACATTGGGTGTCCCAGAGGGAAAGCTGTGTGAGGGAGAAAATCACCTGATTAACAAACGCAAGAGGGAAGACCAGGAGCGATTGAATAACAGAGACCATGGAGAAGATCTTGCTGAACCTTCCCATAAAAAAGCTAATTTTATTGAAGAAACTTCTGACAGGAATGTGCCTAAGATGCCACGATAGCATGGAAATTAGAGGTTTCATGCCTATGCAGTTACAAATTAGCTCCTATTTGTACATCTTGTTGTTCACATTTCATTTGGATTCTCTCAGAGACAGATAAATTCCCCAGGTATGAAAAATGTCAATGAGATGTTTACTGTTCACCACTCACTATGTCACTATGGTGCCTTTCAGACAGGATAAATTAGGAACTTGACTTTAAAGAACATGGAGAAAGTTATCCCAAATAATAAATTTTTTTCAAATATCAGGTATTTTTAAAGCAATTTTGTCACTGGTTTTATTACTTGTTTTTAGGAAGTCTATGGTGTGCTGGTAAGCAATGTATTAATATATCATCCATAAGCAGATGGATTCGTTATGCAACTATGTAGTTAGGAAAATTAATGTAGGAAAACAATGAGTTTTATGCATGTCTTGCAAGCTTTGTTTACACCCATCAGCTATCAAGAAAAAGTTTTTGCAGAGAGAAGAACTTAAAAATTTTAACATTAAGCATTAAAATAACATTCTTCTTTCATAATTTCAACTACATTTTTCCCTTCAGAAACATGACAGTGGAATTAACCATCCTTTCCTGGTCTGCAGTATTACAATCATGCCTTTCCACTGGGGAATTAAAACCAAGTCTAGTAGCCATGAATTTGTTGAAGGAAGGCACTTTCAAGATGTTTTATTGTTTTCAACTTGAAAGTCCTTGTAAATGTCTACAAGTATATTACTTGCAATAATGGGCATCCAAATATGGCCTTGTATTTTTCTGAAATGTGACCTTGTTTGTCTCAGTAATTAGCTGTTGGTCTCAATCAAAGATACATGTTCTCTTCTTCATTTTCCACCATCACAACTTCCTACTAAAGTAAAGTATAAGTACATGCTATATGCCAAGAGAGGATACAGACCCAGTCTGATTCATGGCAATCCAGCTGAGCTTGTCTCATTTAAATTAGAGTTCTGAATCCCCAAAAGAATGCCAGAAGAATTCAGGGATTTCAGTTACTAACAACTTATTGAAACAGTGGTTTAGTTTCCCTTAACAGCATGAGGGATCGTGAGATTATCAGTTCTGGTCTGAAAACAAAATGACAGGAATATATCATGCTATGATCTCTAAAGTACTTTCTATAAAACTGTACAAAATATAATTAATTTGGATGTTGTTCAGAAATACTCTTCCTGTATAAAATTTTGAATCTTTTCCTCAATTAATAGTGCCAACACTAAATTATTATTTTAAAAAGGAAGAACAGTATCTCACCAGTTCAGAGTTGTGAAATTAAGTAGTTGTGTATTCAGAGAGAAAATGTCTGCTGTTCACGTCAGAGTAATTTATAGTAAATGTATGCAGTCTAAGAAGAAGAAAGTTTTTCATGTCCATTTTGGACATTGCAGTAAATGCAGTTACACTTGATATAACTTAAGCGCTACTCCAAAGCAGCAAAAGAATTTGCAGTATTAATCAGAAATTTCAGATGTAGCAATTTTCCTATTGTGAGTTCTATCTGGGTATTTTGTTTTTGTCAGAACTGTTTGGGGCCATCAAAATAGAGAAAAAGTTGTTGTTAGGTGCAGTGTGACTTGCAAGGTCTAATATAATAGAATCATAGAATGTTTGGGTGTAGAAAGAAAGGACCGCTGAAGATAATCTGGTCCAAACCCCATGCTCAAAGAAGGGTGAACTGGAGCAAGTTTCCCAGGACTGTGTCTAACTGGGTTTCGTGCATTTTCCAGGACTGAGACTCCACAACCTCTCTTGGCAACCTGTTCTGGTGTTTGAGCACCCTTATAATAAACAAAAGGGAGTTCTTTTTCTTCTTCTGCATAGAATATCCTGTGTTTCAATTTGTGCCCATTGCCTCTTTCCTGCCACTTAGAAGAATCTGGCTTTGTCTCTTGTCGTCATTGTCTGTGTAAAAAGAAAATTGAATCTTTGGATATTATAGGTGATGGTGCCTAAATACAGTGTAAACTTGTATGGCAGCAGTTACTATGGATTGGTGGAAGTTACAATGGATTGGGAGTGAAGGCCCTCGTAACAGTACTTGTACCTTTTTTTTTCTCCTCATATTTTGTCATATGATGTGAATACTCATCCTCCTGCCTCCTTAGTGAGGTACAGCCTACAAAGACTTTTTGTATTGTTTCCTTCCAGCAAGTGTCTTAATGCAATTCAGAGCACAGGATTATGGCAAGAGCCAGGTGTTCCAGTGGTGCTTGAGAATGTGGAAATCTTGGGTTTATTTGAACAGCTGAGTAGATTTCTGCAGCATGCTGTCAAAAATTCACGTGGAACTGTAATTGAAGTTTGATACGTAAACAAAGGTTGTATGAGTACCCAGCATGTAGGTGCTTTACCATCAAATCATGGTTTGGTTGATGGAGAGAGTTGGATAACACTAGCTACGTAGTTCACTATGAGCTGAAACAAATGCTGTGTTAACACAAGTCTGCCAAGTGTATATATTGTATTTATATTAAATCAAACGGGTGCTAAAATTTGGGGGGGATGTTTCTGTTTTCTGATAAGTGCATGTTTTCAAATCCTTCCTGAAATTATTACGTGGTTGCCAATGTTTAGCTCACTGCACTGGCTGTACACAGTAATAGAGTTGTCTGTGCTGTAGTTATGGATAGGACAAACAGAGCCTGTAAAAGTGAGAGTGAGGAGTCACTCTGTTGGAATGAACTTTCAGTGCTAAATATAGAAGGACTGTAAATTCTGGCAAGTGGCTAAGAAGCATAAAATGTTTGACACTCCTTATCAGTCTCAAAAAGAACCAAAGAAAAGTGGCAATTGTGTACGTCTTATGTGCGTGTCAGAATGTTGTGATTTAATGACCTTCTGTTACATACTTTCATTCCTCTTAAATCTGTTGCAGCGAATGTGCAATGACTTATTCTACTTCAATCATTCAATTCACCCTAACCAGATAGAATAATTGCATTTATCACGTCTGTTCCCTTTTCAGCACTGATTTTAAAGTAATTTCTTCAGTGACCATTGCTTTCCTTCTAGAAATTGTTCTATTCACATTACTTTTAAAGAGCAAACTACGCTGGTGTCTCTGTATTAGTTTCTCCTGTGCTTCTCTTCTCTGCTGTACTTACCATAAACAGAAGGTGGCAATTTTTTATTTTTCTCACGAAAAATATGCCGACTTCTGCAGTATTTAACAATCCAGCCATTGCACTTCTGCATTCTTGCATAGGGTGGCAATTGAGACCACAGTTGGGTTGGAGGATATTTAACCTCATTTTTCAGATGTTTTTTTCTCAATTTTAATGTGGTGTGAATAGGGTACTTGGTCAATATTGATCAGAACTGTGCTCTATTTTAAGTATTTGCTTAGTGAAAATGTTTCACTATAATAAAAAAGCAGTTTTATTTTTTACTTGATGCTGATGCTGCAGAAAGTATTTGTAATGATGCCTGCCAAAGTATGGTCCCTGGCTGTTGGCAGAACTGTAGCTTGTCCTCCCTGTAGCCTGCATGTACTCTGATTACTAGAAACCTGAATGGGAATGCAGAGATATTTTTACTAGCCTTTAGCATGGATGCACTCACTATGGGGCTATCTACCTCCAGGGCCTTGATGGTTGGAATGCTTTTTGGAATGTCCTGGGCTCTGAGCCCATCCCCGCCCTGGAATGTGATGTTAAATGTTGGCGGTTCAAATACAGAGTCTGAATATCAAAATCCTAGAGTTCCTCTGTACTGCAGTTTCAAAAACTGGCAAGTGAACCGCATGTCAGCTCAGCTGCTCAGTGATTCAAAGGATGAGCATGCCTTGGGCTTCTGGGGAAGGAGGGGGAGGTAGGATGTTGTTTGGTTTTTACTTGCGAGCCCTTCTCAAATCTTCGTTCGTGAAGCCTAGCCATGATAATGATGACCTGCAGAAGAACATTCTTTTCAAACATGGCAAGATTGCAAGAGGTTCCAAACAGGTGTTAACTAGAAAGAAATCTTAATTTACAAAAGCTTTTTATTACTACTTCTTTAATCAAACCTAGGAGCTTAGCATAATGGGAGCAGTTGCTTTATTAAACAGGAGTTTGCTTATATTTGGACTCCAAGTCAAGACATGTCAATGAGGTGGCCTGGAAGGCTTAAGTTCCATCTGTACCACAGTGCAGGAGGCCAGTGTTTGAGGCTTTTATTCAGAGTTGCTAATGACAAAGCTGATGAAAAACATTAAAAGCTAAACATGAAGAGCAAGTCTTTGTTGAGGAGGGAGTGTCTTATGTATTGTTAAACAAGTTGCCTAGGCCAGTTAAGGAGAAGAATTGCTGAGCTCCAGAGGGAATCTAGTTCAGTCATCCGTGCTCAAAGGAGCACTAACCTCAGTGGCTTTTATGAGAGAGGCTTAAAAATATACATCACTTGTGGTGTTCACTTAGCTCCCACAAGAAACTATTACAGGAGTTAATGTGAATCTGCTGTTAAATATCTATTAGTTAAATAAATAAATACTTTTCCTTTGCCCTGGCATGGTGGAAGAGTCTCTGTTTTTCATTTTTGGAAAATTGCTGTCTGAGAGATATCCTCTTGTTACAAGAGTTTACAGAGTAAAAAGAGAGTTTACAGAGCTTAGAGAGTAGTACAGATCTGACACTTTACTAATTTTAACTTAATTTTCCTTGATAAGCTCCATACATTTTTAATGCTTATGTCGTTGTGAAAATGAAAATAATATAATCTATGTATAATTGTGAATGTGGATTTTTGATTATTGCACAGAGCTGACAGAACTGGATTTGAATACAGATCTTTAACTTTTTAGCTGTTTTAAAACTGTATAAACATGCTACATTTCCTAGTCCTGTTTTCTGTTGCTTTGCAAACTTATCTATGCAGTGTTAGGCTGCTGCATGTGCCATGCATGCCTGTGTACTTGCCAGTGTCTGCGCACAGGTGTCAGCAAGGATTGTTAGCAGTTGGTCAGAGAGCTTTATGTCAGACTTCTTAAGCAGAAACTAATAAAGTGGTTTCCCTCATTGTGGTCTGAGAAAAGTGAGAGTTACAAAGATATTAAAATAAAAGCTAGTATGTTTTTGACTTTTTAAATTTCCAGTGTTGGAAAAGATTATCTTTTTGAGTTAAAAAAAAAATCAGGCTCTAATCAAATTTCATTGGGAAGCTTCTTGGTGACTTACCTTATTTGATTCAGTGTATGCTTATTTACTTAGGAAATTAACTACTGCTTTTTTCTTTACGTTTCTCTGGTAGCAAAAACTTTTTTTTATTGTAGTTTACTGTTTCATTAGCTTTCTGAATCGTTATAAAATCTAAGGCAAATTTCCTGGCCATCTCTGTGTATCTGTTCTAGTTACATACTCATATAGAAATCCCAGGCAACAAAAAGTTTAATAGCTGAAACCATTGTCATTGTTTTCTTCTGTGCTGAAATAGAGCCAAATCCTGAACACCAAGCAGAACAGAAGTAAACACATCTAAAAAGAGGTACCTATATGAACCACAAAACCCACGAGATCTGAAGAGTGTTAAAAACACTATGAGACAGTTTCACTCAAGCAGAAGTGTACATTTATTTCCCCTGATTGGCATACAAAAGGGGTTTTTGTAAGGATTTGGGTTTTTTTCAGAAGTTAATTGAACATTGGGTGTTCAGATATTTATGTGGGAATGAATGGAAGATGGAGTGTTCACAAGGGCATCAGAATGATATGATTTCAGAGAGGTGGAATATTGAGACTGCAGGATTAAGCCAGTAAGTCACTGTACAATTAGTTACAGGTGCCTACCTGTCATGTAAGTGGCATGGTAATTCTAGTCTACTGTGCTGCCCTGTGACATTCACTTATTACAACTAATAGCAACTCATATTTTGCTCTGCCTGAACATGGAATACAGTTGTAGTTCTTAGAAAGTTTATAGCCCCTAGGCTATAGAAATATTGCATTGTGAATACTGAATTAATAGTGATGTAATAAATTACCTTCTCTCCCATTAAGTTTTATCAGCATGGCAAATGTTGCAGTGTAAAATCAGTTTGCTCACTAGTATGGGTGACGTGCAAGACTAGGCAGCATGACTTGAGAGTGTGCATGTCCTGTAATGACAGCAATGCTGGGTTAAGGGATAAATAGAAAAGAAAAGAAAAAAAGAAAACTAGTCACTAATGTCTTTCTATACAGTAGTACTGGTACAGCACAGTAGATTTAGCATTTACCCGCCTTCTTCTTGTTCGTATTCAGTATTTTAACTCTTGGGAGTCTGTAGGACGATTCTCAATTCTTTGTTAGAGACAAAATGTGTAACACAGCATTTATTTAAAATGATGCCTTATGCCACAGAAGCAAACACAGCTCAAAGTATGACTGGGGAATAGAGTTTCCATTTAATTTAGCAGAGAAGCACACTGAAGACAAACAGATTTGATCTACCTCCACTTCGTTATTGTCTTCATACTTCTTAATTAAAAAATAAAAAAATTTTAGATGAAGAGGAGGTTTTACAGAAAAGGTTGATGTATTTTCATGAAAGGAAGAGCTAACCTCATCCTGTTAGAAAACATCTCATATCTTCACCTATCACTGCCTCATTCCTATTGTGTACTCTCAGCCCAGCCTGTGAATTCACTGGATCACCTGTTCAGAGAGAACATTTCACCCACACGATTCACCCTTCTCACTTCCCCTGTACTTCAGAACCCCACATGCACAGTGCCATTGTACTGACACGGATCCTAAACTCACAGAAAACAGCTAACTGTCTTTCTTCTTGCATTAGTAATTTCTATGGACTGTGACTGTGACTTCAACTGACTTTCACTAAACACACCTCAGCCCTTAGAGAAGAATCTGTCTGCAGCTTTTTAACAGATTTTGGGATACTGACAAAGCTAATCTTATATTGAGGCTACTCTTCACTCAGGTCAGTGTGGGTAGGGAAGAGGGGGTTTTCAAATGGTAATTCACAATAGTTTCTGCTGAGTTGTTTTCTTAGCCTCACAAAGCTAAAGTTAGCTTTTGTAAATATCATTTTTTTCTTCCATCTCAGTATTTTGAGTAGGCATGTCAAGCTGACCAGCCTTTATCTGACCATAAATAGTCACCTTATTAATCCTCGATTTTCCCTTGCAAGCCGTTTCCTTGGGTGAACTAAAATCAGTTTGGGATTTAGCTGTTGCACCTGAGCAGTATTGTGCAGGTATTGACTTCCATTCAAGAAGGCATTTAGCTGGAATGACAAAAAAGTGCATCTCTTGTCTTCCTATTTTTGTTTTGCAAAGATTGTTTCTGTAGGTAGAGCTCATTACACAGTACAAGTACTTCTTCCTTGAGGTCCATAGTGCACAGCTGGCAGCATTCAACACTGGTGCCAGTGTTGGTTTTCCTTACATTAGTTACTTACTTTGCAACTGGGGGGGCATTAGCAGGGGCATCAGCACAGGACCAGAGCAGACCTGAGAGTGGCCACCACTTCTGCTGGCTCCAACAAAACCTCACAACAACAACCAACACCTGCAGTGCCTTGCTTGGCATGTAAAGACAGGCTAGAACAGCAATGTAGGGAGAATACCTCTGCTAAACTATACAAGTGGAAAACTCACCTGAATAGGGAGCCTTTTGCTCTAGCAGCCTGCACTCAGAATAATACCTATGCAGATAGTGAGGATGTTTTAAATAAAGTAGAATGAGCTGCTGGGTACATTCCAGTTCTTAGCATGAAACATCCTGTTGACAACCTCAGCACAAACACCAGTGGCAGAAAAAGAAGAGGACAATTAAAATACTTTTTAGTCCTTTCAAGTACAGTATCTCCAGATCAAGAGTAAGGGTCAGTGATAAGGGCATCTGTGGAATTTGTGCTGTTACTGTCTGTGATGTATCTGATCTCCTAAAATAATGTACTGATTTTCATTCTTTGACATGTCTGTGCAAATTAGCACGGAAATTAGTGTGATGAGAAGATCCTGACCAATACATGCAGTTATCTGTTATGCTTCCTTGTGGTTGAAGAAATGAACTGGGAGATGGCATATTTCTATCTAGTATACTTCCCATGTATTGACTGCTCGGTATTTTGCAGACCAGTTAAATTTATTCTATGAATTTGTATAGATTATTTAATGAACAATGTACAGTATTGAGCTCTGTCAACAACTTGTGTTTGTGTATTGGAAATACAACACCAGTGCATGGTGAACTGCTGTAGTTTAACATAAAACTAGCACCAAGAGGATCTTCCTTGATAAGTGAGGAAGTGGCATGATCTGTCATTAGTTTCCTTCTAACGAGAAACAGGTATCTTCAACCACATCTTTAGACTCCCACGCCACTGTGGAGATCAAGATGTTAAGCTTGGTTTATTTTAAAGGTCATCCTGTGAGATCTCACACACAATTTCTAAGCTATAAACAAAACATAACTCCACAAAAGGAAAATTCATATTATCAAAAGTGAATGAAACTTAACACAGTGTCTAAAAATAGATTCCGGCATTACATTTCTGACTCGAAAACATCAGCAGTTATGCACAGGTTTGGGGTGTTTTGGTTGATATGGATGAAGTTCAGGTCTGTGTGGAATATAACTTTATTACTTGTATTATAGCAAAATCCAAAGTAGGCCAAGTGTTAAGATTGTATGGAGCATCTGCTATGAAGAATTTACCATCTAAGAGAACAAAGCTGAACAGTAGAACAGACAGGATATAACCATACAAAGGGTGAAAGGCAGGGAGGAGCACAAAGCTGACTGACCCATTTTTCAGAAGAGTAGAGGAGAACTGGAGTACATATTTTTATGCTTTTTATGCTCTCTCTGACAGATAAGGATGGATGTTGTAAAGGAGGAGGAAGCTCAAAGTGGATTCATGCTATAATCAAGACATTGGAGAAAGAAAAACTTTATGCAAAGCAGCTTAAAGAATGTGTTGTGGATGAACTGGTGAGACGAAAGTTAAAATAGTCAGGGATCTGGAATTGGTGTTACATAAAGGGATATAAATGTCAGAGTAAATGATTTACCATCTCCGTGAGCGCTTTTATTGGTGATTTAGATATGGTTCTGAGATCCTGGATGATGTTCAGAATTCAGATCTGCCCACCACAAATATGGGAAGTAGCGATATAGTTTCTTAAATATGATTGTTGACAGGAGATTGTTTAAAATGAATATCAGCATTGTTTCAAGTTTTCACTAGTTGACTATAAAGCTTTAGACTGAATTACTTATAAAGGATGAAATGCTGGTTGAATTAGGTGGATTAAAGTAACATACTTTGGATCTAAGTTCTCATAAACCTATTTAGTCAAGGAATTTTGCCTCCAGCTTTTTTCTGTTTGAAATTTTTGTGTGCCTAAGAAGGAGCTGATATTCAGTACTTCATGGTGACTGCATGAGATTTTTCATGAAATGTATTATATGTAATTGAGATGGGATGTGAACTGAAGAATGCTGAAAAGGGGTATCGAATGACCATCAGTTAAGGAAGTTGCTGCCTGTCCTTGAGTCTCATCGATGTATTGGAATGACACTGTGTTTGAACTATGTTGTCATTATATTCTTGGCACTAATTATTTTTGAAACAAATAACACACATTTCTCAGACACATGCAAAGCTACTGAATGAACTACTATAGCATTGAATTCAAACATGTTAAATGCTTGCTTTCTTGAAAGGAATAGTGTGGAGATAACTATGGCAAGGGACAGTGAAAGCTGACTTGACACCTGTTCTGAGCTCTTTCATTGATCTGTTCTCACTCACCAGTAATTTCACCCCATTACAATTCCAGATCCTCTGTTAGCATAGACACCAGTGTGTGTTTTCAAGGCTGACATGATACCTGTGGTTCTAACCAAGGTATCCTGTTTCTTGTTGCAATCTCTTTCACCTATTACCTCCTCCCTTTTGCCAGCACAGACACTTGCTTGTGATTGCTTCAATTCCCTGATGTGATTCACTCTGGGACCACAAAAGTATTAGTAGTGGCACAAGAGCAAAGATGGCACCTTGGTAGAGAAAGGGTACCTGGGAACTGGAAGCGTCTGTGGAGTGAAAATGGGAACCGCTTCAGTCAATATTTATCACCTAGGAAAGGTCAGTATAGCCGCAGCCTCATTAACTTCAGGCCCAAAGAAGTACCTCCTGGCAGCCTAACCTTTGCGTTTGTGGATCTTGTTTATTGGCAGGGTTCATATTAGTCAAATGAAACTTGTAATTTTTTGCGTTAAATTGTCCATACAAATGATGAGAATCATGGCAACAGAACCCTCCTGAACAAGAATATTGTACATTGAGAGACAGTTTGCTTTGTAAGTTCTGTGATTTCTGGGAGCAGCCAAGACAAATGGTATTTCCATGTAATATAATGGCCAGTCTTCGCAAGCGAAGATCCGGGGAAGGTCTTTACACCTTCCAGCCTGCGCATTGGATTTTTTAGGTGAGACACAGTGTATGTAACTGAAGTAATATTGTTACAATGACTGCCTACTGGCAGAACAGATGGACCGAAACAGATCTTGGAGATGGCTAAACTTCTCAAGTATTTATTCACTTTTGTAGAACATCATGCACCCCTGCAATGAAATCTGTGCTGCACGGGTTCTGCTAACAACAGCTGATACAGCTGCTTTACAGCCATGCGGGTTGTCCTTGCATGAGCTGAGCTCTAAAAATGCCTACAGCGTACATCCACTCTCAGTCATGGGGAATTGGTGGGCCAATATCTGCATTACTGAATGGTAAAATAGTTCTAATCCAGGTGGACTACCCATCGATTTTGATGCATGTGGCAGCAATGCGAGTTTGTGATGGAAATCTCTGTTTCTGAGCCTAGATTGTGTTTTTAGAGAAGACTGTATCTTTTAAACCCTAGACATTTTATTGCTTCTTGCTAGTTCTCAATTGGGATCATGGCAGCTGATAAACAATTCAGGCAAGGGTAGAATCTAAAATTAAATATCTTGTTTTACCTCTTTTCTCCTCCCACTATTGTTTCCTGAAAACAAAGAGCATTTTGAAATAATTACTGAAACCGCAGCCCATTTGTAAATGTTCGTCTAGTAAATTTATGCTCTGAAAAAAGTTTGGATTAGTGCCTACATAGGCTGATGTCCTCTGACTATGATTCAGATACACTGTGGTCAAGTCAACTTTACAAATGTGTCTTGTGAAGTCCTCCTGCCCCTGCATCTCACTCTCAGTTCTGCAAGTGCAACTCTGTGTGCAACCCTTTGGCTACCTAGACCAGGGAACTGATGCAGAGTAAAAACAAGCCTGCAAGATAGAGTGGTTTTGTTAGGTGGAATTTTTTGATAACCAAGGGCCACTGCTGCCAAAAGAACCACTCATAAACCACTTTTATTCTCATCTAGGATGCCTTTGAACTGGGTTATATAGTTTCTGTGCTATCCAGGGCCCCACAGTTCACATTACCAGATGCTTTGGACAATGTCTCACTCTAAAATGAGAGATGAAAACAGATACCTTTTCAACACAGAAGTGGCGGCTGTAAGTATTTAAAGGGTAGATATTGGCAACTACAAATGAGCTGAAATTGAAGCTAAGTGGATTCTTGCATGTCTAACAGACAAACAGCATTCCTGTACAAAGTGAGTTGTCTTTCCTGGCAGTAAGGCACTTAGTTGTTTTTTGACTGTGTAACAGATGCTATGCCTCTTCTCTATGCATGTAAGATAACAGCATTTAATATTTGGAGGAAAGTTGCTCTGCAGCAAAGAAAATTTGTGGCAATTCAAAATGTGGAAAAGAGATCAAATAGGTTTCATCTTGCAGCAGTTTCTGAGTTAACTGGTTTTATTTTAAGAGATTATTTTTAAAATAGAACTGCCAGAGGCTAAACTTTGCAGATCATTAAAATATAAATACATTTTTCCAAATGGTCATCAGTTCCTCTCTTTAAAGAAACTGCTATACAGCTTCTAGGGTTTCCTAGTGAGATTTCACTCCTTTCTTCTAAATTCTGGTATTCATTCACTTTGTATCAGGGTATTAATAGCCACGGTAACCAACTCTCAGTGAGAACCTTGTCAAGTCCTAGAGTAACAGGAGCCAACAAAAAGGAGCATTTTTCTTTCATTTCTTTCCTATGGTTCTCTCATAATTTGCCACAAAAATCAGATTATTTTGACAGAACCAGGTTAGGGAGTGATTCTATGTGTATTCAGACTGGCAAATCTGAGAGGACTGGCAAATAGAGGCAGTGTGAAGGAGTTCGTCTCTTCTTAATACAGATCAGCTGCACATGTCTGACCATGTCCTCAAGTTCAGTAATAATCTCTCTCAGATCAAGGCAGGGAAAACAGAAACTCCATTCTCAAAGTGCCTTGAGATACAGAGGCCAAATGAATGCTCAACTTATGGTCCAATTTCTGATTGGAGTTCTGATTGCTCTAGACAGACAAATAAGCTTGATCCTTTGCTTTACTTGGCTATGAATGAAACCAAGGTTTGCAGAGAGATTTTCCATCCTGAACTGGTCCCAAAGAGCATAAGGGATGGAAAAAGGTAAGGGGAAGGGAAAGGTTCAGGAGAAAGAATTGAGAGAAAACTAACCTTTTCTCACTACTCTTTGATGATGCTCATGAGACTCTTATTATTTTCTCAACAAACAAGGTGTTGGTATCTTAAACAGTATATCTTCCTGAAGGGTCCAGGTATTTCTCACAGCTGCTGGGGTAGGTGACAGACACACACAGTTGTTTGTGAACCCCGTAACACATCTGGGAAGGCATATAAACTTCTGTGACATTATTCACTCTTGAACTTGAAGGCAGATTGGCAAAAATAATACAGTTGGCTCTGGTCTCCATGTTCCTACCACATCTATATAAACCTAGATAAGATAAAAAGTCTTTTAAAAAAATTTATGCATTTGAGTTTTCATCTGACTTCTGGCTCCATGTTTTTGTCTACAGATTAAAAAGCCACAAGCATGCGGGATTACCAAGAGTAATTTCTAAAGGGAAAGACTGGGGAGGGGAGGATGAAAACAAAAATGTGCCTCTGTTCCCTAAAACAAAAGCATATTCTTTGAAATATCTTTATAGAAATTCTAAATAGGGAGCGTATACCCTGGTCAGTATGTGAAAGATACTTAGTCTACTCCAACTGTCCTTCAGAAAAATTACCAGGCTCTGGCAGTGTCACTGGGGAGGCAGATACGACCTGTAAACAGACTAACTGTTAGGAATTACCTCCTACCTCGTGGAAAAACAAGTACTCTATTATATAGAGTAATAATTCAGCCTTGTATTCATAGAAGTGGAGAATAAGCAGCTGCTTAACAGTTCTTTTTTGAGTGTTACAGAGTTTTTAAAATTCTGCCTATGCATTTTTATATATAAATACCTATATTGTGTATCTGGTTCAGGGATAGGCAAACATGCTGGATCTTGGAAGTTTATACATTTATGTGGAGTTATAAAATAGTCTGCATATTTTCCAATAAACTGCAAGAGTCAGTAACAACAAGCTTGTTCATACAAAAGCAGCATGCAATTGCAGCTGTATCTGGGGTGGAAGGGAGAAGAAGAGATCCCCTTGGAGAGCGTGTGTCACCCTTTTTAAGTGGGTATCTCCTTGGTTCTCTTAACACAAGTCTGATTTATAGGTGGATGTTCTTTTTTTGAAGAAAAGGGCAACACCATGTAGTTTGTGGGCAGACAAAATGCCAGCTGAACTGTGAGTTCTGAACATATAACATGACCCTTTAAAAATTTTGAAATTTTAGTAAGGACTGTCTCTACCATACGAGCCCTGCGCAAACAAGCCCATTTTTGCACATATAGTGAATGTGCTATAATATGGATTTGCAAAGAAGCAGCTAAAACTGCATATTTGCAAGGAAGTCACTGTATTCCACTCATGGGACCCCTATGGTTTCAGTTTAAAAGAGTACCTAATTATTTGAGGGACACGTTTTGTTGCAGTCCTTGACTGACATCTTTTTGCTTCCCAAGAATTCCCCTTTAATTGGATGCCTCCATACGTAGCAGAAACATCTTATGGTCAGACAGGATGGCTGCTGTAGTTTGATGAACACTTTTTCTGGTGTTAGTACTCCTCAGTCTCTGACTGTTCATTCCCCACATCATTGTCCCTGTCTCACTTGCTTAAGTATGATTACTTATGGAATTCTGTGGTAAAACAGATTAGAGAGTTGATGCAGGTTAAAATCTGTGTTCTCCACTTCCACCACCCCTCCAAAGAGTTCTTTGGGGTCAACAAGGCAGAAAAAAAGGGAAGGAACAAGGAGCCTTGGAGGCAAGGGTGGATTAAGACAGCACTGATGGCAAAAAGAGTATTTATCAGACTATGTTCTGTAAATATTAGCCATCTTTGTTGATGTGGAAGTCTCCGACGTTAGAAATGTTAAAGGTTTCTCAGTAGAGCTAGTCCAAGGAAGCATAAACCAAACCCATTTGTTTCATAAACAAAACCCCAACCTGATCTGTCCAAAGGGAGAATTGCCATTATGGAAGAGATGTGCTGTTTCTCCAGCTGCCCTTGGCGAGGCAGAGTGCTCAAAATCTACATGTACATCGTAGCCTTTCTCTGCACATACATGTATTTGTCATGTAAAACTGTTGGTACAAAAATTTAAACAAGTATTTTTAAAATTTATTTTATTTTATATATATACAAATAAAATAAAATAAATTTAAAAATTTAAAAGTTCAAGTTTTATTTTCAGAACTAATATTGGGGACTACATCCCACTGAATTAAAATGAAAGACTGATAAATTTCTAAGGCATTTTGGAAACGAAATGTAGGTTTAGGAAGTAATTTATTGATGGTAGGCAATTTACTCCATCCATTGCTCAGACCTTAGTCCTACTGCTATGTACAGTCAAGCTTCATTTCTAGGCACTGCCATAGAAATTTGGTGGTTGTCAGAGTTTCAGGTCAAGTTAATTGAGAGGCATTTTTGAATTAGTGCCATATACCTAAAAATCAGAAGTTGTCTTTCAAGTTGAATATATGCAGATTTATTTCTTCTTTAACTTCATGCAACTCTTCAGTGCTAACCAAAATTTTACTTAACCATCCCATTGTCTCTTTTAGTAACAAGAGGCAAAGTCAGTTTACATAGGGTGTCTCACTATAATCTTCTATATTTAGAACTGAACTTTTTCCCCACAACTCCTGGAGACAAAACACCATGTGAGAAGTTGACTACTCTCAGCTGAGAACAGAAATAAAAGTGCCAGTAACATTGCAAATAAGCCTTTTTCTCACGAGACTTATAGCACATTTTTTTCTGACAGAAAGCATTCAGATGAATTTCCAAACTCTTAGATGTTTATCTGAACTATACCCATTTGTAGCTTTCCTTATATCTGAGACTAAAAAGTATATTTGTCAGGGCCATGGCTTAGAAAACAATCATCACTAGTGGACAGATTGCTTATTTTCAGAGGTACTGGTATGAATTGTGGGGAGGGGATAAATTGATGAATTGTTGTCGGTTTTAAAGATTTTCTTTTACTTGAAGTATATTTTAGTCTGTTTTTCCTGATGATTTACTATTGCATATCACTTCTTCCAGACAATAATCCCTTGAAGTGATTATCCTTCTCTTTTCTGAGTGCAAAATGTGTCTTTAGAACTAAGGTTAACAAGAGAAAATCCTGTAGCAAATAATCCAATAGCCCTGTATTTATCACTTGCAGTAAGCCTCATTATTTACTTTTCAGACTTATTTTCTCCAAGTTTCACTGCTGATCAGCCTCATCACAGGTTTTTTTCTAAAGTCACTATACAGCAATGTGTTTGCAGCATTTATCCTTGAGATACCATCTGTTCACTCACATGCTTGTTCATACGGGTTTTTGCTGGTGTTTGTGAAGAGCACGGATCTCACAGCAGTGCTGGAGTATTTCTCTGGAGCTGTTGCCCCTTGTGGCCATACCCAGTGACTGGGACTGTGTGTGAGGTTTTGTCTCATGACACGCAGCACTTGGCAGCAGTACTAACTTTAGATATCCGTGGTCTGTGTTCTTATTGCATCCACTGCACCATCCCTGAGCGCTTGTGCTGACACAGCTTTTTGTGGATCAGATCAGGGAACTTACCTGGCCTGAACAGTCCTCCCCATCTCCCTACAAATAAAGAACGAAGCTGGGTCAGATCCCTTGCTCTGGCTCACAAGGTGGTCTCAAATAGTTCTGCCAAACCAGCAGAACAGATGGCATTGCTTCTGTGGCACAGAGGGAAGGAACAGAGCATTACTGGTGTTGCCTAACACCATATTCTTATTAGCCTCAGAGTACAAACAGATACAGATATTAAATTTATTTCTTAATACTTCTTGTTATAACTGCAATTTACCTTAATGGCTGGGTTGCTGATTTTAAGTATAAATGTGTAAGGGAGGAGGTTTTGAGACTTAGGTTTTATAATTTATCGTGTAGTCTAAATTAGTTTATTCAAATCAATTAAAATATTGTTAGAAAAAGATCTGTACTTAATATACCCAGCTGGCATTAATGGCAGTCTGACTAACTAGTACAGATCAAAGAATTGCTTCTTTTGCTAATGATTCTTTAATAGCTAGGTTAGTATCATCTTTGGTTTGTTATCTGGTACAGTAAAGATACATGTTTGAAACAGTAACAAAGTCCCTGCAAATAGGGTCAGGTCTGGCTCTGTTCCCTGAACTAGTGTGTGCTCCGGCATTCAGTCAAATTGAACCGATTCCAATGATTTCTGTACTGTACCTGACTCGAGCTGGCTTTTCCTGCAAGTCTTGTAGGCCAGAAACCTGTGACTGTGCCTTTGCTGCCTTGCATTCATTCTCCATAGATATTGTTCTTTGATCAAACCCGCAGATACCCCATGGTTTAAAAGCTTTTTCCCCTCTCCCCCCACTCTCTGCACTTTGGCACAAGGCAAGCAATTGATAATTTCTGTTTTTGTTTGTTTGCTTTTTGTTTGTTTTGGTTTAGTTTTGTTCGGTTTTTGTTTTGTTTTGGTTTGTTTCGTTTTTTAAGAAAAAGATGTGTAGGAGGTACAACAACAGAGGACCAGGAAAGGACTATATGCAAACCCCTTTCTTTCACATCTGTTGTGGCCCCATTACAAAACAGCTGCATAATGAGAGAGAGCTCTGGTACACACCCATCAAATATCTCAGAGAATTGGCCCTGGGGCATAGGCAGGTGGGCTGTTGGTGAAGAAAACTAAGGTGATAAAGTTATGACCAAGTTACAGGTTCCATCCTGATTTTCACATGGAGTTAAGGAAAATCTGCTGTTTAAGCTGTGTGGGCTGATGTGGCTTATTTGAACGGTTACTGAACAGGGAGTGTCACTGCTCGCTGTGTGAGTTGTGTAGGTGTCTGGGAAGGGTCCCCCTTCCCTGAGCCCAGCAGCCATCACACCGGGACATGCATCCGCAGCCTGAGAGGGAACCGCCACAGGCTGAGCGGAGCTGAAAAACCTGCCACTTCCCAAAGAAAGTGATTCCATTCCTGCCTTATTCTGCCCAAGGCAGAAAATTAACACAGTAAAAGTGGGTGAGATGTTTCCATGCAGTTTAGTGAGTTAAGTCAGTTCTCTGAAGGTCATATAAGAGAACGCATGTGGAATCCCTCCTTTCCTCAGCAGGGAAGTTTGGACTGGTGTGGTGATCTCACTCCACCTTGCCTGGGTTGGTTTTGCACAACAATTCATAGCAAGTTATGCTGGGTGATTGTGACTTTCTGCTGAAAGACGTTAGTGTGCCCTTGTTGGAAGGATTAGATTTAGTGAAGTTTCATCTATTTAATTTACTACCTGCTAAAGCTAATTACAGTTCATGTCACCATTTAGACTGCGAGCTCTGGGATTCATATGAAGGTGGTTAACCACAGAGTGTTGGACTGCTAATGGTCCCAGGGGCCCTAGGACCTCCTATCAAACAACCATGAAACTGAGCGAGCTGAGGTCCCTCTGTTGTGCCACTCATGCTACCATATAATGAGCCAGTTCAGGGAACTGAAACAAGAAGTTGCTTTCTTTGGAGAGCTAGTTTTTAACTGGCTCAGATCCCTGAGCTGACTTACTGCGCAGTGCTCACATCAGCACAAATCAATGAGCAGTCAAGGGGAGGGCGGAGGACCAGGCTGTGGCAATTGTAAATTAGGTTGGCGTAAGGTGTTATCGAAATACACTCTAAATGGAAGCAGAAAAAAAATAAAAACTTTCCTTTCAGAATATTGTTTTTCTTGAGCAATTGAACTACTACTGAGAAATGCAAATATATGAAGTACACAGAAATTTAAATCTTACACAATCCTAATTAAATTTTTGAGTCAGTATTTGGGCCAGTTATGTTGTAAATATTGAAGTAGATTTCCCCCGAGAAGGTTTATTCTCACAGTTTTGTTTAAATACCTGTCATTCTGGCAATTTTATGGGTTAATTAATTTATTTTCTGAAATGTCTTTCTGGGATATTTTCCCTTTAACTACTTCAACCCATAACCTCCTGTTCTGAGAGTTACTTAATCTTTGGTCTTGTACAGTTTACTGGCAACCATTCCATTCCTTTTAGGATTTCTCATTTTTGATTCTCTTAGCAATATAAACTGCATATAGCTACTATTTCCTAACAGGAAGCCTCACACAGTGAATTGATGTTACATTTAATTAACAGAAGAGTTTTAGATATTTCATAAAGTTACTGACACCAGAACTGCTGTACATTAATACCAAATGTTTGACATTGTTTACTGTGAGAAGAGATTGTAATCCCGGATTAAAATCATATTAAAAGATGGACTAAATTTACTTTCCAACTAAAGAATTGCTATAGGAAAGAGTTAACATTGCTTGGATATACTATATGTAGTTCTATACCTTAATAAGTTTGGATTTCTTTCAAATTGTACTCTTAACATTTCCTGGTTTACAAACTAATTTTCTACACTGATTTTAAAGTCTAATTTTAAACTCTTACAATCAATTTTATAACAGCATCAGTATTATTTGTTAGGGAATTCCCAATGAGAAAAAGTCCAAGAAGTCCAGTAAGACTGTTTTTAATACTCTGAAGGTATATAAATACCAATATTGATACTATTTTTAGTTTGATCTTTTGTCTGGTTCATTGGTACATACCAATTGTTTTGTACCAAGCCCAGTCAGAGTCTGGTAGCTAGTTGAACTGGGTTTACAACTTTGGAAGCTGCTAGACAAATAACTTTCATGTGCTGTCTTGACTGGAAAAGATTAATTTCCAGTTTATGGTCATACTGTAGCAGACACGCCCCTCCCCGTGCGATAATAAATATGAAACTGTATTCTGTGATACAGATCTTGAATATCTTGACTGTTTTTGGAAGGTGATACTATAAAAATTTTTTAAGCATAAAATACACTTTTTCTTAACCTAGGTAAAACTTGGAGCAAGCAGTGTCCCATTTGGTGCCTCTGGTGCTTTAGAAGGCTTTTCCTTTTAATGTTTCTTGAACAACTGTATAAACCCAGAGGATTAGAGTCTGCCTGCAGCAGAGCACCAAGAAGGGCAGCTGTTCTCTTCAGCATTTTTTTGCTGAGCCATCAGGACAGCTTAATGCTACTACATGTTAAAAACTCATGCATTATAGTGATTGTGGGTACAGACAGTACACACAGTGCTGCTGACCACTTCCTGCTGAATCCCTGCCCCACTGAAAGTAATAGGATAAAAGTTAGATGGTGTATCAGCAGTAGCTATTTTATCTTGAAAAATTATACATCTTTTTGATAATGTTTTGCTTGGCTTTTAATCTATAAAAATAGAAAGAGTAAAAGGAGGCAGAATAGGCAAAACAATAGTCTTCAGGCTTTGTTTCCTTGTAATTAGATGAATTCGCAGTTGCAGTATATTTCTTGCTGTTTTCTTGATTTATTTTTTTGCTTTCTCAAATGGTCATCAGATTCTGCCTTTGTGAATTTCCCCCCATTGTATTATCTCTATCATAAATATATCTTAAAAACCTCATTATGTCCCCAGGAAAGAACACTTTACTCTGTGCCATGCAATAGCTCTGCCTTTTTTTAGATCTTCAGGGGTTTTGCATTCTTTTTCATCCAGATATTTGAGTCATAGCACTCCTTGCTAAAACTCTGGTTTGCTTTAGTCTTGTACGTGTGGAAAAGACCTTGAAGATGGTTTGCAGAAGTATGTGGCATCACAGTGTAGGGTACTGGTGTGTTTATAACTTGATGCCTAAACCGGGGTTTGTGCTAATGACTCTTCTCTCGTATTGTCAGTCTAAGATCTTTTGCAAACCTTGTCCCCCTCTCGGTTTTGTTTAAGGAACTTATTTTTTCAAGGACAAAATATTTTGCTGTGTTTCTGCTACCTCGTTGATGTTACATATATAGAATATAGATGTTTTCTAATATATTTTTTGTGTTTCATTCTACTTTCTCCCTAAATAAATCCTTTGATATACTGCCTTTCATTTAGGCATATTAAACCATGGAGGTTATCATGGAGGTGACCAGCTTCCATTGCTTTATATTCTTTGTCTCCCAATTGTTACTACCTGGATGTAACTATTATGATATTTTTGCCTAACAATGACAGAAACTAGAAGTAAATGACAAAATTAGAGAACATTTTGCATACTGAGCAATTTTCTAATGCTACATTTTGCAATTGTTGTCTGCTTTCCAATTAATCAACAGATTGTGAACCTCAGTATCAGCAAATACTTTATACAAAACTCAGGCTAATAAAAATAAAACAGAATAGTTAATTGTTTTTCCCAGTAACCAGTGCAGCCTTGAACACTTCAAGTGTTAACTAGCCAACATTTTAACTGATAAAGGCACGTGGCATTTTGTACAGCTAATCATATCTTCAGTCCGTCAAACTCAAACAATGTTATACTTCAAAAGGACATTATGCAATGAAATACATGAGAAAAAAAAGATTTTAACCACAGTTTGTGTCATGTTTTAGAATGGATGTATTCTTTATTTTAACATGAGTCACTCTTAATGTCATGGTTTATACGATTGTTTTAGACAAATTTTTTAATGGGAAGATAATCAATGTAAGTTTGGTAAGGACCTAATTGAATCATTTCCTGATCAAATAGTGTCACAGTGTTAAATTTAACAAGTTTAGCCTTTTCTCCTACTGATTTTCTTAATGGGAAAGTATTTGTGGCTTACTGGTATTATTCCTTCTTAACGTATGGGAGCACCAGAACCTCGTCTCCAGAGGAGGAAACAGCAGGTCAAACATTTTATTTTGCATTCGTAGAAGGATGACTTCTGCATATTCAGACATCTGTGACCTTTTTGATAATGAAAGCAACTGATCATATGATTTGGTTTTGCTTGATGACTAGGTGATATGAATCCTTGCAGTAAGATTTCTAGTTTGAATACATGTTAAAAAAACATTTTATGTGAGCATTCATTGAAATGCTATTGTTTTGTTCAATATAAATTAACAGCTAAACCATTCTTTATATACATATCTGATGAATTAATATATAGGACTTGCAAATACAGCAAAAATAAATTAATTTTAAATGGGTGAACCTTTACTGGGTAATATTATTCCACAGTTGACTGGGGGCACTCCATTAATTGAATAGATCATTCTCCAGCTAGGAAAAATAATGAGATAGTATTTAATTAGTTGTTCCTTTTTGTGTTTTGTCTTTTCTACTTTCCATAAATTTTTTAATGTATAGCAGGACCTTTATCCCAATCCAGTCTGACGTATCAGAAGCCAGAGGATCCAGTGAAGACTTATTCCTGGGAAGGAGTTAGGGTAGAAAGGTAATGATTGGGACCAGCAGCATAATATCAGATGAAGGACTGTGGTGAGGATTGATTCTGTGACCAAATTGAATAGTTAAACCTCCCAGCCCTTGCTCTGTCAAAGAAGAATCAACCCTCTTAACATGCAATCTGGACAGCAAGCCAGGTGGAAACTCAAGTCAACTAAAAAACTAAGACAAGAGCTGCTAATGAAAACTACTGCCTCTGTTCCAATGCAAAGGCAAAAATAAACGTAAACCACCTGGCTGGCCTGTTTGACTTTATAATGGGATAGATTACAGCAAAAAAGGCACATAAGCACCTGCAACAGCCGAGGTATGGCTGTCGTGTTCCACATGTTACCTCTCAGCTGAAACCTGTTTTGTCCAAATGAAAATGTTGGGTGAGAAAGTTCATTAGGCACAGATTAGGCAAGTGGTGTGAGCACACGTGATCTAACAACTGCAAAATGGATTCAGTTCCACAGAGGAACGTAGGGGTCCAAGATCCAAACTACTACTATTAAGTTTTTCACACCGTTAGAAACTACTGTTTCACATTGTCTGAATCTGATGTGGGTCAAGGACAAAAGAGTGGTTTGCACAAGGCTGACAGTCCTGCTCATTGAAGAGTGAGCCCATGAGGCTTCCTATGGAAACCTGGGCATATGCATATCAAGAAAAGATACATTTATTCTGGTTGCTTATTCTGAACTATGGTGAAAAGCTGTAATAAGAGAAAGTATCTTTTTCTACCTCTGAAGATAATTAATATACTGATGAAGAAACCTAATTTATGGATAAACTAAGGTTATGTGCAATTTATTGAACTAGAATATATAAGGAGGGATGACTTCAGCACATAAGATTGTGGTTATATCTTAGCTAATCAAAGGACATTGAATGTAACGGGGAAAGCAGAAAACCTGTTGCACCTTAAACTGCACACGCATTACACTTGAACAGAACCCTATCATAAAAGTATCATAGTATGTACAGATCCTAGAATAGTATAGCTAAGGCCTCAGAGACTGGGGTTCCATGTTGCTACAACAGTTGTGTGATGCTTCTCCTTGTCCAGTACAAAGAGAGATATTAGCCCAAATCATCTAGCCAGGCTGTTAGACTTCTCAAATGCAATGCGTAAGAAGTATTCCAAACTTGAGAGTCCTTACTAAGAGGCCTGGGCAATCTAAGGGAAAAGAGGAACAGCAGAAGTTGTATTATGTTCACCTCAGAAGGACAGTAAAGCAGTGATTTAAGTGTCTATATAAATAGCAAGTTACTTGTGCCCCTTTGAAGAAGTCTGAAAATTAGACTGCAAGAGGAGGGAAGCTTGGAACAGAGCCTGTATTTTCTATATCCCAGTCTTGTACAACAGTACTGTCTGCTGGCTAATGAACAGTCAAAAATGAAAGTTAAAATATGGAAAAGTAAGTAAAATGCCACCTTAGTCTTTTTATTGAGCCTAAGAGTTTTCATGAAATCTCAACTGAATTTCCACTAATATTTATCTTATGCAAAAACATCACTATGTATTAAAAGAGTTTGTTCTTGTTGTGGTAGCAATCTTGGTTATTGTCTGATTTCACTCCCAAACCACTTAAGCCTTTGTAATAACACTCTAAGGTATCTATAAAAGCAATAATTTCAGAAGCACTTGTGCCTGGAGTGTCCTTGTATATTGATATAAGTAATAATGTAGCTGATACTTTTACTTTGCTTTCATTTGATGATCTAAGAGCAAAGTACTATGAATATAAAGTCTGTGAGGAAAGCCATGCAGTTCAATGTCAGATTTCTAGACCCTCTTTTAAGATGTGTGATGGTAACCACCAAATGGGAGGATTCCAACCTGCTCCATGAAAATATAGAAATATAAAGCAGCAGCAAACTTTATGAAGTAATGTTTGGATTACATGGCAGAATGTTAAACAAACAATGAAGCAAAGCAATGGTTGTTTGAAAATATATTGAAGAGAAATATATTAAACTGTGTTTAATATGACTGCAGTAAGTTTAGGAGGGCAATGAAACTTCTTGGGGAAAACTGTAAAATGGTTAAGTGAGACTGTGACCTCATTAAGTTTTTAGTGTGGGTATGTTTTTGTCAACACACACCTTGTAGGCAGTTATTTTTTTTTTTTTTAGCTTTGTAATCTTGCTATTACAAATGCCCCATTTATTAAACACTGAGCACAAAATTTAGATAGAATTGGTATAATTAAGTTATGGCATAGGAAGTCTTAAAAGGATGACTAGATTTTCACTGAAAATTTCAAACTTACCCAAGTTCAGTCAAATTGCTGTCTTCTACTCTGTTTTCTACTACCATGTATTCTAATGCCTGAACTAGGACAACTTCTAATTTTGCTGCAAAACTTTCCAATGCTATGCAATCTACTTTTGATTTTGTTTTCCTTAATTCCCCAGTGGCAGAAGTTTCATATTTCACCCAAGCACTGGTAATTAGCCAAGATGTCACATATTAAATATAAATAACCTGACCTTGTGTGCAGAATGCAAGCCCTTTTCCTATACTACTGCTGAATTTAACTTTCTTCAACATAGGCTCTATGCTGAAATATTATCTTTCTCCTATATAACACCATTCTGCTTGCTTAAACAATGGATGTTCCTTGTTAGCTGTAAGAGACATGAAGGGAAGGCTGTGACAATTTTGTTTGTATGCCATTTGCAAATGAGTTTAAGAGTATTTAGTATATATTCACATTGATCAAAAAACTTCCCTTAATGTACTCGTGCTTTCTTCAATTGCAGCTGTAAAAGGCATTAACTACAGCTGCAGCCAAGGAACACTGTCTGCTCATTCCAGGGGTCTTTGTCATCTGCCCTTTCTCATCTGCCCTTTCTGTGCCACGGTGGTGTGTGTGCCTTCTAAACAGGTCCAGATTCAGCCACAAGCAGGAATGAGATCAAGCACATGAAATACAACCTTGTGTGTTCTATTCCTAATTCCAGGCTGTTTGGTTTATTGACTCATGCAGAACGAATGCCTGACCATGCATCTTCCAAAGCCTGTTCTGGCTACAATTGCGCAGCTGGGTTTCATTTGCTGCCCATAGGAGGGGGAAGGAATCCCTATTACTCCAAGACAAATACAGATCTGGGATATGGCTGCAGATCCAGAATTCCTAGCTATCCAGTATAGGATGATGTGTGGAAAATAAAGCACAGCACCATGTAGTCCTCAGGTTTTTGGACCCAGAATCACAACACACCTAGGAAATAGCCCCAGTTTGGAAAGCATGTTCCTTCCTGCTCAAGACACATGCAATAACTCCAGCTCTTGACCAGACGAAGGTGTATCCCCATCTGGATGCAATAATACAGCCTAAAAGCAGCAAGGGCAGAACCCAACTATACATATTAAATAAATTAATAAATAAAAGCCCCCTGTCCTCACAAAACCTCAAGTGAAATAAAGTTGCCCTTGTTACTGCCACCATTTCATATCTCAGTAGCAAACAAAAGCCAAATCAGCCATCCATGCCCCGGACCTCAAGCATGGAGATTGACATAAGTCTCTGGAAATTGATGTAAGCTCACCTCAGTCATTTTAGGGCTTCTGCCAACTCACTCTCAGTCACAACCCAATCACTCCTTAGTGTATAGAAAAGGTTTGAAGGTCTAATTTTTTTTTTTTTTTAATTTCAAATGAAGAAAGGATGCACTTTTTGGTGCAGCAGAACAGAGACAGCAAAATGAAAGCTATGCTGAAGACTAGACAAAAAGAGGAGAATGTTGGCAAGAAATGGAAGTCCTGAACTCAAAGACATCTGATTTTGAAGTAAAAAACTTTATAAAGACTACTGTAAATAACTATTAATTGCTTACAATGCCACCTTTCCTTCTACATATTCTCTAAATTCTTGTCTTGTTAGCTAAGTGGTCATGACATAACCAATTTCTCTGTTTTATTTTAGGATGTATACTCTGCTTTCTTTTTGAATTGACAGCAGTAGGTAGGACTAAAAGCACTGCCTAATGTCCTGCATATATCATCGCTTTCTGAATGAATAGTGTCTCAAACAGGGAAGACAAGATTTATTTTACAGTCAAGGGAAAGGAACAAGTCAATAATATTAATATCTTTAATTCAGCATATTCATTAGAAATATTGCATCTTATCAAAGAACACGGATCAAATATTTGTGTTCAGATTTCCCCTTATGAAGAGAACAAGTTTGATTGCATTTTTCACCAGGGACATGCATAATGAATAATCAGAACAGGAAATTGCTGTGCTTGCTTCATTTGCTGTAATCTGACACAACAATTTTTAATAAAAAGACAAATTCTAGTATGGCTGCCTTGAAAAGCAAAAGGTTACCAAAAAGGTTTTAGACAATAATTAGCTGCTAAAAGCCATTCTATGTATAGTGTATCTTACTAAATTGTTCATCATAGATCTGTTTACATTCAAGAATGTATGAGAGTATTTCTTAACCACAGTTAATCCAATTACATGTTCTTTTCCAGCTTGTTTTGCTGCGTGACCTTGGATTTAGAGATAAAAAGAGGCTACAGGCCAACTGGGTGTGAGCTTCATATAAGGTTCGGGCTTCCTTCAGAGAGGGAGTCATCAGCTCTAACAAGAGCATCAGTCTTTGGTTTAAGTATTGTAGGAACAGTAGCTGTAGTTGCTCATGTATTTTCAGTCAACAAATAGCTAGTGGTGCATGGGAAGTGACAATAGCAAGTACAGTGCTTTGGCAGATCAAGTAAAAAATATATGGTTGCTTTTGCACTAGAAACATCTTTGCATTTTGGCCAAACTTGGGCAAACTCCTGCTGTCCCGAGTTCTGCAAAGTATTTTTTAATATGATGCTTTATGTTTCCACTATAATTGCCATGTCAAAAGTAGGTTTTAATTTAGGCTTGCTTTCTTCAGCACAGGCTACTGATCTTCCTTAGGAGTGGTAGAGAGAGAATTCACTGCACTCTATTAAGAGCCTCTAGTCTGAGAATTACTCACTGTAGCCAGTTCCTCTTCATGAGAGCCTTCTTTTCTCACCTTCATCCACAGGCTCTAATGAGAACATCTAGACACAAATGCATACCTGGGATTATGACATGCCTGTTTGGATCTGTCTAAACCGCAACAAACATGGAAAGACCCTGTGCATAGAAACAATTAGAATTAGTTATTTATAAAGCAAACAGTGTTAACAGATAAATCTGTAATTTCCACATGGCCATAGAGTCACAACACACTAACTCTAGTTCAGTTGATTTTTCAACTAAGTAATGAAATCTTAGAGGCAGCAATGCTATTTCTAGTTAGTATGAATTTCACAGTCCACAACAAATTAAAATTACATAACCGTCTATAAGTAAACTTGACTGCTCGTGAGTAGTAGTTTAAATCCCATCAATGCCCAAGTTTCAGCACAAACCTAGATCACATATATTAAGGATTAATCTTTTACTAATTCCACTGCACACAGTGACTATTTCATTAAGTTGGAATCACAGAATAGAATCACAGAATCATTTAGGTTGAAAAAGACCTCCAGGATCATCATGTTCAAGCTTTGACTGATCACCACCTTGTCAACTCAACCATGCACTGAGCGCCACATCCAGTCATTTCTTGAACACCTCCAGGGATGATGACTCCACCACCTCCCTGGGCAGCCCATTCCAGTGCCTGACAACCTTTTCCATGACGAAGTTGATGTCCAGTCTGAACCTCCCCTGGTGCAGCTTAAGGCTGTGACTTCTCATCCCGTCACTGATTGCTTGGGAGAAGAGTCCAACCCCCACCTGGCTATAGCCTACTTTCAGGTATAGTTGTAAAGAGTGATAAGGTCTACCCTGAGCCTCCTTTTCTCCAGGCTGAACAACCCCAGCTTCCTCAGCTGCTCTTCACAGGACTTGTGCTCCAGACCACCAGCTCCATTGCCCTTCTCTGGACACACTCCAGCACATCATTGTCTTTCTTGAAGTGAGGGGCCCAGAACTGGACACAGGACTCAAGTACTCATATTAAGCTCCTCTCAAGTTGCTCTACACTTTCTCAGACTGCAAATTTCAAACACATCAGGCCATTTATGGTTTCTACAGTGCCATCCCCTGCAGGGAATAGATGCTTCTGCTGCAAGAACAACTTAAATTCTACAGTTACTTTTGCCCTTTTATTTGACTTCCAACCTTACTGCAAGGCAAAACCATAGATGATGGTATGTTATTGTGCAGGGAGAGTATACTGAAGCTTCTGTGCTCTTCTTAGTGACTGCTGGGCTCCCTTTATTGATGGCATACATTGCTAAAAAGTAGTTTAATTTGTATCTTCTTGGTTAAAAGCTTTTAGATGCAGATCTCACAAAGTACGAGACTGTAAAGACACTTTTCCATGCTTTAAAATTATTTTTTGAACTGGTTTAGGAGGAAAATTGCCTGCAGTTCCACAGCCTTGGTGCAGCAGCTGTGGTGACCAGAAAGTGAAGTGCATGAGAGGGTGGTGGTTGGGCACTGGAACAGGCTCCCCAGGGTCACAGCACCAAACTGCCCAGAGTTCAAGGAGCATTTGGATAAGGCTGTCAGGGACACAGTGGGATTGCTGGGGTCTCCTGTACAGGGCCAGGAGTTGGACTCGATGGTCCTGCTGGATGGTCCTTCAGTTCCGGATAGTCTATGATTCTGTGTTTGCTCCATTGCTCCTGTTCCCACTGAGCTGGAAGGCGAGTGGCTGACAGACTCCTGCAGCCAGCGCTTGTTACCCAAGCGACATTCCTCTGCTTACGTCAACCTACCTAATTACTCGAGCCATTAATTAGTGTCAAGAGCACCACCTATTTACATGCGGTGTTTTAGAAGATAACGTGAGATCCGCACGCCGCGAGGGATTCTGCTCCTTTGCTTTCACAGGCGGCCGTTTGCGCTTTGCAGGAGGGTTCACACAGGGACTCCTCAGCGCCCGCCTCCACGGTACCGGGCACAGGACCGGGAACGGGACCGTGCCGGGATCGGGATCGGGCCCGGCGGGGCCGACACGTGGCACCGCGCCCCGCCGTGGCCCCGCCCCCCGTGCTCCGCTGGCCGCCCGGGATTGGCCACCGGCAGCCAACTACACCCCCCGGCAGCCCCCGCGGCGCGGGGGGCAGGGCTAGGCGGGTTCTCCGCGCCACGTGACCGGCGGCAGCGCGGCCCCTCCTCCGGCCCGGCACCGGCGGCCGTCACGAGGCGCTGTCGGTGCCGCGACGTCACCGCGGGCGGGGCGGGCTGAGGGAGGGAGAGAGGGAGGGAGGGAGGGCCGGCTCGGGGGGCGCTGCCCGGGGCGAGGTGCGGGGGCGGGACCAGCCGAGGCCCAGAGTTACGCGCCCGCCCCCCCGGAGTGACAGAAGCGCCCGGGCACCGGAGCTCGCGCCGGGGTCGGAGTCGTCGCTCGGGTGTCGCTCCCCACCCCCGCTCCGGCCCCTCCGGTGTTATGCGGCGGCCCTGAGGGGCGAGCGCAGCCCGGCAGGACCCGGCGCGGCCCTGAGGGGCGACGGGGTCTCGCTGAGCCTCGCCGGCCAAACCCATGACTACGGCAAACTGCGGCGCCACCGACGAGTTCGACTTCAGGCTGATCTTCGGCGAGGACGGGCAGCCCGGCCCCGGGCCGCCGCTGGGGCCCGCAGGTGCGCCCGGGGGCCGGGGGGTGGGTCGGGCGGGTTCCTGTTTTGCTCCGAGCGAGGCGGGGAGGGGAGTGGGGGCCGCGGGAGGCGGGAGCACGGGGGCAGTGGCGCCGTTCCTGCCTCCCTTCCCTCAGGCCGCGGCCGCTGTCCGGCACCGCTCCCGGCCCTCCCTCGGCCCGCGGGGGTTCGGGGGGCGACGGCCTGGGCCGGGTGGGCCTTTCCCCGCCGTCACAACTTTCTTTGGGAAAACAAACCCAGGAGCTCGCGTTGTGCGGCAGGAGCCGCCCAGGAGAAAAAGGGAAAAGGCCCTGGGTTGGATGTGGTGGCCCCGCACCCGCCGAGCCCGGGGAGCGCGGGGGGGGTCTGGTCCCGGGAGTGGCGAAGTGTTAACGGGGCTGGACTGGAGACAAGTTCGGGCGCATGCGACGAAAAGTTTCCACCGAAGTGTTTCCCGTCTGTAGAACATCAGTTACTCCAGTGTGTTCCTGCAGACTTTGTGTACGTGTGGATGGGCGAAACACGGCGTGTCGGGATGCTCGGAGTGCTTCTATTGTAGTCTGTTTTGTGGTATTGGAGCCTGAAAATCCTGTTTAAAAAAACCTCGTATTTCTTTAAACTGCGGAAAGTGAAGTATTCCCTGTGAATTACGGTGTGAAGAATCAATAAGGGCCAGCTGTGCGGTGTGTAGCTGTACCAGAGTTTGATAGCTGCATGCTTTATTTTCTAACCTACTTGAAATAAGTATTAATTGCTAAAGGGCTATGCTATGTCTAACTGTTAGATGATGAGATAGCTCTGAAACACGATTGTGTCCAGGCTAAGTGATGCAGCCATGTTGTTTAGTTCTCTGACTCGGTTGTCTAAGTTGAGTAGAAGAAAATTTGTTTGATACAGTCCGTTTGTGAACACTTGGGATTAACTTCTTATAAAATCCTTGACTTCCTTGATGCTCAGATTTAGTTTGCAAATTCGTTGAGATAAGAGAGGATTTTCTTTGCATATTTTCCATCTTAGTGTAATAGCAGATGGTGCTTTTTGGGAAGGGGGCCTGCATTCTGCTAGCTTGATAAATGCATTACAGTATCATATGAAAATAATGGAAAACATACAAACAAATGACAACAAAAATAATTATGACATCCTCATTTCTATTATTTTGACATAAAACTGATAGTGTAATCTATGTTCTTTTGTTAGTAATAGGTGAGAATGAGAGAACAAGTTGCTCAGAAAACTGGAAATACTAGTGTGGTGTTAATTGACTCTTATGATATTTGTATTTTGGTAGAATCCTTAAAACAATTCAGATACTACGTTTCACATGCTTAAAAAGTTACAACTATTCTTACATTAAATTTGAAAATGCAGTATTTGGACCATGAACTAATTTGTTTTCTTACTGAAAGCTGCATTAGATTCTCTTGCCTGCTGTGCAGAGATGTGGCCTTTGGGAGAAAGGGTTAGAATAGGTCTCTGCCTTCATGTATTCTATTAAAATTATTACTAGAGCTCATCTCTTAATTCTGCACTTGTATTTTACATATGAAGAACTAGAATTCATTTGAGAGGACCCATATTGGAAATCTTGTATTTTTTCCCTTACTCCTCTTCCAAATATATTAGTTAAATGAACAAAAAAAAAGTTCCTAGAGCTCCCTAAAGTATGTATTTCACAGTCTCGTATCGCTTGCTTCAGTGGTGGTGTCTGTTGTGCTGCAAAGTGAGCAGAAGGGTCATTTTTTTCAAACGTATGCTAATAAAAAACCCCTATACATTGCAGGGAAAGTTGCTTATTTTGAAATAAATAATATTAAAATCACTAAGTCTTCCATGATCATGGAGAACACCTGAAAAACTTTCTAATGCTTCATGCTGTATCTCTAAAAGTTTGAGACTGGCATTTCTGATGAAAGAAGTGTCTGGTACTGATTTCTTGCATAAAAAACATGGAAATCTGTGTTAATGCTCTCTTTTTTACTGGGACTACTGTAGCATTGTGAGGATTTTATTCTTTTATATATGTACATGTATAAGTATTTATAGTTCTCAAATCTTCATTTGCGAAGCCTAGCCATGACTGACTGATTTGTAGTTATATATTTTATATTTAACTGTATCTTTAATCAAAAGAAGAAAAGGTGAGCTCTTCTTTCATTTGCTTTAAATACTTTTGATTTCTGAACTACCAAGAAAACACTACTCCCAGGCACTAGATTCCCTTTTTATGACACTAAAAGAACAGTAGGAGAAATTAAATCAACTGGGATTCTGAATTATTACACAAAACAGTTTTAGTGGGTTGCAAGATAGTAAGATTAACATACGTAGTTTTGTGTTAAGTGGCAGGAATTGATTCTTCTGTTCTACCATAGTGCTTGTTTGCTTGATCTGAAAGCTGTAGTTCCTGTTGCAGAGGAGAATGTATGAAAGATGGCTTCATGGTGCTTGAAGTCACTAGTCTAATACTGCAATTTTTGCAGCATACTGGCCTTGAAATCAAAGTGGCAGCCCATTTTAGACAGCTTGTGAGCAGAGGTAAAAATTTGCTCAGGTGGTTGCTAAATAAGAGATTCTAAAAAGCTCTTCAGCTGCTTTTAAGTGGATGTTAGGTACTGAGCACCTTCTGCAAAATCTTGCTCTCTGTTTCTCTGATAGTTTATTGTCCTTGTCCTAAAGAATAAAGAAATTGTTCGTTCAATTTTGTAGTGTTTGGCACTCAAAAGAGGTTGTACAGTTCTAGGTACCAATGAGCTTCATCTTTTTCTGACCAAAAAATTCAAGCCTCCAGTGCCCAAAGGTAATGCTGTAGAGCACTCTGAAGTGAACCAAATCTCTTTGTTGCAAAACTGTTTGGGTTGCTACAGTAGTATCTGATTGCCTCCTGCCACCTTCTGTCAGTTGCATTTGAAATGTCCCTGTCAGCATGTGAGTTACAGTGTCGTTCTGGTCCTGTACAGGCTGCTGAAAGAGATTGTCCTGTAACTCAGTCAGTTGTGGTATTTGAGGTGCCACCTTGTTTGGTCTTTCTAATGAAGAGGTTTTTGAGAAGTAATCTGTGATACTTGAATAATTGAATTTAGCTTTAATGCTTTTCTAATGATGCTGCCCTTCCCTTCTCCACCCCCACCCCCACATTTTGCAATACTATTCAGTATAATTTTGGGAAGTCTGCCTCAAATTTATTAAGCAACTAAACTGCATTAAGGTTTTCGCACTACTGAGGATGTGTTATACCGTTTAAATGCCAGCTGTGCAAAAGGGAAGTAACTGTGAGTTGCTATGATAGTTTCTTTACGTGAAGTTTTATTTTAAGGGTTCATCTTCTCTTTTAAAGAATGAGTTTTTACAAGGTAAGAGCCACACTTAGGGTATGTAGTGCTAAGCTGGGAACTCTGGATCTTGTAAGGTTTTGTATAATGCAAAATCATTTCTTGTTGGTATGTGAAATCAGGACTAACTAAAAATAAGAGGCTGTAAACTGTTCAGTACCCATAAAATCACTTATTTAATTATGTAGGAAATTCTCACAGATGAATTATTGATACTGCTGTTTCGAATCCTGTCTCAAATGTTCCTGTTATTTCTGATAAAGTATTTTAGGAGCAAAAGAGGGGCTGATATTTTATTTCCTATTGAAACATAATAATATGTGAATTTCACTGCAATTTCCACTTTTTGTTCTTGGGTTATGAAGTAGAGAAGGAGAAATTGATATTTCAATATAAGTAATCATCCTTGGTTGATTACTTGATTGATTTTGTTTATTTGCTTTCCTGCAATATAAGTCCTTCAAAAGAACTGATAAGAGTACCCTTCTTGGACTTCAGGTTCACAGTAGTTGTTTTATTTTCTTGGAAACCTTGAAGTGATCTGAAAAGAGATTCTCCATATTTCCTGTGATTTAACATTTGGTTAAGTAATACTGTTTAGTAATCTTGCTACAAATGAATCTCACAATCTATCTTACTTTTCTTCTGAAAAGTATGAAAAATATTCTGTGGTGAATTTAGTGACATTCCCAAACATCTTTGGAACTGGAACCTCACTCTGGCTATGGACAATATATCTGGATTTGTATCTTCCATTGATTTGGAAACTACTACTCTTGTTCTCCTTTGAGATTTTTTTTCCTCTGGCTTAGATATATCAGGTTATTGGTTTGTTACCGGATATCACGGTTGACACATACATTTTGCGATAGTGACTGTCAGAGTAATACCTGATCTTTTCTTCTGAAGGTTTTTGTGTCAAACCTTTCACTGTGAGCATCCGTGAGCTGCTTAGGCTGCTCAGCAGTTACCTGCTGCCCCTGTTTAAGTGCTCTGAAGCAATGACAGGCACTGCATTTTGCCTCAGGTAGACAGAGTACTCTGTAGCAAAAACTAGCATTATATATGCGTCATTTAATTTAGATATATAGGAAAAGTCTTAAAAACACTGATTTGTAATGAAACACCACCACAATACTAGTCTTTATATCTTTGCCTTGATCATTAACATGTATTCTTCTTCCCTTCTTAAACTTGTATTCATGACTGGTGTTGCTGTCAGGGATTGTTGGTAGATAGTAAAAAACAGCTGAAGTTGTTTACAAGAGTTTGTTTGCAGCATGCTTGAACTTTTTGTTCTTTTCCCCAAGGTAGTGATTAAGGTAAACAATACTAAGAAAGTCAAGTTGTGGTAGAAAAGAGAGTAGTCTTATAATTAGACTGAGTGGAAAATTAACGGCTGGATGCTGGCAAGAGCTGTGAACTTGAGGTGTGAGTTGACTGAGGATTGCTCTTGGTGAAATTAATTTTTGTGTTCACATACTTCTGCTGCAAAGTTTGCTTTCCTTAGCTGAGTGGGAGGAACTTGTGAGACATCTTTTGAAGTCTTTTTAACAGGCTGTCTTGCACACCTGTATGGTTCACTTAAAGTGAACTTTTTAAAAAAAACTTTGATTCTGCTTAGATTTGGTTGCCTATACAAATGGGTAGGAGAAAGTCTTTGCACAAGTTGGTAACTGTCATTAATATGTATAACTTGATCCCTCCATATAAATTACAGCTGTTTGTGCCAGTCCATTAACATTTGCTATACAAAAGAGTGCTCATACAGGTTAAGAGTAGGATCAGCTGGTGCAACTTTAAGAAAAGAATGAATGGATAAGTTGCTTGAATCCGTTTCTTTTTTTCTCCCTTAAGTGTGACACTTTTTAACAGAAATATTTGTTTATTAGATACTGAATATTAAATGTATTGTGGTAGAAACCACCACTTGTGGGAAATTAGTCACTATCATTTTATTTTACAAGCTAGTGGATGCTGGTATCTGCATGTGAAAGATTGACACGCAGGGACACAATGCAAATCAGTCGTAGGCTGTGGTTATATAACCTGATGATAGGGGGGAGGAGGTAAAACCAAACAGCTGCAGCTCACCAAAAAGAGGGTCTGTGACAGGAGCCCTTATGACTTCAAGATAACTTAGAGAAACACTGAGGAAGAACCAAGGAAAATATGTATTAAAGTGGTATCAAGGAATTCAAGAATTGCCTGACAATTAAGAGGAAGAGATTAAGATGGTAATCCTCGGAAGTTGCCATGTTGTCAATATGTTGTGGTTTTTTCACAGTATTCTGGCTAAGTGAAGTCTTGGCCATTTGGATGAATCTTGACCAGGGTGAGACCATTCAGGGAAAATACCAAACTCTTTTGTGTGGTGTTGCAAAGCAACTGTAGTTGCAGATTTGAAAAGATCCCCAGTTTGACAAAATGTCACTTATTTTATGTATGAATTCATAGTCACACCTCACTCTGTCCCTTTCCCTCCCATCTGAATTGTGGGCACAGTGCAAATGAAAGCAAATCCTGAGAGCTGGTATGTGGGAGGTGGGAAGGGTACAAAGCATTTGGGCTAGTGCTTTCTTTCGTCTTACATATTTCTGAAACTTAGAAATAAACTCCTTCTTTCTTCAAAGTCAAAAGTAGCCCTCTGCTTAAAACGCGATGGTCCCTTTTCTTTGGTTTGTGTTGTACAACTGCAAGCAGTTTGTCATATCCCACCTGAAGTACAGCCAAATCAGTAATGTTGCTGTGAATGAGTGAGAATAAATTAGAGTAGATGGGGCCTGGGTCAATAGTAAGCAGAGGTTTGGCTGTTCACAGCAATAACGTAAATACGGGAGTTGTTGCCTCAAGGTGCCCTAGTGGGCCAGGGAAATACATGGAGCAGGCTTGGCAGTAAGCCCAGCCAGTAAAACAACATCCAAGTCCTTGCATTTGCCCAGGCATGCCATGTGGGGTTCGAATGACACTGGAATTCAAGATGAGTGAAATGATCAGGAAGGCTAACTAAAACTGCAAGGCAGGAGCAAGCTTATTAAAAAACCAACATTCTCTTCTACCCTTGATACACCCAACTGTGAGTATTCTTGTGAAATACTGGTGAAATAGAACGGTAAAAAATTGTATAACTCTTCTAAGTCATTCAGGGAAGATGAGTTAAAATCTGAAGCACTGCAGGTCTGGTTGAGGAGCAGTTGTTGGGCTCTGGTGTGGCCTGCACAGCTCACGAGGGCGTAACAGAGCAACTGAACTTCACCTCTGTGTCTCTTCTGATGGAATGTCAGTGGCACTGAATGCTTATGGTCACTTCTCAGTCAAAGGCCGATAGGTGTGATGGAGGAGAAGATACTTCTGTCAGTTTTCTTTGGGAGATTCAGTTCTCATTTTTATGTTCCCAGTGGAAGGAGAGAAGAATTAACTTTCTGGGGATCTGACTACAAACTTGTGATCTTCCAACAGTAAAGTCATGAACATAGAACTCTGGGTGTGGTTTGAGTTAGTCTTGTGTCATGATTTTGGTGGAGTCTTTAAAGCAGAAACAAAAACTTCGGTTGAGGCCACATGAAAGATGTTTGTAGGTAAAACATGAGCAGGTACTTGCAGCTAATTTATTAATATCAGAAATGTAGAATCCTATTATTCATATTAATATTTAATAGGAATTGCTTAAAAAATGGCTTTCTCAGGCTGCACTTTGAAGATTAGTCATCGTTTCTAAAAATGAGAAATATTTTTAATATAACAAATTCCTGTATGGAGTGGAATATTTGGATGGTGGGGGGATGGGGAGAGGTTGGTTGGTTGGTTGGTTGGATTTTTTTCAGCAGGTTGGTGAAGAGGGTTAATGAGAGACTTCATGTTTTAGTGGCTGCTAACTTTGCTTTTTTTGGAACAAGTGCTGCAAGAAATGTTTTTTTAATCCCATATTTTATTTTTTTAATACTTTTGGAAAAAATGGGAAGACCACTTAAAGCATAATTTCAGTGATAAGTGGCATTTTTACTATGCTGGAGAATGAATGGAATTACAACTGATTGTAAGGGAGCCCCTGGTGGTCTAGTGGTTAAGGGCGCGGCGCTGTCACCGCGGAGGCCGGGGTTCGATTCCCGGTCACGGGCACTCCCTGGGCAGATGGAGCTCGTTAGCCCTTAAAGGCAACCCATCTACGTCCTAAGGACCTCGCTGCCACCGTCCAAGCTCGCTTGGCCCCGGCAGATGAACCTTAGGATTAAAGGGTGGGCTCAGTTCCGCGCACACTGTGTCTCACCTAAAACATCCAATGCGCAGGCTGGAAGGTGTAAAGACCTTCCCTGGATCTTCGCTCCGGAAGACTAGCCATTAGTTGGGCCAGGGCACAAATTGTTACCTTCTAACTGAAGTTGTTTTACAGTGTAACCCTTTGTATCTTCTTACCCAAAATGAAAGTGTGACAGAATGAGGAACTGCTCATAATCATGTTGCGTTTGTGAACCCTTAGTGGCAATGATTCACTTGGTTTGATGGCTGTAATAATATCTATAGTGATTTAGAGCTACTTGTGTATCTTTAGATGCTTTCTAGAAGTTGTTCCCTAAGTCAAGGACACAAAGGAAATGAGGAGATGGAGTAACTGTATGATTACAAAAGGCTTTAATGGTGTCACTTGGGATAACTGTACTCAAATGACAAGACCATGAGGGAATATGTGGTTTAATCCAAAGAACCACTAAGAAAATCTGTTAAAATTTTGTATTTTGCATGGCTTCTTTAAATTAGGTCAGAGTCTCTGTATTTCATCAGTGTAGTTTGTCAGTTTTAGTCTTTTGAGAACAAATGCTGCTGTCTTTGAAATTGCTGAGTTTTTTGGGGTGGGGGCAAGAGGTTGTGCTGGTGAGGTACAGTATGTGATAAAAACTCCACTCATACTGGAAAAAACACAAGCTATTTAGGGCTTTCAAAGACATGCAAAGTTTCAGGGCAAAGCTACATGTGACACCGGCATGAGACATGCTAATACAATCTTCCATGTATTTGAGGAGACCATTCTGAAACTTCCTGAAAAAAAATTGTATTCATGCTTAGCTTCAGCCTCTGCATTCTCATTTGACTGTTGAATTCCTGGTTTTCCCTGTTACTGTATCAATCCAGCTAAGTGAATTCAAGATGTTTCTGATTCTACATTCGTGGGAGCAGTTGGGAAAACAAGACAATTTCAGACTTATCATCCTGGCTCATTACAGTCCTTTGATGTACAGAGTGTCTGAGCTTCATGCACCTGAAGTCTACCTTTAAGCTGTATTATAAAACATAGGTGAAAAGCTGTAATAATTAATAATCCCAAATACCGAGTTAATGATATGGTAGGATTGCCTGCTATGGAATGGTTTGCCCTCTGTCGTTTAGGACATCTGCAGAAGTGCAGTGTAATTTGTCTGAGATGTGAAGAGTTCCCAAACTAGTTTGTTCAGATACTGCCAATACCAGTTCTCCATCTGTGTTATGTTATGTTTGATAATTCAGTCTCCACCACTCTTACTGTATAATTGCTCCCTACTCGAACATCTTGCCCTGACTTATTGCTTTCCTTTTCTACTAGTTTTCACAAAGATCCTGGTCTATGTCACTGTACTCTCCTGTAAAATAAAATCCACATTTTCTTGCACGCTCCTGTCTGTTTTGTTTGATGTGGCCTGACTTACACATTCTGATCTTGGAATCTTGGATTCTACCAAGTGCTTGGTTCAGGACTGGAGCAGACTGTAAATGGGCAGTGTGTGTAAAGAGTTGTTGTCAGCAGCTCCTTTGTTTTAGAAGTTGGTTGATGTAAAGGCATCAGAGTAGGTAATAAGGTGTGGATTTCAGTTCACTCCATTTGAATAACTGAAGAGCCTTTTTCTGGAGTCTGTTAGTTTTGCCCCCACAAAGGAGGAGTTCTGCACAGTAAATTGGCCTGCAATACCAGGAATCTAGGCAACCCTTCCGCTGGCAGCTACAGCACATAATTCTCTTATTGCTTTCAATTAGTATTTGCCTAGTCTTCTCACCTTTATGTTCAGTCTTCCAGTGGATCAGGCACAATACACTGGTTTCAGAGTGATCAGTCTTCCTTCAGTTCCCATGTTTAAGCATGTAGGATGCTCTGGGGTTGCAGGGCTGCAGTCCTTTCGCAGACTTTAACTGATCAGATAGAACAACGTACTTCATCTCCAGAACAGCAGTGTCAAAAAGGCTGTTAATACTGTGTGTTAGTAATTGCCGTGCTGATGTACTGTGTTAAGAATCTTCCGAAAGGCCGTAGTGTGTTTTTTGATATCTCTGAATTACTAGGTCATGTTAAGCTGACTTTTGATCTGACACTGAATGACAAAGCTTCCATTTTGCGTACAGGGGTATTCTGCAGTGAAATAGTGTGTCTTCTTAAATGTCAACCACAGAGAAAAAAAGGAAGCAAAGGAGAGCCCAGAGAACTTGGAGACTTTTAAAGTAAAAATTAGATTTTTTTTTTTAACCTGTTATGAGTATTAATGAATAATGTGTAAATACTGAACCACAAGTTTTATAAGGTTATAGTATAAAGACATGCTTCATAATCAACCAGAAACAGCAGGAGATCTGGAGAAGGCACAGGTATTAACACTGCCTAGCACTTCCGGGGACTGTTTTCTGTTTGTAACTGAACTTGGAATGACTAAGAACCTTACAGTTACAAGTTGAATTCTTCACCTGCTTTGTACATCACTTGTTATCAATGTATTCCAAAGCTGTTCTTTCCCTATTTGAAACTTAATTCCATTATTTCAGGGTGAAGCTGCATGTACACTAAGACAGTCATTCGAGTTTAAGTGCATACCAGGCTGTGGCCTAAGGGTTTAGTTTCATGTTATGTTTTTACTTGATGGTGAACACCTGCAGTTCCTGCCCTGGTTGCTCGTTTCTCCCCATGTCCCAAAGCCATTCTGTCAGTTGTGTATATACAGGTGTTTATGTTAGTGCACTGTAAATCTGATTGCCAAACCTCATATGTCATTTCCCCTCCCCCTCTGTGTGGGAGGGTAGTTACTGCTGAAAAAAACTTACCGTGTAGTTACACCCTGAGAGCCAGTATGCTCTCATTTTAATCAGTATCAGTTGTAAACATTTGATATGCTGTATTATTCTCTTGCTTAAACTGCTTAAACTAGTGCAACTTCTTTATTCTTCTGCATTTCTACCAAGGATAATGAGTTCTTATCTCGACTAGAATTTGGAGAAAACTCATCGGTTCTACTTTTCTGGTATTCTTGCTTAACACAATAAAATGAGTGAAGTTGTAACTGGCACGACAGAGCTGCCTCTGGCATACATGATTGATAGAAGTAGTGTTTATTTTTATCCTTTTTTGAGTAATCTGATATGACCATGAAACAGAGCACAAAATCATTGAAGAGGAAGAACTGCTTCACAAAATGACAGTTGTAAATCATCCCTTTCTGAAAGCTTAAACTTGCACTACTGTTTTATGTGTTGCCAAATTTGGTCTAGAAGGATGTGCTTCCCCCTGTTCCACCTTGCTCCCTTAATTGTTTTCACAATTTGTTCTTTTTCAGTACCATATTTGGCTTACTAGTCGGTTATACTTCTTATAAACTAATACATTGCTGTGTTTTTTAGTGGATTTTTTGGGTTGTGTTCTTTTTAAATTGGTGTTTAAGCCTGTAGGAAGTATGTCTGGAGAACTTAAGCTTGTAATGGAAAACTGGAGTTAAATATCCAATTATAGAGCTCCAGTGTGGTAGTGTACCAACAAGAACTCTGATCAATTGTCTTTTTAAATTCACAAAAGGAAAACTATGATTCTTGTGTATTTTGGGTTCTTTGTGAAGGTTAAGACTCCTCTTTCATCCCAAGAAATATATAAACTACTGCAAATCTGCAAAATAATGGAATAAAAAAATGGAGCTGCATATCCTTTATGTGCTTATTTAGAGATATTTTTGGAACATTTTTTATAATACCATTGTGTTCAGAAAGAGATAGTGGTAACTCATGACAGAACTGGAAAACAGAAGAGATGGTTATCCTTTCTAAAGTTTGGAAGGGAGATGCACATGATGTTGGTGGCAATGCCTGTGTCTTTCCTCATTCTATTTAAAGGACGTGATTACTGATCCTGTTTTCACAGTAGTATTTTTATAAGACCTAGGTCAAGTTGCACTCTCTTAATACGTTATTGCAGCTCTTGTTGTCTGAACCTGTTTGTTTGTGGGCTTACAAACTTAGAATAATAAAGTAGTTTGGATAATTTTGGCACAGGGCTTCTGTTCAGACATTTGATTGTAGCTGACTTTCCTTCTCTGGAGAAATCTGCAGACTGCACAGCTGCACATGTGCATGTGCCAGTACATCCTTGAGGAGTGAACAACTGGTGGGCAGCCATTACCAGTCCTGAATGTGTCCTCTGATACAGCAAGTAGCGAGCAAAATGTGCTTTAGAAGCAGTTGTTCTGGATATTATTTAAGTACATTCCCCAGTTAGACAGCTTATGTTGAAGTGTAGTTAGCAGCTTAGTAAGGGATGAGCCAGTGCTGCTTTAATACTGAAGAGGAGCTCCTGTAAATGGGTCTGTTTCCAAACAGTAGCAAATGTACATTCAAAAGAAGAGACCTTCTGGTTCTCATTGACATTGGATGACACTGACACCTGATGTAAGATTGCAATGAAAGTCTGCAGCTTTATATAGCTTATACACTGTGTGAATATAAAGCATCTGCTGCCTTTTGTGATCCGTCAGTAGTGAACCTGATCTCAGCAGGGTGGGAAGGAAGACTTCCCTAAACTTCTAAAGACTCAGTGGCTTCTCCATGCATGGTAGTGTTAGAAGTCTTAGTCAGTAAAAACCAAGTTGAGTTTCTTTTAGTGCCGTTGATCCAGAAGATCTCATTTGATCCTAAACCAAAATTTGTTTGACGTGGTTTGTTCTTAGCAACAGTGACTCGTTTAGTTTCTCTGTCTCCTTTAAAATGCTTACTGGAACAATTAAACTATTAATACTACTTCTATAACGGAAGTTAAACTTATTGGACCATAATTCTTCAGTATTTTGTAACCTTTTAGTTTTTTGTTTTTTGGTTTTTTTTACTCTGTATTGCTGTTACTTTTATTAGAAATTTACTCAGTTGACTTTACCAAAGGAAAAGCTTTTAACACACCTGCCTTTTTAGGGTTGTGGGCTTTTGATATGAATGGCACTGCTTCTCTTGGTCTTTGTATTTTGCCAGGTCTGTCCTACCTAGCATCTCTACCCCCATGTGTTTGTTGGAGTTTTACACTCTACCTTAGTAATCTGACCTACTTTCTATGTCTTGAAAGCTTTGTTATATTTTATGGACAGTGAAGGCTTTATGACTTGACCAACTTTACTTCTTTACTGTCTTTCCTTCCCCACTAGGGTTGTTTGGATGTGTAATAGCTCTCCTATTAGGTAACCAGATTTCTGTAACTCCATTTTTTCCCTTGGGCTTCTCCATAACTCATTTTTGCCTTGCACTTGTCTACTGTGAGACCTCCCTTTGTTTGTTTACCTTCTGCTTCTTGAAGCCCTGTGTTGGATTTGTTTTGAGCTATTCTCGCTCCTTTCCCTCTTAAGGATTATTACCTGAGGTTTTTTCATTCTTTCTTTTTTTCCCCCCATTTCTTTCACCTGAGTTGTATTTGTGTTTGTATGTTTACTAGTCCCTTAAGATAGGTTAGAGGGATCTTCCAGATTGGATTCTCTCTACAGTCTTTAATACAACAAAAATAGTTATTGGTAAATAATTTAGTAGAATTAATGACATGATTTGTGAAGGTCTTAGTGTTGTCCTTTTGTATGAGTAGCTAACAGGTTATTTTAACACATGAATTATAAGGGGGAGTATTTGTGTGTGCAGGCTGAAATAAATCTACCTGTTTATCCATTGTGTCTGAAAATGATTTGGGTGATTTAGACTTCCAACTATATTGTGTCCACAGTCTTAAGCATGCTTTTGTGTTCACTAGGTTTCTGGCTTCCTGGTTTTTTGAGTGTGTGCTGGGGAGGTGTAATGAGAGAGCACAGTGCCAAACTCCTTAGAGGTTGTTTGTCAGGAAAGGGACCAAAGAAGCCTGAGTCAGAAGTGGTCTCTTGCCTGCTCGATCTCTTCCCCAGTTCTTCCCAGCTGGCCTTGATAATTCTGTGCTAGTCAGATCTGTCCACCTCAACTCCATGAAACTTAAATTTTGAATGTACATCTGCTTTTTGTAAATCTCAGTGACACTGAAAGTGGAGAAAGTGTCTTAAATATTTTAAGAATTCCAGATTATTGGTGCAAGAGAAATACGGCTCTTTGCACTGGTGAGAGTTTTAGTGCAAACCCATGTGCTGCTACTGTTCATAAAGCTGTTAATGACAGTATATGCTTACACATAGGGCTTGAGGACTTCCAAGTGCTTTCCTAAAACATTTTTATTATTATTTCAAAAATTCTGTAGCTGTGACTGTTTTATTTCTAAGTTTAGAGAAGCTGGATAATAGCTTTTATTAGGATTGCCTTTTTCTTCCCTTGATCTATGCTTTTAATGTTAATACTGAGTTAGGAGCAATGACATCTATGATCTTGCACACTAATATACCAATAGATGTGGAAAACCTGTAACCAACTACTGTCTGCATTTCATGTTTTGTGATAGGAAACAGCAAGAGAAAAAATAAAGACACTCCAGTTAAAGTTTTAGAAAATGTCTGTTGCCCTAGTGAAAGGATAGGGAAATGCAGTTTTGATAGTGCTCAGTGTAGTAAGCTTGTGTTAATTGTGTGATACATAAAATAGACCTTCCTGAGAATCCCGATCTTTTTAATGTGTGCATATTTAGAAATTGATCTATACTGGTTTTTTGTTCTCTTAACACATAATAGTAGTTAATTATATAATTATATAATATGGATAATTGTCATACATTACTGTAATACATATAAAATCACACACTGCTTATGAAATTACTCTGTGCTCCTCTTAAATGCAGTTTGTGCCTCCTATAATACATTCCTTACAGAGTTGCTCCCTGCCCATGAACATTCTGAGGAACATGTTCTGTTCCTTGGTAACAATGTGCTTTGTCTCCATTTGAAATTGCTACCTTGTCTCTGAGGAGCTATAGTTTTGTTTTGGTTCTGTTTTAGTTAATTTTAAGATGATTCCTGTTAGTGAAACTGATAATAGAATTATTTCATTAACAAACTAATTTTTTCGTCATGGAAAGGCCTAAAATACATAGCTTCCTGTCTGGACATCTTATCTGCTAGTGAGAGAGACTAGATTGATTTTTTTTTTTTTTTTAAACAAGTATTAATATTCTGCTGACACTCAGGATAAAAATCATTTTAAAAAAGAGCTAATACCCAGAGATGCAATTAATGTCATCCAGCCTGGATTTATGGAAAATTAGAGTGAAGACTCTGTTTTACAAGTGGAAAGACACAAGACTGGAATCATAAAGGTTAGAAAATAAGAAAAAGAGTTGTGTTTTTTCTACTTTTGTTTCAGACAAATGTTTCATATTGACGGTTAATTCAGTGTTGAGAAGTGGGCCAAGAAAATCTGCTTCAGTTCTGTGAGACAAAGCTTCTGATTTTGTTAATGAGACTTGCTCTCCCTCTCAATTTCTTGTTTTCCTTTGGAGTATTTTCTGTGTTTTGAATAAGTTAGATCTGAGAATATGTTTTGCTTTATTTTACTGAATGACTTGTGCTCAAACTTCATGAGATTGCACTTGAAAAATGCTATTTTGTGGGATGAGCACTTAAGAGAAGCAACAAAAAAAGATCTTTGGAATATGACTCTTCATAATACCTTTAATAATATTCTTTGTTAGACCTCTTGTGATTGAATGTTTTTAGTGGTTCATAATCTTCATTCAAGTTTGAGTCACTGTAAGATGCTTTCTATTGTTTAAGTAGATAATTGTTATGTATGTGATGTTACAATGCTTGTAAGTATTGACTGGACTTGCAGAAAGTATCATAGTCCTATTTTTGTCAAAAACATGATTTAAAAAATAATTTATGATTAAAAATGTTAAATTATAAGTGGAATACACTTGTGAAAGAAAAAGTCTGAATTGAATGTTTAGGCTAAGATCCTGTCAAGTTGTAAACCCATTTTTCTGTTTATATTATATTTTCAACCACTAAAGATGTGTATAAACTGTGGAATCTTGTTGAAAACAGGATTTGTGATAGAAAACAATGTTGTAGTCATATTTAGCTGTAAATATGACTGCGGAAAATGTAAAATTAGCTTTATTTTGTATAGCTAGTATAATGGGAAATATCTATGATGTTGATAACAGTCCATATCTGGGAAACAAAGGATTTTGTTTATGGCATTTTTCCAAGTATTGCATTCTGACTCTGTTCCTTCCTTTTTTTTTTTTCTTTTTTATGTTTTAATTTTGTTTTCAGATCTTGAGTCAGATGACTGTGCATCCATATACATCTTTAATGTAGACCAACCATCATCCTCTGTGAATCAGCCTATTTGTATTCCTCGCCATGGACTGCAATCTCACTCCTCCCCTCTGACACCTCCTACAAGACTTCAGAGCCATAAGAACTATGAAGGCACATGTGAGGTACCAGAATCCAAATACAGTCCACTAGGTGGACCCAAACCCTTCGAGTGCCCCAGTATTCAAATTACATCAATTTCACCCAACTGTCATCAGGGGATCGAAGCCAGTGAAGATGAATTACATACAAATGGCACAGAAAATGACTATATGGAAAGACCTTCACGGGACCATCTCTATCTTCCTCTTGAGCCATCATACAGGGAATCATCCCTTAGTCCAAGCCCTGCCAGCAGCATTTCATCCAGAAGTTGGTTTTCAGATGCTTCCTCTTGTGAATCCATTTCCCACGTTTATGATGATGTAGACTCAGAGCTAAATGAAGCAGCTGCTCGATTTACCCTTGGCTCTCCTTTGGCATCACCTGGCGGTTCTCCAAGAGGTCCCAGTGATGAGTCATGGCAGCAACCTTATGGATTTGGGCATGCCTTGTCACCTAGACAGTCTCCCTGTCATTCTCCTAGAACTAGTATTACAGATGAAAATTGGCTAAGCCCTAGACCAACATCAAGGCCCTCATCAAGACCTACATCCCCTTGTGGGAAACGACGACACTCCAGTGCTGAGATTTGCTATGCTGGTTCTCTCTCTCCTCACCATTCTCCAACTCCATCACCTGGCCATTCTCCCAGGGGAAGCATAACAGAAGACACGTGGCTTAACACTTCCATCCATAATGTACAAGGCCTTAATTCTGGCCTTTCACCATTTCAGTGTTGTACAGAGACTGATATTCCTCTTAAAACAAGAAAGACCTCAGAGGATCAGACTGCCACTTTATCTGGAAAAGTAGATATCTGTCCTGAAGAGCAGGGAAACTTGTCATCATCCCTCGAAACTGTAGTAGATGACTGCCCTGGATCTCAGCACACCTTGAAAAAAGACTTGCCTGGAGACCAATTTCTTTCTGTTCCTTCACACTTTACTTGGAACAAACCAAAGCCTGGTCATACTCCTATATTTCGGTAAGAGATTAAAAAGTCTTTCCTTCCTGTTTTTTCCCCTCCAATGCATCTTAAGTAGGCATTGTCCTTGTATTTCAGTGATGCATTAAGACTACTTAAAGAAAACTTGCTGTAGGCAAGTAGATGTTATAATTAGGAAAAAAATAGTTGAGATACCAAATACCCATCTTTTTCTGCTTTTAAAAGTACAGTAGATGTGTTGTAACATAGGATTAGTTTGTGTACTTGCACAGAGCCCAGCTGAATTAAATGTCTGCAGATTTTGTGCACACTTTGCAGTTCCATCTGTTCTGAGCAACTGACATTTTAATATAGCCAGAGAGACCTGACTTACCTGATTTCATAGAACTGTGAGACCACAAAAGAGGTGGGGAGTTTATTTGCTTTTGTTTCTACTTGCTTCTTTGGGCTCATATAATTCTAGAAATAGAATAAAGAAAAAAAAAATCTATGCCATGCTGAAAATCATCCAGAAAGAATGGATGTCTGGGCTGTCATTCCAGGGTATTTCCATCATCCACCATAGAGTTAAATAGCTCTTTTCTTTTTGTAGTTTGGTCATGTGCTAGCAGAATGGTCTGTGGAGGCTCAGAAGAGGGACCTGGTTTGATTGAGGTGATCAAAACTTCCCATTCCATTACTTTTTAGATGGACCAGTTCTATGATCTTTCCAATCACACAGCTTTTGGAATCACTTTGCCAGTGCAGTAGGTAGAGTAGAAACAAGACCTCCTTAAGCAGCATTGCTGCTGAATGGACAGAGTAGCCATTTCATTTGAGAACCTTTTCCTTGCTCTACTAGCTTTTAAAAATAAGGGGTAGGGAGGTACTGGGAAGGAGAAGCCATTAGATTAATACCTGTAAAGCACAATTGTCCATATAAATCCCCGTATTATAGATTTAAATGTCAATGCTTCCATTCTATTCTGTATTGATTTTAAAAGAACTTTGGTTAACATAGTATAATTCTGTCCACAGGCAATGCTTAAGAGTTGCTCTTCAACAGGGTAGTAAATGAAGCAATTCCTCTTTTTTTTGGAGGGTTGAGGGGTGGATAGGTTAGGATTCATCACATGTATGCTCTATTTTGAAAAAGGCAAAACTTAAATCTTGATAGTTAATGATAAAATATAGTGTTCTTATCATTGCAAAATTTTGTATAAGTTCCTTAGAAGTTATCAACTAGCTTGTCTCGTTAATAGCTAAATATATTTAAACACTGCTTATTCAGCTGTTTTGGTTTTTTTTGCATGATGGTATAACCACAGATTTTAATTTCTCTCCTCAGAATTGTATTGATTTTAGTAGGTAGAAGGCTTTTTTTTTTTTTTTTACACTCTTTTAGTGTCCTTCCACATAACTGTTAATGGATGTGAAATTTAATGGTAAAGCTGCTGGATGGAAAAATCTCTTTTAGCAGATCCGAAACTGCTGTGTTGGCAGATACGTTAACTGTCTTGAAATTTAGGGGGTTTTAAAATTCTGTTAAGTCTGTAAATAATAGGTGTTCTAATCTGTTACCAGAATCTTTTCTTCAGACTAGAACAGTAAAAACTGTTTGTTTTTCCTAAATTATGTATTTTGGAATTGTATTATGTAGGATGCTAAGCAGTCCTAACTTGGCATTTTTGTTAGCTTGCAGGCTAACACAGTTCATAAAAGGTGAGCATCACTGCAGCGCTAAAGGTCATGAACTTATAGGCATGTGGAAAGATGGGATGTGGATCTATGATTCTTTTCTGGGATGACCAAAGTAGTTTAAAAAAATAGATAACTCAGTTAAACCTGTTTCTTCTTGTCGTAGGGAGAACTGAGTAGAACTGAATAAAAAAGTTTCAATGTTGTCATTAAAAAATAAAAATATATTTTTAAATGTCAGAATTTATTTAGAAGCTGGCACTGAAGAATTTCTGTAAATATAAAATGGGCAAACAGGTAGAAGACAAGGAAGACTACACCTGTACACAAGTAAACTAAATAAATCTGTTAAGCTGTATACATTTGGTGCCAAAATGTCATCTGACCATTGAATTAGTGGAAATGGTTGCACTGACAGCTGTATCCTCAGTGAAATGTTGAATTACTCAGCAGTTGTAGCCTGTTCCACGGGTGCTGTGACAGTGTGCATCTTCAGTATGTTAAACATTCTGTTCTGTCATATAATATTTTATAATTTTGATTCTTATAATGCAGAGTAGCTAAGTTGACCTTTATGTTTTACGAATAAAAATGAAATGCAAGATAGTGACCAAAAGTGAGCATCCTACTTATCATAAAGAATTATACAATTGCTATTTATATATTTATTTCCCAACATTCGGTGAAGATGCTGATTTTATTATTTTCTTGCACATCTACTGTTAGTAAGTTTTGCACATTTGAGTTGTAAGTTTTCCAGAAAGTGGGGGAGAAAATAAAAAACATTAGAAAGTCTGTTTTACAGTGCTTTTCTTACTTGAACAAGGGGAATAACAAGAGTCTAGGAGTGACCTAGAAATCTCTACAGTGTAAGTAACATAACAACTTTGGTCAGGACTTGTCACTAAAAGTACAGTTCACAAGACATCAGCAACATTATTGGTGCTAATGGTGGTTATGGTGTTCTGGAGTTAAGGACCATCACAGGTATGGGCAGCACTTGTGTGGGTAACATGGAGCTTTTTTTTTAGAAGAGTGGTCACTGATGATGCAATTGAAAATCATGGGAGTTCTGTTATTTTTGCTTTGACATTTGTTTTTTGTTATCTTTTGCTTTAAACTTACAATTTTAATATGAATGACTAGTGGAACAGTAAGTTTTAAGTTCTGTGAAGTGTGTCTTGAGAATCTAATTTGTGCCTCAAGAAAATAGGCACTTCTTAGGGTAGTAAACTTAATGAGTCATTAATTTCTTTTTTTTTTAACCCCACAGTATTTGATGGGAATAAATGGTGCTTTTGTGTCTGGAAGATAACCAGGGGGTATTCATTAATGGTCAAAAAATCTTAAAATTGAACCCAGTTTCTTTTACTTCCTTCATGGAATTCTTAGAGATTTTTACATTGGTTTAAAAACTACTTGATAGTTTGGCATGTGTCTTCAGACTGCTGTGTCATGAATTTAATATGTAACATTGAGAAGTGATGGGACATCAAGTAGTTTCTTTGTTTCAGTGGTGATGAACAAACAGGCTTTGACAGATATATTTACAGCTCAGGAATCTTTGTAGTGATGGATATATAATGGCAACTTGAGAGTATTTTACTGCTGGAAACTGGGATTGCTGTCAGTGTCACTTATTCTCTAAGAAAAAAAATTTGGTTTAAATATAGTGGTGGAATACTCAGCAAAGTTGCTTCTCTTGTCTGAAACCTTGTCTTGAAAGTCTAGAGAGTAGATGTTCACTTTTAAATGTTCATAATTTAATTTACTCCACCAGGTAGTTACTGACTTGCATCTGACTGTTCATTTTTTTAGAATCTTAAGTCTATAAATCTATGCAGGTAAAAGGGTAGGTAGGAAAACTTTAGTTTGAAGTTCTTCCATATTACTTCTATTAACTGCGTTTTGTTTTTCCCTGGAGTGACTTTGCTAATGTATAAAAGGGTATATCTGTGGATAAGCTGAACATGTACTTTAGGTGTCTTTGTTGCCTGTTGCGGAAAGTCTTTATGCTTAGGTAAAACAGCAAGCTTTTTAAAACTTGGATGATCATACAGTGTTCATTTTAATGATAGTTAATAAAGTGCAGTGCTTGCCAAACTTAGAAAAAACAAAAACAACAAGTTGAAAGATAATAATGCAGAGGGTCAAAACTTAATGACTGGCAAAGAGTGAATCTATACTGTTCCCTCTAAACCATTTAAACTTGCTTTCTGATACACTTGAGGATAAAAAGTTAATATAAAGGTGTTGTAGAGTAGCACTGGTAGTGTGAGGCTTGAGGTCATACAGTACCTTTCTTTTAATCAGATATTGGAAGGAAAAAATTCCATTCTAACAACCCCAAAATAAATTGGGATTAATTGAAGATTTTAATGTACCAGCAAAATTTTGGAATTTTCACATAACATTTTTAAGCTAGTAGGTATTCTTCTTTGGTTATCATTTGTTAGGAAAGTGATATCATTGTGTTTTACAGTGAAGGCTTTGTTTGTACTGTGACCAGATGGCACAGTTCTTGTAATCATAGTGTGCTCATCTTGATTGCAGCACATCTTCCTTGCCACCTCTTGACTGGCCTTTACCAAGTCATTATGGGCAGTGTGAACTGAAAATAGAAGTCCAGCCTAAAACTCATCACAGAGCTCACTATGAAACAGAAGGAAGCCGAGGAGCAGTAAAAGCGTCTACTGGAGGACACCCTGTAGTGAAGGTAGGAAGTCTGGCTTTCTTGAATAGAAGGTAATTTTTTAACTACAGTTGTTGGTATTTACAATGCTGTGAATTGTTCCCTTGTGTGAAGCTTACAGTCTTTCCTGGGTAAGATTTTCTCCCGTAAATGGAACTAGTTCTATACAAAAGTTAGTTTTGGATGCTAAAAAATTTAGTTTGCAACAGTTACAATACCTGTCACAATTTTATGCTGTATGAAGTTTTATGCCTGTGAATGGGTTCACAGTGCAATAGTGTATTATTATTATTGTTATTATTATTCACAAGGTTTAAGGAGGAAGGACTGTGCATGGGGGCAGGTAAGAGAAGTCACCGTAATTAGTTGAAACTATACTGAAATGTGGTAAAGCTTCATTTGAATCAGAAATCTTCCTTTTGGTGTTGAAACAGCTTCTGAATACTATAAATGCCTCTTGTGTTTTTATCAGATCATTTCTGTGAAATGGTACCCATAAATTCCTTAAATTTTCACTTAAATATTTGTAGTGAATCAAACTTGACTATTCTATTTCTTCAGCATAAACCAAAGATTCTTACTCACAATTTAATGTTGGCTATCTCCTTGAAAAGTAAGACATCACCTAGATTTGGACTACTTATCTACAAGGGCAAGTAAAACTTGTTTCTTGCCTTTCTTTTTTTGACATAGTTTTTATTGTCTTAACAGAATCATGGAAGATTTTTTGTCTCTTAGAACAGTTTTGATCAACTTGAAGAAAATGTAGTAGTGAAGGCAGCAGTCCTCATCTCGGCACAGAGCATGGTGATACACTGACTGTTTCCATAAGTGGTACTTGCCATTAACAGTTGCTTTAGCTGGGTTTTTATAGCTAATGGTGTATATTCCAAACACTAATGACATCTAAAGTATATTATTTAAATAGTTTGCAAACACTGTCCAATTATTGTTGAGCTCAGAATTTGATGTAAGATCCCAGCAAACAAGGCTTGGCTTTCATAAGAAAACTTTGGCATCATATTGTCTTTGAAGAGAAAGATGTGTGGGTTTAATATTGTTGGAATAACTGTGTTGACAAGCTGTGACGTGCTCCTCTTTGAGTGTTCTGGTGTGTACACAAATATCTTGCTCTATGCTGGGAAGACTTCTGGATTGGTTAGGGGTAGTCACTCATGTCTCCTTTAATATCCACTGTGTCAGCTGGCTCATACAGCTTGGAAGGGAACCCACCCTCATATACCGAACATGGGGAAGATGAGGAATTGTGGGACTTCTTAGGATGCCTTAGCTATGTTTGTCACATCCTTGGGTGAAAGCAATGTCTCTCTGCTTATTCACCTGAATCTTATTTAATGGCCTTTATCTTAACAGTTACAAAATCTTTCTAAAACAATGAGAAAAAAAATTGATTACATGAAGGTTACAGCAGGGTTTGTCTTTTCCTCCAAATCCTGGATATTTCCTGTTCTTTTCCAGTAAAATGATGGTCAGAGCTTCAGTCCTAAATCTTTTGCTTTAGCAGTCTGTACATTAAAAATGTATTTGAAATAGTTATCCTCTTCGAGTAGTTGGGAGTAACTCATTACTATTGGAGATGCAAAGTGCTAGTAGGATTGGCATAATCTGTCCCCATCCTTTTTTCTACTCAATACAACAGGTCTGTAGCCTATGTGACTTACAGCAATGATTTTAAAAGCTGCTTATTTGCATTGGAAATGTGAAATACCTCACCATACAAGAATGCTATCTTAAAAATGAGGATAATATTTAGGTGTCTGATGGTCTCATGCATTGTACTAGGCCTCTCTAAAATAAAATGAATACAAATGCAAATCAGTGTTCTACTTTGCAATTTGGTCTCTTCCAGATGGATTGGGAATTAGTTGTTGTGTTTGATAGGAGAGAGGAAGTTGTTATGAAACAAAGCATTGATTCGTATTAACTTTTTACTCATTGCTGAGAAAAACAGTTTGCAAAGGGCCAAGTTTGGTAAAGGTAAATACTAAATATCTGTAAGCAGACATTAAATACAAACTGAAATATTTTCCAGAACTTCTGGAAGCTTATTACACAAATCCAGTTCACGATATACATTACTGCTTATTTCTGACTTTTTTCTTTTTGGTGCTCTTAGCTTTAGACCAGCCCCTTTCATGTGTGTGATCACTGCAATAAAGCGCTCAGCATTTTCCTGTGTAAAATAACTATGTGTTAACCAGTGTCAGAAATGAGAAAGAATGTGGGTAAATAGAATAGAATATTTCAATTGGACCAGACCTACAGCAGTTGTCAAGCCCAGCTGCACATCTTTGGGTGCCGGAAGGCCTCTGTGCTTTTTTCTTCTTATACAGTTTGGCTTGCTTTTGAAAAAAATAATTTTTATAGAAAACTGGAGTATTGAATTTCCAAACTGTGAAACCTCTGTAGTTCTGCATGCGCAGTTAATGTATTATTAAAATAAAGATTTTTAAGATAGTACATAACAAGCCATTAATCTATTAGTGCATGTCATTAATCTGTTACTAATACTGTACCGTACCTGTTGCTAGGACACTAAGCTTCTGACAAATTTGGCATCATCTGTTGTGAGTACATTTAATTAGCTTATTTCCAAATGGGAGGAAATCAAGTGGAGCATCATGCTTTGCTTTGTATGTCTCTCACCTTTAAGAATGCAAATTCTGTAATGATGATCTCTTGTTTTCTAATGCAAAATGTTCTAACTAGCAGATACCTTTCATTTTAATCTCTGCTTTCTTGGGAGTATGATCCAGTGAATTCATGTCATCTGGAACAGTTTCTTTTACCTTGGTAGAGAATCTACATGATAAGGCTGACAGTTTTCACAGGGAAGGAATAAATAATTTAGCAGAATGGTTTGCAAGGAGAAAGGTAGCATGTTGAACTTCTGTCATCTAAATTATGTGGAAATTTTGTAATGCACTGCCAGGAGACATAGCCTCTGAGCGCTGTCTACATTTACCATTTTAATTCATAGATTAGAGTAGGAACTTCACCCGTCTACAAAGCCTTTTAAACAAGTAGCTGTCACATTTCATACAACTCTAAGGGAAAAATCATCATTGCTTGAATTTCCCACCCTTCCCCTATGTCAAATTGTACATAAAATAATGTTTACACTTACAGTTTTCTAGAACGGGCTTTTCCTTTTACCTAAACGGGTTAAGGTTCTTCATGAGACTTCACTTGGATAATGCCTATGATCAAAACCAGAAAAGCCTTTTAGAGCAGGTGGCACATGATAAAGATCTCTCAGGGATAATTTGGGGTTTTTTTACTATTGTATTTTAGCTTCCTGATCTAAAATGAATGTTTCTTTTTCAAACAAGAAAACTAGTTTTATATATTGTGTTCCTGCTACTCATGTCAATTTCTGCAATTTTCTGAGCTAAAGTATTTTAAATTTAATGATAACTTTTGGCAGTAAATTCTGTAAGCTGTGTTGTGCACACCAGGAAGTCTTTCCATTTTATCTTTTGTCCTGTTGCTAGGGAATGTGATGATCTACATGGCAGTTATCTTGCTAACCATGCAATGTGATGTACTCAGGGACTGTTGAACTCACAGCTACTTGTTAGTACCGTTCTGTATGCAAGGAGTATCTGTCCTGTGGCCATTCGACACTGTGGGAATCAGTTATAAATAGGGGTAATTTGTTCTAAAATAGACAGTGTATCTATATACTATAGAATCCACTATATAGAATCCACTCACATCCCATGTATGCAAGATAAATTTGGAGCAATGGTAGCTATTAAGAATTCGCCTGTACCAGAAGTGTCTTTTTACTGTACTGTGAAAGGATTCACCAGTTCCTCTGCCATAAGCAAAATTATTTCTGTAGCTGATTCACAGTAACAGAGGAGGGGAAACATCATGTAATCCATATGGACAACTCAGCAGTATTACAGCTGAAGAAAAGTGTAAGATCAAAACTGAAAGAAATACTAAATCTAAGCTAGTTTGTTTGGATGGCTGTGCACTGCTGGTCAATGACAAGAAAACAGTCATCTGCTGTGTGAGGTTTAATGGAGTCATGTAAATAAGGGACTCAGTGTCAGTTCTGAGCTTGAAGTCATGACTGAAGAGCTGCAGTGGAAGAGAAATTAAACTAATTGAGCTAACGTAAACTAATTTTGAACTACTTTGAAACTTCTGAAACAGGAATGTTTCTCAAAACGCTTGTCAAACTCTACCTGAGTTCTGGTGGAAGAAACTATAAGCAACAAGAGAGGATGTAACTCAGCAATGTCTGAGATGATCTGCTAACAATAAATTAACAAAAGGGCTGTCTAAATGAGTGTATGTTTCCTGACCTGTAATTCTGTGACTGTCACCTTTTCCCAGGTGTTCTGTGCGGCCAATGTGTGTAACTACTTGACTGTCAGGTATAATACCAGAATTCTCCCTTTCCTCTATGCCCAATGAATAGCACACTTTTTCAGTGTTTTGTGACCCTTCCCATTCTTCTTGCCTTTCACTCTTTAATTTTTATTTTTATCTTGAATTTTTTTCTACTTAGTCCATAATCAGAAGGCAGGCTGTATCCCAGCTGTAGTTGCCTACTGTTGTTTGGTGACAGCAATGTGCCAATAAATCCAGAGGTGGAGGATAAGTATCAATCTGTGTGCACTGTGTAATGGGCTGTATTGGGAAAAACATCAACCTTTGGATGAGATTCTGGAAATGCATATGTTTCAAGAACAATTTGATGACCAGGCATCTTCTACTTCATAATCCCCAAAATAGATAGCAAAAGCCATATTGATGCATCTACTATGTTTGAATGCTCAATCTAGAAAATGCAGTAACTGGTATGAAAAACAATAAAAATTACACACTGGATGACAATCATCTGCTTTTTGTATCATATGTTTACTAATATTTTTTTTCTAAAGTAAAACCAATTTATGGGATTTCTTTTACAGCTTATGTGGGAATAACCTATTTCTATCCCAGAAACGCTTGTCCAAAATCTGTTCGTAGCATAATTAGCATTTGGAGTTGGCGTTTCAGGAATAGCACATTTCCCCCTTGGTAAAGGTTTGTTTTGTTTGTTTGTTTGGGTTTTTGGTGGTTTTTGTTTGTTTGGTGTTTTTTTGTTTGTTTTTGTTTGATTTGTTTAGTTTTTTTCAAGAGTGTAGTAGAGCAAAGTGCAGATGGACAGTGTGATGACCAGTTACATGTGATTGGCAATTCTGCACTGTGTAAAGTTGGTCTGTTAGTCTTAACACTATTTTAGCTATTAAATTATATCCTTCTTTGCAGTGCATAGAACTGGACAGGAACAAACTAAAATACTCTTCAGAAATGCATGTCAGTATTTAAAACACTCTCAATCCTGTCTGCAAGCAGTGAGTGTGTAAAAGTGTGATATTTCAGAAATAGAAATCCAAGTTTTTATACCTTGAAGAATGTTCTGTACATTGTGTAAACACGTGGTACCATGACCAATAATGCACTGATATTTGCAATTTGTTTGCTTTAGTCCTTTGCAGGACCTGTTTGTTTTTGTAATGACCTTTAAAATATTTTTAGTTGGACTTGTGCCCCTACCTAGTAGTTTATTAAAGTTTATTCCTTTTATCTCTCACTGTTTTTTTTCACAGTCACAAAGGTCTGTACTATTTTAAAGTCTTCAAGTCAGTCTACTCAATAAGTTTATTTGGCAAAAGACAAAGATACTTTGTTTGATGTGCTTTTCCTTCTCAGTTGATGGAAAGGTACATCAAATAATCAAGTGATAGAAAATAGTACTGTGCTTCAGGAAGGGGAAGTTGATGTTTTGGTTTTAACATATTTATATTTAAGATCAGACATTTAACTTTTTGTAACGTTATAACCTTTGCAGAATCAGAATGAAATAATAAAATAAATTCCCATGAGCTGTTAAGACTTTTCTGAGCCAATGGTTGGGATATTGCCTAATAAATCTGAATGGAGTTTTCTCCCATGAATTTCTGCAGTCTCTTTGAAACAGGCCATTGAAGATTATGGGTCTGCACTCATTGCACCCCTGCAAAGCTACAAGAGATGACTGTGGTCAGTCTGATTTTCAATAGCTTCCCTGAGCTCTGGTTTCTTCATTTTATGTATGTGGTTTGCTTCAAGTTTTTTTGTAAATGCAACTGTTGTTAAATTCATGATAAATTGTACCACTGATGTTAGTCATTGTATCTTACGTTTCAAATTATGTTCATCCTCATGCTCTTGAATCCTTGTCATCCCTTGCTTTTATTCCCAAGTCATTGTTGCTAGATGTGCTGTTCAGCTTGGCAGACAACCCTTCAGCTTTTAAAACCAACAGTCTTCACAGTTCTTTAGTGAAGTCACTGCACACCACTCAAAAGTGAAATCCTTGTGGAAAAATGTCTGTATAAAAAAAAAGTTTGGTTCTTCAAAGCTGTGCTCTGGTGTCTCTCTGATATTGCTGTCCAAAAGACTCCAGGCTTGTGGGTTGCATCTCCCCTGTCTCACGGAGCAAAACATTTAGAAGGCATGGTTTGCTTTTTTCTTTAAGTTAAAAAAAAAAAAAAAATTTGCTTTTGAAGCGGACCGAAATTCAAGCAGTTAAGTTTCTTTTCCTTTAGGATTGTTTATGTTTCATGGTAAATTATACCATATCTTTACTCAGTCAGTCTTCCAAAGTAAAAGGAAAAAATACCTAATTCAAGAGAACAGATTTTTCTTTTCACCCTTTAAAATAGGGCCTCCATTCTTCTCTTTTGTCCTCCTTACCTTGTGACTTTGGGGTTTTTCTAAGGAATACAGAAGTCACTGAGGTGCATCCAACTGCTGTGAGAATATCAAGAAGGAAATAACTGGTTACAACATGCTTTTCATATCAGTGTTGAAAAGCCTAGGAAATCTCCATCCAAAATAAATGTTTAGTAAGTGCTTGTAGTTCTTAATACAGCTCTGTGTTTCATTCTCTGCTCATGCTTGAACTGAGGGTTTTTATATAGATGTTGCTGCATTTGATGAACGTAGATTGTTAACTTCAGTGAACAAAAGACTTGATTATCCCAAACTTTACCCCTGACATGCCTTGTATTTCAAGACTATGCCCTATTTTTAGGGAGGCTTATTTGTATGTAAAAGCTTTCTTTCTAATCAGCCTACTTTACCAATCCAGTAATGCCATAAGCATTGAATTAATTGCACAGAGGAAGGAGTGGTAAAGTGTTGATCACATCTCCATCTTCAATTAGCAAGCAAGAAAAGCCACATAAAAGATAAAACTTGAGTATTAAGCCTCAGTAAATGTTTGATTAAGCATGACAATTTCCTAGTAAATGCTGGAAAGTTTTGCAGGAAAATCGCTTTATAAAAATGCAATTAAATAGGTTTTGACACCATCTGGATGTTATTCGTATCACCGTGTTGCTTGATTGCTGAGCATAAAACTTAACTAATGAAATTATTTTTCCCCGTCTTTCCCAGTTCCATATTTTCCCTTCAATTCTAAGACTGAAAGTGTAGGCATATGAAACCCTGACATCAATTCTGGATTCAGTGACACTATTAGGTGTTTGGCTTTTTGTAAATAAGCTGGGGACGCTTTGATTCAGAAAACCAGACTATTTCCAAGTATACCAGTGTTGTCTTGTAAGTACCTGGTTACTGTGAAATGCATATTTTCTGTTGAATATTTTTCTCAAGTTTTGTTGCATGTCTTAAGAAATTACATCTTCTGGATAAATAGCTTTTACATCTGAATAGAGATTGCAGGCCAAGTATCACCAACAATAAATGAAAAGCATGGACAGAACCTTCTTAATTAAAAAAAAAAAAAGGATGGAATAAAGAGGTAGCACTTGCAAGTATTAGAGACTAAAAAGAGTCTTCTTACGAGTTTTTCATGTGTTGCAAGGTTTCCTTTAAATAGGAGTATGGAACCAATGACGTGTACCAGATATGGTCCCAGTATAATCTCTAGGTAATCTGGAAAAGTGCTAACTTATTTTTTCCAGGTTGATGCCTCTTAATTAATGTCCTCAGCAAGTAAAAGATTCTCACTTCTGCCACAAAATTCAAGGTTTAAATGCTGCTGTCTTTAGTGCTTAAATCAATGTATATAGTATCTAGTGTTACGCATTTTTATAGGATTTTCAAGGTGTGCATTAAGAATGTAGGAGTGTTCTTGCCATTTAAAATACAACTTCTGGATGATCCAAAAGTTCTCTCATTAACTGACTGTCTTTGTAGTTACTGGGTAAAAACTATGAACTCAGTATAGCCATGCCTGAGTTTCCTGTGTGCAGTGTAGTAATACGGCTGGAAGTGCTTTGGCATGAAGCCCTTCTGGGCTTATCCTGTAGTGACCTTCAGTCTTTAGCCTTCCAGCTTTAGTTTAACTTACGCAGGCACTGACCTTTGCTATGGAAACGATATAGAAACACAAAAACAACTTGACTGAGTTTCCTCAGCAGAGCAGTGGGTGGTGTATCAGGATTCTGTTACAGAGCAGGGTTTCTAGAGGTCAGTAGTGACACTGTGCAGGAACTTACTGGTTGTCTACAGCACACAGTTTACTGCTCCTGGGAAAGTGGTTTATCTTTTTTTTGAAGTAAAATTAGTAACTTTTGTTTGTAGTCAGCAGGTCTAGGACTGCATGTTAATGGAGTAAATGCTGGAAGGTGTACCTGAAAGTCTACCTAGGGCTCAAGTAGTAGTTCAGGTTCCTATCCCATCTGTAAGTGACCTGTGACTGAATCCGGGGCATGCTGATACTGTAGTGACTTACTGTAACACATCTTCATCGTGGTGATTCTGCAGCACTTGCCAGTAGGTTGTAAAAAGCTGTTTATTTAAATACCTATAGTCTGTACAAAGACACTGTGTTCTTATTTGTGTGTATTGTGTTTTCTTTCCTAAGGTGAAATAAAGGTTTGTATACCATGTCTTCATTATGTATTTGAACTAAGCATAGTGTATGTTCTTTCAAGTTAATTATGTAGGTATTTTCATGGGAAAACAATTAGGAATTTTGTTCTGCTGACTTAAATGTTTCGGCTGTTTAACGTACAGAATTGGGCATAAAGCAGATGAGGTAATAACGCTGCTGTCAATAAAATGAAGAACAATCAACATTTTTTTGAATGAGAACAAAATCGTATTTAAAAGGAATGCGTTTTAAATTCCAAAATATGTAATTTTTCCTGATTTGAAGTTGATTTGGGGTAGTAAGTCTCCTTTGTTATTCACAAGACAGGTATTGCATCAGTAATGTCAATTCAGGCTCCAAATACCATTTTTCTTTAAATGGAGGAGAGATGACACCATTCCTAGGAGACAGAAGGTAGTTCAGATCCTATGATGATTTGGTCTCCAGCAGGGACCAAGTGTGGTGGGCAGAAAGTTCTGCTTTACTTATTTTGTACAGGTTTTGCATAGAGAGAGACATCCAAGGCTTGCTCTCACAAGGATTAGCCATAGAATGGATTTCAGAACACTTCGATACCCTTCAGCAAACTGCTGAATGCACCTCTAGTTAGATATACTGGGGGAACTTCCAGGTAAATTAACAGAGTAATCCAGCACTGTCCTCTCTTCTCAGGAATGGTGTGACATGTCTTTAATTCTGTTGTGCTACACAGTGTATTGGTTTCACTGTGGTCTTTGAGTGATTATGTAAGAGAAGCTACATGGGATGTGCAGGGCATTCTCTCCATGAGCTATTGGATCATTTTCTACTGAAGCTTTGGCTCATTGGCCCCCACATACTCTTATCTTTGATTACAGACACTGTAAATCTTTGATTGACTTTTGCAGAATCCGTGGCATGCCTGGAGTTGTCAGCTTGCTTATTACACAAGGTTTTACAGGAAAATGTTAATTCTGAAGCACAAATTTGTAATATAAAGGTTGAGGAGTTTTTATCCGCTTTTTTGACAGTCTCTCCAGCTCCCCGAGTTTCACTAGCACATCAGGCTGTCTCAGTAGCATCCACAGCCAATTAGGCTTACTGACTTTTTGCTGTAAATAGGGCTGTTGGGAACATGAGGACACTGTGCAACCTGTTCATTGCCCGCTTAAGGCTGGGATATGTTTCCCTTTAATGTGGTCCTGTTACTGCAATCAGACCCTGAATTGTACTCTGTGCTGTGGGCAATAGGGGTTATTCTCTTCTTCCCCACCCCTAGCTTATTTAGTTGCCACATGTATTGCACACATGGTTTATATTTATGGTTTTACAGTGTTTTTTCTCTTTTTACTTTAAACCTTGAATAAATACAATAAATTATCTGCAATGCAAAGTACACATTTTTGAAGTCTCTGCTACCTTGCCAATGTGTTACTACTCTCTACCTAACCGTATTTATGTATACTCCAATACCTTTAAGAGGACATCATTGCAGATCCTTTACAGCAATTATATTTGAGACAAAGCTATAATGGAAGCATCTAATTGACCTAGGTCAGGGGAGACCTTGTTGGCTTTTTGTTTGTTTTGGGACTGGTTTGCACTAGCATGGCTTTTAAGTATATATGAAATTTCATGGGGTTTGTCCTGATGTTATTACAGATAATTCTTGGGGTACCTTATGTATATGCTTCAGAATTATAAAATGCATTGATTTCTTCTAAATTACTATAAAAGTGTATTCTGTTGCATTACAGTACTTTCCTTGTAGTCTTCGTGGGGCATCTTGTTTTTCATTTAATTTAATATGTAAAGCAGAAGAAAATTAGCTGAAGGTGATACTGTGGTAGTCTTGTGGGGTTTTTACTTCTTCTGAAACTAGTAAAATAGTTTCAAATGTCTGCTTTGATACAGTGGTGTACTGCTATGCTGTATGACTCAAGCACACAAGCTGGCATCACAAGAGCATCCTACAGCAAATGCACATGGTAACCTATTGATATATAACTAAACTGTGGTGGAGTGGGCATTTTTTGTCAGACTTGCCTTTCCCACAACATGCTTTGCATAAACCAGGCCCTGTATTCCATAATGGGATTTCAGGGTGAGCACAGAGGGTCAAGAATTATGGAGGGAAAACTAGTATTAGATATGGCTTTGAGCAGTTCAAGTGTATATGGCCATAGAGTCTCACAGGCAATAACAGTGCAACTGCTGGCATGGGGAATGTTTCACTTCCCTAAATTAAACTACTGCTCTGTGTAGGCTTCTGTAGAAGATGTTTTCTCCATGGACTGTAGACAGACCAGCTTAGTTTTGCAAGTATCCCCACCTCCCCTCCTTATCTCTCATATCACCAGTATCTCTAGAACTGCTGTGTACAGACCATTGTTTGGGAAGGGGAAAATAACCTTAATTGGAAATTAGCTTTGTCACAGTGACCGCATTTGGAACTTAGTCAAAATTTTGAATAGGTCTGGCTTGTAATTTTTATAATTCCCAGTACTGGAGTGAACACACTAACGTCACATCTAGACTGGATTCCATTCTGTTAAGATTTAATTTTAACTCTGAGGAAAATGGATGGTGGAGTCACAGTGTTGAGAACAGGTGACAAGGTGGCTGTTGTAAATGCTAAACTAATACATGTCATAAAATAATTCAAACTAATAGAAAATACTGAAATATTCATTTGGTATTTAACAACAAAAAAAATCTTTTGAAAAGACATTGGAGTTGTGCATGAAGTACAAAAAGGAACTTGTGCATATGTCTGTATTTCATTGATGTAACAGCCTCTATAATCCACTCTCATTCCAACACTAAGAGGAGAGTTTCTTGTTGTGTTCCGGTAGTTACAGATGAACGGAGAGAAACCTCAGTACACTGATGGCCACAGGAGATTATTTATATATCTACTGCAACCTTTATAAATTCTTGTTTATCGCACTTATTTACATGGGAAGTACCTCTGCTAATCTAGACTGTCTCCACTCAGTGTCAGAAGGGTTGTTTTGGTTTGGTTTGTTGGGTGTTTTTTAACTGGATTAAACTCTGTTTGTATTGCGAAGTCCAGGGAGAACAAAAAGATGTTACATATTTGGCAAAGCCTTTCCAGACTTCTGTCGGAAACCAAATTTCTATTTTTGTTTGAGAAAGCTCTAATAAAAGTGATGGGTCTGGTAGGTGCTGTTGAAGCCATAATTTGAATATATAAACCAGGCATTCATTTGACCCATAAAACTTCCTGCCAGGAGTAAGTGCACCAACAGTGGGACTTCTGATTGCTGGTGTGGGTGTGCTTTGGGCTTTTGTGCTGCAGACTACTGGCATTAAATTACTCTTCTGAGTAGGTTAAATTGACATGTTTTGTTTGTTTTTTAAGTGTTAGTTTTGTAAAGAGCTTGGATAATATTGTTGTGTGACCAAATAACTCTCCCTAGAGACATAAATATTGACGTGACAAAACCACGTTTAAAGAATGACTGTGTGGCCCTCCCTCTAGTTTGAACATAAGTTGATGTCAAAGTCAATGGAATGCAAATTTGCTCCAGTGTCGTTTAGAAATTATATGACTTGCATCATGCATCAATCTGCCAGTTGCAGAAAGGTGAAGTAAAATGATTTTATAAGAAATATTTTATAGGCTTCAGTTTTAAAGTTGCAGTGTCTAAAGGAAATCTTGGTGTTACTGTTGGCTACACTTGTTTCCTTAAATCTCCTGGATAATGTTACCAATGTACTATCATAAAACGAACTTTTTTTTTTTTAGAATCAATTTATTATTTTTTCTGATGTTTCAATGTGTTGTGCCTAGAATTATTGCTGTTAGCTCAAACAAGAGGTGGTTTTATGACAACTGAACGTGTTGGTGGCTATATGTGTATTTAAGAAAAGGAAAGATGTATGAATCAATATTTGCAAAATTTGGGGTTTTTAAAATATTTTCTTTACCAAAAATACACCACACATGATTTTCCAGCTATTAATTATATTTTCTCAGTCCTAACGTGATACATTTGCATTCACAAAACCTCTTATGTTTAATAAAAGTTGCTATTCCAATTTCATAGTAGAAAAACAAAAATATTTTAGTATTTCTAGAATCTTGGTGCATCTTAGTAAAATTAATAATTAGACTTTGTTTAAAAACCACCTCAGAAACAGACCTATAACATAGCGTAGCTTTGATGTCAAGATTCTGTAGATTGAGCAATTCTTTTGAAAGATTTTAAAATAGTAACAATGGTATTTTAATATCCATTTGTTCTGGTAATTGGTGCCAGTACTTGTCTTCGGGGACAGATACTTGTACTCAGTTTTCTGATTGCTGAAGAATTGCACACACAAATGCAGTAGAAGTCAACTAATATGTTTTTCCATCAGCTCCTGGGCTACAGTGAAAAGCCTGTGAACCTCCAAATGTTCATTGGGACAGCGGATGATCGATACCTACGGCCTCACGCCTTCTACCAGGTGCACCGAATCACTGGGAAAACAGTTGCGACAGCCAGTCAAGAGATAATCATTGCCAGCACCAAAGTTTTGGAAATTCCACTTCTTCCTGAAAATAATATGTCAGCCAGGTACACCACTCCATAAATCAGCTGTTTGGTTGCTATGTGTCTTTTTTTTTCTTCATTTGTGCAAAGGTGAAAGAAAAGTCATGTAGAACAATATATTTTCAACAAATGTGGGTCACGATTAAGATAGACATGTCTCTTAAAACATACCAGTGTTTAGGTAGTCAGAAGTAAAGGAGTAGAGAGGCAGGGAAGCTCTCATGCCTACCTGCTAATTGATGGAGGTATGTGTGTCTCATATGAATAACTGACCACTGCGTGGAATAGGAGCTGGGATTTGATGGATGCATTTTGTCATTCCCTACTCCTTCCTAAGGCAGAACTAAATATAGGTCTCTTGCTTTTTGTAAATGATGTTTACTATATTAAATAAGTTACTTGGAAAGTTAGACAACCTGCAATATCAAATAATCTTTTAAAAGTTCGAAAAAGCAGCAGTTTTAGACATTTACAAGACAAAATGTTTCAACAGAGTGCTTGCTGCCATTTTCACACTAACTTCTTTTAATCTCAGACATTTAAAATAACACTTAAAGCAACATAACATGGGGAAAACATAAAACACGCTTCATTCTTTAACAAAAGAAAGGCTTACAGAGTATACTTTGTCAATAGTTTGATTCAATTTCTTCCATTTCTCTTCTGCTCCATCTGTCCATCCTCTCCATCCTGCAGTATCGATTGTGCTGGTATTTTGAAGCTTCGCAATTCAGACATAGAGCTCCGTAAAGGAGAGACAGATATTGGAAGGAAGAACACCAGAGTGCGACTTGTGTTCCGTGTTCACATCCCACAGCCTAGTGGAAAAGTCTTATCTCTGCAGACTGCTTCCATCCCTGTTGAATGCTGTAAGATTGCTCTAACTATATATAATTTATACTCATGTTTTCTGTATATGTCAGTAGTATTGTCATTCTGAGAATATTTATTGCCAGAATTATGTATAACAAGTGTGAAAAGCATTGTGCATAAAAGCTCAATTACCTCAATTTTTGGTATCTTTAAATACGGTTCTTGCCAAGTGGTAGCCTGAAGGTTTAGAGGAAAAATACCTTATAGTGCAGTCACACAGCAGCTTCAGGAGTTCCTCTGTATGAGTGGGGGCAGCTGATTCATCTCAGAGAAAATATTCATTCCAGGTAGAACTAGATACCATTTAATTTACAAGAGTCTATACCATTACTTGTCTTTATACAATATTATCTAGTGAACAGCTGAAGTTCTGGAGAGTTCACTTGTTAAATGCTAGCACTAAGGAATCAAGACACGACCTCAAACAATCTCAATTTCCCCTAGAATTCATTTTGTCTAGAAAATACTAAAATAATTTTTAAACCAGTATTCCTAAACTAAAAACTTCATTTGCTGTAACAATAGAGACTGTTGAGACTCCTGGCTTCTTGGTGTTTCTTTTCTGTAATTATGTAATTTAAACATGATTTTTAAAACAAAGATAAATCATACACAGATATGAATTGTGTATGCAGATAGATGTCATTTTAGTTTCACCCCTGATTCTTCAAGTTAGAATCATAAAATAAATATCATGATCAAAACTGCATAATAATTTTTTCCTTAATATTTTTTAAAGCTCAGCGATCTGCTCAAGAACTTCCTCAGATTGAGAAGTACAGCATCAATAGCTGCTCGGTAAATGGAGGTCATGAAATGGTGGTGACAGGATCCAATTTTCTTGCAGAATCCAAAATTATATTTTTTGAAAAAGGACAAGGTAATGTCTTACTCTTTTTTTTTCTTCAGAACAAAAGCACTATCTGAATTTGATTTTAAGAAGTAATGATGTTTTAAAAAGAAAAAAAAGTCCTGAATAGTAATCTGAAACTACATTTGGGCACTGATCAGTGTGCTTGAACAGCTTTGATAGAAACACTGCTGCTACTGGTTCCCTGATACCCTGTACAAAACCCAGTGACAGAGTCGAGTGCTCAGTTAAGGATATGGATTATGCCAGGTCAGAGCAGAAAGACGTTCACCAGGTGATTTACTTCCCTCCCAACACAGACAACTTGCCCAGCAATTGAACTACAGGGTCTGTGGGTTCAGGGGAAGGTGTTTGTGGTAAATGTATATAACCCATGGGTCAGGGCACAGAGGTGTGGCTTATGTTATCTCTTGCGTGGTGACTTAACCCCTAAGTCATCAGCATGTTTGAATAACTACAAGTGTTAGTAGCAATTCAACTACCTCTCAAAAACGTTTTTAGAAAAATAGGGTAAAAAACACTCTGTACACTTAACAATGCCTACTGCCTCTTTTGGAATTCAGTCTACTGTATGGAATCTACTGGGTTTAAATGCAGAATCCTGCACAACAGTCAGCTTACAATGGTTGTAGTGTTGAGAATCTGAAAGCAGCTCTATACTTCACACTTCTTTTACAATAGATGTCTATTGCTTAAACGGCCTCTTTATGACTGAAAAGAAATCCAGTTTTATAATAAGTATTTTTTTTAATTAATTATTTACATGTATTAGAAAATGCTTTTTGCTTGATTTATTTCTAAATTTCTCTCAACAGATGGACGACCTCAGTGGGAGGTAGAAGGGATAATAATTAGGGAAAAGTGTCAAGGGGTGAGAAACAACTTTTCTTACTTTAGAAAGCTTATTTTTATTAAATGAGAAAATAGACGTTTTCATTGTTGATCTGAAATTTAGACTTCATTTAGTAAAGCAAGTAGATCACTGGCTAATTCAGACAGACAATGGGAGACTTCTAAATTGGCTTAACACTGTAAAGTAGCCATTAAGATGATGCTTTGAAGGAACTGGAAATAGCATGCTTTTTGTGAAAGCAATGAAAAAGGAATTTGAAAACCGAAAAAAGGAAACTTAATTTTATGAAGATGACAAATTATTTCCAGTGCATTAAAATTTTTCTTAAAAGCTTAATGATCCAAAATGCAATTCTTTGACTGCTAGAGGTTTTTTATGCTCTGGCAAATAAACAAAGCATCCTTTAGATGATGTGTCTATTTAATTAAAGCATTTATCTTTGGAGCACTCGCGTTTAAAGGGAGAAAAGTCTCCAAATAAAAACTTGCTTATAGTACTGTTTTATTATGTAATGTGTATTGATTTGAAATTTGACAATTTCGAAATATTAGGGTGCTTTAATTTTGCAATGTGTTTTAGTTTTTCTATAATTAATACCAGTGTGCATTTGATACGGAAAACTTTTTTGTTTCCTGTAGGCAAACATCGTACTTGAAGTTCCTCCATACCATAACAAAACCATTACAGCTGCAGTTCAGGTGCAGTTTTATCTCTGCAATGGCAAGAGGAAGAAAAGTCAGTCTCAACGTTTTACTTATACACCAGGTATCAAATGAAAAACACAGAAGTTTTATTTTATTTTGCTTTTAAAGTAGACATTTGAAAGAAACTCAGATAGTCATGTCCCTTTGATCGGTACATAAGTTACCTTTGAATTGGCTATAAAACAACTTCTAAAGGTTGGTTGTCTAATTAAAAAGCGGAAACATAGAGTAGTAAGCTCCAGTACTATGATTACAGCCAGGTATTTCTTCATTACATTTTCTAGAGAATAATTTTTGCATTCTGCTTTTCTTTGAGAATGATGATGAATCTCAGAAGCTACTCTTTAAATAACTCTAGTGATGACACAGAGAATAGTAAGATCATAAAAGAACAGGTTTATGGTTTTTTTTGCCCTTTTGAAATGTCAAAAAAACCCACTCAGGTTTAGATACAAGGAAGATGAAAATATTTTTCCCCCCACTCTGGACACATTACAGCTTACTGAGAGAAAATAGTTTGTAACTTAGCCAGAAGTGAAAATGGGACGTGTTAGCTGTAAGTGTAGTTAAAACATCTTAATCCCTCCTATTTGGATGTGGAAGTGGTTGCTATGAGACATGCAATGCCTGCTTCTTCACCTGCCACTTACTTTCTTTTAAGAAAGAAGAACTGCACACCTTTTCCTTTAAGAACTGCACACCCATTCAGAGCAGTCAGAATTCCCAGGGAACCAGTGATGGTGGCGACTCTGCTTGGAGCACTTGAAACCAGATATCTAAAGGAGTCTTTAAAGTTGGATATGGATATTAATATAAACTTCTCGAAGCCAGTGTATATGCTGACAAAGCCAACTTCCATGAGTTTACACAATTGAAAATAAGTTGCGCTCACTTGTTGTGCTCTAAAATTACCCTCTTCATACCTTCATGTGTAATGTAGGCAGTACTTTAGATGTCTGGTATGCCTAGTACATATTAATTGTTACCAGATTTCTGGTAATTTTCAACTATTTTTAAGAGTATCAACTCCTAAGATAGTTACACATCTTAAACTATACCTCTGTTTGAGAAATCTGTATTTAAATTATTTAAATGGTGGAATGAAGTAATGACACTTATTACCTACAGAAGAAGCAATTTTAATTGTAACTGCAGCTGTTATTACACAAACACTTTAAAATCCACATTATCTATGTATGTGTAAGAGTTCATTAAACTTCAATATTTGGTTAACTGTGCTTTATAAAGTAGTAATTGAACTGTTAAGTGTTAGCATTCTTCTACTACTTAAGATCAGTATCTTTTCATGAGACTATCAAGAGTTTAAAAAACCCAAACCTGTAATTGAAAGTGTGTCATTTTGTAACTCTGTATTATAGGAACAGTTGTTGCCATCATTGAAGTTGAGGCATGTGCTGAAAGAGCTGCTGTAATTGAAACAACGTGCACTACTCAAAGTAGTTTCTGTATTGCCAAAGTTCAGCTGTCATAGTGATCAGAGGCTAAGGAAAGCTTGAAGCCTGCTAAAGATTTCCTTCATGTTTTGCCAGTGCCTGATACTGAATGCACATCTGCCTGTTTTCAGTGGTGCCCAGCAGCAGCCCCCTGGTCTCTCTGGTGCATCCTTTTGATGTACTGGACTTTCTCTAACTGGGTTGCAAATGTCTTTAAAAACATACATTACATAGGAGGGTGTGTTAGAAGGGAAGATAACTACCTTTGAATACATGCTAGAAGAATTGTTCTGGCTTCTCTGGGTTAATATAACAGGCATGAAGCCAAACAAGATGAAAGCAGAGTAAAAGAAGGGAGATTGCAGCAACGACACTAACAGTGCTATTGTGGTTGTTAAACAGCTATTGGTGTGTATTTATCACAGGATACAGATGGGTTGGAATTGTAAAACTGTTTTACTTTTTCTAGTTATAATGAAGCAAGAGCACAGAGATGAGGTGGATCTGTCTGCTGTTCCATCTCTGGCCCTGCCACACACAAGCAATGTCCAGGGCCTGCATTCAATCCGAACTCAGCTGCCTTCACCAGAGCAAGGGCACCCACATGACAATTTCCTGTCTACATCACCCAGAAGCCTTGTGTGTCCCGTTCAACCACCATATACAGCAATGGTGACCTCAGCAGTGTCCCACCTGCCACATATGCAAGGTAGAAACCTTAGTCCAAGTGAAGAGTGTCATGTTTTGCCTCCTGCTGTGGTTCAGTCTTTTCAGGTAACATCAGCACCTCCTGTGAGGCCTTCTTACCCGCCTATGCAGTCTAATAATGTGTACAATGGACAGTCTGGTCTTCCTATGAACTCTGTCTCCAGCCAAGGATTTGATGCTATTTCATTTCCGCAAGACACAGCTGTACCTCATTTGATAAATCTTGACTGCCAAACTCTACCACCAGTGCAGTTTCATTCTTCAAATCCAGGTTCTGTGTCAACATCAAGTACAGCAGGGCACCCACTGGCACATCCAGCTCATTCCGGAGAGCCGTCTGCTCACCTGCCATCAATGGGATACCACTGCCCAAGCACTGGGCAGGGCTCCATCCCTTCTGCAATGGGTTGCTCCCTTGGGCAGTCTTCTCCCCAGCTGCAGCAAGTCCCATACCATTCTACAAATCCGGCATCTGCTTCATCCCCATCCCCAACAGCTTCCCACCCGCTGGTCCACTCACCGCTGTCTGGACCTTCCTCCCCCCAGCTACAGCCTGTGCCCTACCAGTCTCCGAGCTCGGGACCCACCTCATCCCCCCCACCCCCAAGTCACTCAGACCAGCACTCTCCCCAGGCCCCCAGCCCTGCCCTGGGGGCTCTCAGCGCTGTGTCACCCCTCAGGCACCACTCCGTGTGCGACTCATCTCCGTTTGCACCCGATGGGGCAGCTATTAACATTAAACCTGAACCTGAGGATAGAGAGCTGAATTTTCAAACCATAGGACTACAAGACATCACACTAGATGATGGTAAGTGGGTATAATATTTTAATACTGGGATATAATCTACATTAAACTACAAAGTGTGTGTGTGAGGGTTGTTTGGTTTAGAATCCACTCCTCTTCATGGAAGGAAATTTGTATTATCAAAATGGAGTCACATATTTGTGTGTTGTCCAAAGCAACAACTTATTTAAAACTAACTGTATCATCTGTAAATTTGTAGTTATACAATTCAAGAGTTTTAGTCTAATTTGCCCATAGAATTTGTTTTTGTCATAAAACAAGACTGGAGGATTAATTCCTACACATTGACACCTTATGTTCAAGGAATTAATTTGAAGCCTTTTCTGGTTGTCTCATTGATATGTTTCAGTGAAAGTCATAATAAAATATCTAAGTTGCATAGATGTAGTTTGGGAGTTGTCCCAGTTTTGAAGGGCAGGGTAGTGTTTTGAAAATCTATCACATGCATTTTGGCACTCTCTCAGTCTCCTCACAGACATTCCTTAGATGCACTGTTGTCATTCAGCACCTCTGCTCACAGTGGCTGTTTTGCTTTCTCCATGCTGACTACTTCTTGAGAAATTCAGTTGTTGAACATAACAGAACAAGGACGTTTCCGTGCTAAAGGCAGGCTGTAAATGTCTGTACTTTAAATACTTGGACAGTGTAACTTACAAAACTTGTCCAACCAACTGAAAAAAGAAGAAATATCCAATCCCAAACATCAGACTATTGGAGATGTTGATGCAAAGCCATTTATGGAACATGTCACTCTAATAAGGCTGGAAGAAGAGAGGGCCTGACCTTAAATGACATATAAAATGTGTTTGGTATTGATGAAGGGAATCTCACTAGTGTCTCTTTTCTCCAACAGCCTTTACTGTTGTGGCTTGGGGTTTTTTTAACCATCCCTAGTAATTACTTAATTGCATCAGCAGTAGTATAAAGATTTAAGTGTAGACGATCTGTTAAATATCCATGTCAGTCCCAGCTCCTTGCATAAATGCAGCCTTGCTATTGTTACCTCCAGACAGTAGTAACAAAATTCAGTAGGAAATGCCTTCAAAGACATGGCACGGTAGGTAGAAAATGAGAGAAACCAATACACTTGGGCTTTCAGTTCAGTGGCCACCTTAATTAAACAAAACTCTCTTTTTAGAAACACTGTTTATCAATCAACTTAACTTTATTTAGAAAAGAAGGAAGAGACTGATTCTGTCAAGGACTTGCTGAGGGGAGGAGAGCAAGGCTTTGTGAAACAGCATGCAGCAAAAAAAGTAGCATTTTCTACTTCTGTATAGAGGACTGAGAAAGAAATCTAATGTTTCGGGACATGTCAGGTTAGAACCTACTTTTTTTCTCATCCTTCTTCTCTCCACACCCACAAACAAAAGATGTAGGAATAAATAAAATACAACTAGATACTGTAGTTAGACTGTTCACAGTGTGAGCAGAAGTGTTTAGCATTTATGAGCATCTTGGCAGTTTGTTTATACTTGTTCAGAAATTAAAATGTAAAAAGAAAGCCAGTTTTTTTGCCTACATCACAAATATTAGTTACTTTCAGAAACTATTTCCATTGCTTAACACACTGACATTACTGAGTTGTTTCTGTGCTGGCAAAGACAGACAGACAAATCATAGGAAAAGCTGTAATAGCCACACTTCAAACATGGCCACTTGTTAATTATTTAGAGAAATATAATCAATATACTTGTGAGTCAAATGGCCACAGTTTTATTAATTTCTTTTTTAAAATGATGATTGTTATGGAAATTTAAAGAATTTCTGATTACTGGTGATTAAACAAGACTCTTTCTATATGGAAAATTGAACATGGATTTAAATGATAAATAGCACTTGGCTGCAGCAATAGGTTTGCAAGCAGAGAGAGTCTCTGCTTTTCACTTCCGTGCTCCTGCCATGCCTAGGGGTTGGGCTTGGGGATTTTTTTTCGCTTCCAATCAACAAATACAAATCAGATGTCTGATCTGAAACCTGCTGTTCCAAAAGTCCTATAGAACTACTCAGTTCTCTCAACATGAGAGAATACTTCCTCTGCTTAATCAGCTTGAAGTAAAAAAAAACAAACCCAAACAACAACAAAAAAAACCACCACATGTTTAGACAAGAACACTTTTAAAATAATATATCTAACGTATTACTTTGGTTTAAAAAATAATTTCAATTTTTCTTCTTTTGTGTCTATCTGAATTTTAGTTCCTGTACAAAGAGAGACAGGCACAAATAGCAAATAGGTTATTCTACAATAATGTTATAACAATTAAAGAAAAACATCCAAACATAATTACATACAGAAATGAATGTTGATAAAGTATGTTCTCCCAGCTAATACATTAAACATGAAAACCATATTTAGTTGGAAAATAGGTTTTTAAGGGTTACAAATTAAGGCAAATAAACCCCTCAAAACACTGAGGCAAAGCCAATTGAAAATTCTTTAAATCATGTCTGGATTACTGACATGTATTTCAGTCAGTAGTCTTAAAGTAAACAAATTCAAAAAAAACCTCTGAGGGCATAAATTATCTTCTTTCTTTTAAGTAACACGCACTATTTAAAAATAGTAGATGTTTTCTTTGCCAAAGAATATTTCTAAAAATATTTTACAAAATTTCAGTGCAGTATGGAAGCGCTACCTCATGACAAAGTCCTGGAGTTCCTGTATAGCTTGACGGGATATGATTTAAAATTCTTTAAAACCAAAAAACACTACAAAAAAACCCCCACAAAACTGGGGAAAAAAAGACAAACCCAAAAACCAACAAAACTAAAATCCCCACCAAAACACCACCACCCCACCTCCAGAAGTGGCAGTGTGGGTAGTAGTTACATAAATTCCTTTAAGCAAGACTCTTAAAAGTGAATCTTGCTGCCTCTTCAGCCAAACTTAGGTGTTTTCTTCAAAACACACCAAAAATCCCTCCAAATCCACTAATACAGAACTACAAAGCTGCTTCACCCATTAGTGCTCAAACCATCTGGATTAGTCTTAATCCAGCATCTCCTGAAAGATGTAACACATCTGACATCACCATTTACAGCTTCCCTGCAAAGTCCAAGATGTTTGCCAGTGACCAGTGGAGCATCTTTTTATATTTTATTTATTGCTTTACCAGTCAGAGCAAGCTGGGCTCTGTTCAGAGTATGAGTGAACATGGATTACATAATTTGAAAGCAGATCCTACACCTGTGTGCCTGTATAAAGACACTTTTTTCCTTTTTTTTTCCTATACTGAAGTTCGTGTGACACTTCATTATCTTGTTTTTTAACAGGATCCTGTTGATGCCTTTTGACTTCTCTAATCTCCACCTTGAATTTGCTATTCTGCTTTGTTGCTTCTCTTCCTGTTTTTGCTTCCTGCAGGAAACACTTTCTAATTCACTTGAAGAAATGAGAGATCAAAATGCATGAGGATACCTAGATATGAAATTCAAATTATATTACAGAAAACATTTGAAACAACACAATTTCAAAGTAATATTTATTGTATGTTACTACTTCAAATGTGTTCTGAAAAACTACTCTTTTCACTTAGGTCTTTGCAGTAGTCAGGCTGTACAAACTGGTAAACTTTCAGACCAGAATTATGTACAAGCAACTTCTTACACTTTATTTGTCCCCTCTGCTTTTTCTCTCCCCTGATGTGTTGTTGGACCTTTTTACCCTCAATGTCATTCAGCAAGTCAGCCCTCTGCCCAACACCCCAGGTTAACATCTCCCTGGATAGACAGTGGAATGTTTAGGGCTGCAAATAGGTGTAAACAAGGCAACTGCAGTGACAGGAAACAGGCAGCTGGTCATTTCTGTCCTTTCCCATACCCATCATCCATACTGTGCTCTGCTGCATATTCCTCTAATAAAGGTCCCATTTCTTCCCCCTTGAAAAAAAAGCTACTCAGACTCAGTCTAGTTATATGATGAGGCCTTAATAATTTCCCCTCACTCTGATTTTAAAAAGTGCTCCTAATGTGGTGGTTTAGCTATCCCACTGTCACGTTTTAGATTTAAATCTATTCTAATACTGTTGATCTAAAATTTAATATCTTGTGGTTTGCAGTTTAGGAGGGCGTTTACCTTGGATTTCATGACTTTCTACAGTGATGAGATTTCCAGCATGTACAACTGTATTTAACCATTTTGAAGGTATTGCGTTAGGCTGTATTTAGCAAATCAGGATGACCTTCTACTAATCCTCTTACATTTCATTACTCATTGCATCCTCATTATATAAAGCTGGAGATTAGAAAATCCAGTATGTGGATTTACTATAAATCATAACTAGAAATCCCCTAATCATTTTGTGTATATATAAAGCAATAAGTCTTCTTTCTCAGCCATATTCCATGTAGAATTTTAGCATTCATTCATTTTAGTAGTTCTGTGATGACTCTCTAGCTGATAAAGTCTCTTACTGAGAAGCTCAGATTCTTCTGATCTTGGCTAGAAAATGTGTACATCATTACAGGTTGCTTTTTACTGTAGCTTCAACTTAATTTCTGGAGAATCAAAGTAGTAATTAATAAGAAAATATTGTAGAATGAATGTACTTTGTATTTCTGTCTATATTTAAAACTTATGCAATAACAAGTCATTCTTAATTAAGGCAGTGTCCTGCCAAATGGAGCAGTGAAGAAACACAGAAAATACTGAATGCGAGAGTCTAGCTTAGTATGGAGGAGAGCAACTCAAAAACGTGTTGTCTTGCTGGTGCAGCTCAAACTTGAGATGTACATTTTAAATCGAAGGTGGTTTTACTCTCTCCTGAGCATGGAACAAAACATTGCATCTTGCAGCATGCCCAACATGGGTAAAGATCCAGACTGACCAGTGGTTTAAAAGCAAAAGGTTGGTGAGGAAAGGTGAAGAGTGTTATCCATCAGAGCTTGTCAGCAGTTGAAGAATGCTATTACCATATCTTCTAGTGGATTCATTGTGTCCATAAAATTTGTGACAGCAAGGCATCTATTGAGAAGACCAGTTACAGACTTCTGATTCGTAAAAATGTCAGTTAAATCCTCAGGTGTCTGATCAGCTCTCCCTCTGAGAGCCACAGGACATCTTGTAATTAACGCAAAGTAAACTCAACTCATTGCACCACTGCAAAAATATTTCCATTTAGGGATTAGGTTAGAAACTTCTTCCATGAGAGCAAGTGGCATGTCTGCATCGTGGTGCAGGTGCTGGCATAGCAGCAAAGCTGGAAGGAGCTCAGCAGCCTTGTGACACTGCAAAAATACACTGAGACACTTCAGCACTCCTTTCCATTGCACAGCGCATGTCCTCCAGCACCAAGGCTCACGCTTAATCCTGGGTCGGACTCATCTCTCTCCTTGTGTGAGAGAAGGGGGTAAACATGACTTAAGGGAGATGGGTTTAACAGGATATGGAAATGCAGAGTGTGACATCATGACCAAGACATGAACAAGGTATTTGTTACTGTACCACATAACTGCAGAACTTGTATTGTGACTCTGCAGGCACCCGCAGCCTATCTATACAGCTATAAGCGTTATGTGCACACAAAAACTGCACTCCTCCAGAATTTCATGCAGCCTTATTTTGTCAGTTAATAAAAAAGTAGTACTTCTTAGTAAAGTTGGCATCAAACCTGAAATTATTAAAAGCAACCTGGCCTATGACTTGGAATGGTGATGTGTAAGGCAGCCCACCATGTCCTTGGTGGTTTGCTGTAGCAGACATGGCTTGGCATATGACTGGTTCGGTGTCAAACCAGCAAAATCAGCTGTGGCTGCTCCACAGCACGGAGGACTGAGGGTTAATTATAGCCTGGCAGCTCTTTCTTTTTTGTTGTTAGGGAAAGTTGACACTGTATTACTTGCTGGTCATGTGGAGTCAAAACCAGGCTAAATATACTGCAATGAGCAATGTGATGTAGTTACAGGGATTCTTCACATAAATGCCGCTGATAGAGTTCTGTTTGGAGTTGACAACAAAGGCCTGTGTCTGAGGAAATGGGTGCTGCAGTCTGTCCATAGAGTTCTTTGAGGTTTACTGGTCCTTGTTGCCTCTGTTAGTAGAGTGATTCACTCAGCCCTCCCCTAAACACACCAAAACGATTGTATCAACTTCTTTTTGTGGGGCATATTAAGAAACTGTTACTTACTGTAGCTACACTACAATCACCTATCCCAAAATATTTTTGGAATCCACTTTTCTAAAACCAGTACATCTCCTAGGTTTAAGTCCCATTGCCCACACATCCTACTTCAGTTCAGTAGGATACACAGGCCAAACTTCTAATCAGATAGTGCTATAAAAAAGGAATTTACTTGACTTCTGTAGGAAGAGATCTTGAAAATCAAATGGTATAACTCCAGTAGCCTTTTGGTCTGCCTGTATCCGGAACAGAGCTCTAATTTTAAGTTGACTTCCTGCTTTGACCCAAATCTGGTGCAGATAATTGAAGGTTTAAAGCTTTTCTTAACCTTTCTTTACTTAAGGGATGAGCCAAGACAAAGAAGTCATTCATAAAAATATGAATTTTTGATGAGTTAAACAGATCTGAAGGGTGTCAGCTTTCTTGATTTTTGTTTCAATTTAATAGTTTTAATTTTGGTTTTATATTCTTTCATTAAAGAACACATTTTAGTGATGCTTTAAGAAGTAAAAAACTTTCTCAAATGTTTATGAAATTATGAGGTAGAAAGGTATTTTTAATGAATATTTATGTGGTAGCTCAAGTTCTATCTAACTTACATGCGTGTTGATCAAACCCCTTATGCTACATAACACACTAGAAAAGGCTGATGCTTTGTTTACCATGTTTCACAAACGACAAGTAGTGTATGCTCAAGGCAAGCGCACGTGCTTCATTCTAGAAGGTGCTGGCTGGAGACATGTGCCATACATGACAGTTTGTCAGGAGTTGATAAAAGCAAACCTGGCAATACTTGGTAGCTTTGTTAGGGCAGACAAGAACCTCAGAATCCCTTTAAGTATGAAATTAATTAGAAAAACTGCTCAGAATCATGTTTCCATGCTAGAGTGACAGATAATCCTTACTGTATAAGCTGTGCTGTCTTTATGGTGCAGAACCTGTTGCTTTATGAGCTAATGAACTGCACTTTCTCTCTGGAGGTTTTTTGAGAGTGTTTGTTGTCTGGTCCTTTGAAAGCTGTGCCTTTAAAGAGGGTTGCTGGCAAAAGTAAATTTGTTTCATCTCGAGGTAGTTTCCTGCCCATCTCTGTAGTTTCATCAGATCTTTAAATAAATATCACTTTCTTGCTGTTTCTACCATAATGGATGGGGAGAAATGTTCTTTTCTTAATCTCCTGTTATTTGACAAGAATTTATCCTTAATCTACTCCTTTCCTTCACCGTGGCAGTGGACATTTTCATTGAAACCCGGATAAAGCTTTCCACTTCCAATTTAAATACATGTAACTTTACACTTTGAACAATTAAGCATAAGAAGTCACCCAAAGAAGTCATTTGAGCTGATTGAATTTCAGAAGGAAGTAAGAGTATATTCATTCTCCCGGGAGTGACCCCTAAGCAGGGCTTAGAAACCATGCTGGCAAAACAAGTGTGTGCCTCTGTCCAGAAGGCACAAATTGGACATGGTCCAGAGTAATTTTGTTAATTGTGTTAAAACCTAATTTATTAGACTTGCAGCTCTGTCTTGCACAGGAAAAAACCACTCTATATCCAACCCCATACACTGCTGTAAGCTCTGCATAGCCACCAATCACAACTGAATAAAAACACACTTGGTTAAAGTAATGAACACACTATTTGACATTGATTTTTCTCCAGGAAAAGCAGTTCAGTGACACACAGCTCTTCACTTCCTCTGGGATTTCTCACATGGCCTTAGTCTCAGAGAGTCACCTGTGCCAAGATAATACTTGGTATTCTGGCACTTGGATCTGTGTGTGGTCTGACTGCAGAGAAATACCTTGGATAAAGTGTACAGACAGTGTGACAAGTAAGGAGGAAGCCAACAGCTGTGTACAGCGACAGTTTCTTTTGGTTAAAGGATAGGGAAAATAACAATAAAGGTTTTATTTACTAGTACTCTTTTGTCTACCTTGTTCAGTGGAGCTGCTGTCAAGGGGAACAAGCACTTTTAATTTGGCAACAGTAAGTAAAGCAGATTGAGAAAACTGCAGGAGGAATGTTTTAAACTAATACAAATACTAAAACCAAATTTAAGTAGTATAAAAATCACGATGATACAACTAGGCAGACATCCAAAAATATTAACCATTACCTTTATGGTTGCTAACTGAAAAGTAACTATGTATACAAGATAAATGATACCATTTTTAGTAAGCACTCTGATAATTTATAAATAGTTATGTTGGCTTACGCAGTAGTTGTGAATGAAGCTGGGTATTTAAATTTAGTGCTATTAAAAGAAAAATGAAAATCACTTCCTGGTTGAGTGAACTGTAACTTCTTGGTTTAGTCCAGTCAGTAGTTATGTCTGTCTTCTTCTCTGATACAGACAGTTTTATCTCTGACCTGGAATACCAGCCATCAGGTTCAACAGAGAAATGGACTCAACATTCAGCATTCATGTCCAACTCCTATGTGGAAAATCTAGAGGGTGAGTCTGCTTGCTCAAATGCTTCAATGTTTGAAATTGGAGCACAAAGGAAAGGGGAAAGTCTTTTAATAGTCTTATGAGCTACAAGTGAAAAGCGCTGTGTAATACTGAAGTATTACTGTAATTGGACACCTGTGTATTCTGAAATAGTTGGAAATTCAGCAGTTGTGAACCAGATGTACAGTCACTCAGTAAAATCCTCCACTCAAAGTATGTATAGCTGCCACAGAACTTCTTGACTGCTGTAGGATCTAGGAAAACAAAAAAGAGGATATGAAAATCTTAAGCCAAATATGAACATGGTTAAAGAGTGGCCAGATAAGTTACCTGATAAATTTGGAATGTTTCTCTTTATTAAAAAGATGAAGCAATATCAATTTAAATAGATGGAATACAGTGGTGTACACCACCAATCTAAGTATTAGAAATACAGATTTATAGCCAGATTTCAAGTTGAATGTGCCATGTAATTGGGAAAGAACATCTGGATTTATTATTTCAGCTTCTTTATTTCACATATAAACAAGATAATTATGCATTACGACTCTTCTAAATACTAATGTTAGAAGTTGATGCATGGTATATGGGTCTTGTTTGTGTTTACACTTAAGTGTTTTTCACTCTATTACAAACATGCCTAAAATGCCAAAGAACTACATTGTCCCTTTTTTCCAATATATATGCATATACACATACATTAAAAGATATATAAAAAAGATATATAACATGCTTTACATTCCCCATTGATTTTTAAAGGGCAATACCTGTGTACAGTAGATTTGGGATTAGTAACAGTAAAGTAATCAAGCTCTTAATTAAACTTTCACACAATTCATGTGTAGACTGACCTTAAGTTTGCCTGTGAAACTGAAATAAATCACACTGGTCTTTTATCATCTTTCAAGAAATTTAGTTCTGCTTTCCTTACATATCAAAATGTTATTAGTAAGGTAAGTAGCTCCTATTCAGAATGGCAAAGGTAGGGAAAGGACTCTGTACCCTAAGTTGACGTTCCTATATATTGAAACAGCAAAACGATTAGTAATTTGCAAGTTATAGCTTAGATTATTTTGGTGTTCTAGACTACATCCTGTGCAACTCAGGCTCTGGTAGGTTCAGAATAATTGTTGAAAAGCAGAAGTTCTTGAAAAATGAAAATTCAATTAAGTAATAAAATAACCCCCAAATACCAGTCTCATCAACTAAAGAATAACACACAGGTTGGCAAACCCCAAGCTTAGGCTTATGAAATGTACACCAACAGGTCCCTTTTAAAAAGGGCACATGGACAGAGACCCAAACTTAAAGAGAAACATGCTTACATTGGCATGTGAGAAATACAATTGAGAAACATGGCATTTTTAAAACTAAAATAATGAGTATTTTATATATTTGGCACAAGATAGTGCGGTACTAATACAAGAGATTGTTTACACAGGAAAGTAGAATGGTTTTGTACCTTGAAGAATGCAGTGTCAAATGAGAGAAGCTTTCTGTATTCATTGCTAGTACAGAATTCTTGAAGAGCCAGCTTTCAGGGTTAAACTAGGAAGAGTATAGCTTCTAAATTATACTGTTGAAGAGGAGAGCAACTGTAAGCTGTGGTGTTCTGCAGGAGATTAGAGCATCTGCAAAGGCAGGAAATAACTAATGGAATACTTGAGTCATCCTTTATAGAATGGGTAAGTGTGATGACTGCTGTGTGGAGTACTAAGTCATGAGGAGAACCCACAAGGGGAAATACCTCTTTATTTGGTCCAAAGGAGCATACAGAAATGGCCTGGAAAAAAAATAAGTCTTTGTTTTGTTGCAGTTTCAGCATTACAGGCTGTGACAAACATGAAAAGGTGAACTATGGGAACACAATCAAACTTACTGAGATATAACAGGTGATCAAAGGATCAAATAGTTGCAAGCAGTCTGCAAACTGTTTATGAAGGTTCATATGAAGTGTACAATTACTCTGAAGTGAGAGAGACTACAAGGTGCTTCCAAATGCAGAAAACAGAAAAGAACATGAAAATTATTAGATTAAATGTGAAACGTACCCCACAGATGACAAATCAGTTATTCAATTAAAATAAAATAAATTATCTTAGAAATTTTTTTGTGTCGATGTTCACAGTTGAGGAACTAGAGATTCTCATGCCCAAAGTCCTATGAAAAAAAGAGACATATTGCAGGACCTGTTCAAGGTAAGGTGTCAGTGAAAAGTTTTCAGAACAGACAGTGACAATTGTCCTCAAGTAGATGACATGCCAGACAACAGCTCTGAAAGAGTAAGAAACAGTTATCAACTGTAATGTATAACCTCCTACTTAAATCTGATTTAGAGCCTAGGTGAATGTGAAACTGCTGCTGCTCGGCTATTCAGAGGGGCGAAAACCAGAAACTGTCTAGAAACCTCTAGAGGAAGACCTTGTGATTAAAAAAAATCAGGTAGTTAAAGAAAAAGTAGAAATTAGAGTAAGGTAAAGAATAAAACCTGTGCTTGTTATTATATTTTTGGGTTTTTTTAATTTTATCCAAAAAAAACATTCAGTCATTTATTAATAAGAGCATCATTTTTCATTATGATGTTATACTTCATAACACAAGAGTATTATTCTATTCAAATCAGCAAATATGGATCACTTTCTCTAGGTGGGAATTTCTCCTGAGGGGTTGGTCAGTACTGGAACAGCTGATAAGATCAGCTCTTGTGTGTCACTGACTGCACAAATGTTCAACCTAATTTTAGTTTATCTTAAAACTCTGGATTGCAAATTGCAGAGTTTTAAGAGCTCTCCATGAACAGTCTGGCTGTCCTGCACAAACACTGGAACACTGGCTCTGTCAGCTGTCCCAGTGCAAACCTTCACCGACCCAGGGGCAAAGTCCTAGGCCTGAAAGACAAGGACAGAGGAGACCCCAGTGTTCTCGCTGCTTCCATTTGTGCAGTGAGCAGGGACTGAAAATGGGCAAACAGCACGATGTGAAGTGAAAACAGTAGGAAGAACCCAGTAAAACAGAACAAGTGGTTGCTCTTACTTTACAGCTTGACAGCAGATCCAAAAGTCAGACCCACTTCTCTGTTCCGCTGATATTGGTGTTACTCTGCTGCTTAATGTATTTGCAGGGTTCCAGTTGACCTTCAGTGCTCTCTCAGGGCATGTTCATTCTTTTACAGTGCAGCACAGAGGGAGAAGAACAAAGCAATAAATAGACAAAGCTGTTAAAATCATTTCCATTTCACAGCCAAATTAAAGAAAAAAATATTAAAAAAGCTGTGTTGCATTTTGATCTGAGCCATGTCTGACAAACAAGTTTTCAAAGTGCAGTTATCACTGTTGTAGTGGAGGAATATGCCACACATGTACACAGTGTAGTGTGTGCCACCCTCTCTCTTGTGATCTGGTCCAGTCATTATTTCAGGATTAGTGACCTGGAGTGTAAACACAGGAAACATTTGATAATGCTTTTGCTGTTACCCACTCAATTGACACTGATCATCCAAAATTACTTTAGATAATGAGCAGGTACTAAATGACTACTAAATACTAGCTGGGCCTCTGCAATTATTTAGTATGTAAAAAATTTCTGGTTCCTCATGGCTTGACCGTAGAGGCCTAGGGTATGGGATTAGCAGTGAGAACACCCGGTACCACACGTACCAAACAGGCAGTTGCTGACTGGATGGCTTTTAAGATTAAGTTAAAGGGCATATGAAATCTTTCTAGCTATATTTCTAGGGCATTCAAATACTAACCTTTGGATTTCCGTTTTAGTCTTTTTAATACAATTTTCTCCATCACAAATTAATACAAAAAGGAAAGTGCTGTATGGTTTCACCTTCAACCTTGTACGTTTCTGTGCAGGATTTTATCTCTTCTTACTGACTTCATGATTTGCATTTTAAACTACTTTATGCCATCACTTCTACCTCATCTAGTCAATGTACAGTCTTCTGGAGTCTGCAAGCTCCCCTGATCCATTTGTTGCTCACAGAGTTGCAGACAGATGAACTAGACACTCCTGGAAAGTATAAAATAGGAAGATGTGTTAGTTGGGACGGTGGTCTGGGAGAAAACACCTTGGCCAGACACAGCAGTAAAAGCATTCTGGCCTTTGCTTGAGGCCTGCATGGTGCTCTGATAGAACACTGAGTTAGATACTAATTTTTTTTAAAAGTGCACTTGAATACTCATTGGGATTATAAATTAGCAATCCTGACAAAGCCACTGGAGTAAGTAAGACTTCTTCATTAGAATTCTCTGTTGGGATGAAGACAAGATCCTGCATTTCCCTAAGAAATGGCAGATGCTTCTAATGTAAATCCATGTAAACCAGATAAATCTGTATTCCCCACTTGGTAAAAGCATTGCCAGAAAAAGCCCTATGCTACAAGACAGCTTCTTACAAACAAATCAATGATTATTTAGAACAAAACAACACAGACTAACCTGGAACTTCAATACTCATTAATACATAATGACTTATGCAGAAGTTCGGCAAATAAAACCCCGTATGACCAGCTACTATATTCAGTGTAATATGTGTTTTAAGGAAAATGTAATGCCACATGGCTACGTGCTGTTCAGTTAAACACCTTTGCCTGTGGGAACTACAAAACACTGCAGCAGTATAGACCAGGTGGTGCTGATGGTGCCAGTACAGGTACACATCATCCATCAAAACTTACGGGAAGTATCTGTCTAATACTTTCAAAATACTGAACTTCAAAAAGTTATTTTTAATGTTTTTATTGTACCAGTCATCAAATTTTAGCAGTACTGAACAGCTGCGATACTCAGTTTGCACAGACCAACTGCTCAGTAGCATTCAGTCGACAGGAGCTGTTAGAAGTCCTGCAGTTAGAGCAAGCTAATGACAGAATCTGATGGATCACAGTTGTTCTAAATGAACATCTAGATTTTGTTTAAAAAAACAAAAAGTTTTTTAGCAGGTGTTTACTTATGGCATTGCGTTGGCCTAATAAAAATACTTGGAAAAGTGCCCTACCTGCAATCACAATTTTCAGTGTTATAGTGCTAGTTAAGTTCATTGAATGAAAGGTTTTTTTTGAAACCAAATAAATTGCAAATCTTGTAATGCTTGAGGGAATTGGCTTTTACATAGCTGGTCTGAACTGTTTGAACTTACTTTGGAGCTGCAATAACATGTATTTAATAAGCTATCCTTGCATTCATGCGGGAGAAAACCATTGCCAGTGATCGACTCTTAGATAAAAAATGCCCCCTGTGCTGTGACATGAGGTGGTTTTAGAGCTCTCCCGAGTAAATTAAAAGAATATGACAAAACCTTTTTTCAGAGTTGAATTTTATATAAGTTACACAGATCTGTGTAACTTGTGTATTCACAGTATTACTGCATTTTCTTTTAGACCCACTTATGCTCCTGCTGCTGCCAAAGGCAATGCTGAGGCTGGAGAACACTGTAAGCAGCAGGAGCAATTTACACTACATGTACATTGATTTTATTATGCTTCTACCAGACAGGAATGATTAGTAGGAAGCTAAATCCTGCTAGGGAAGATTAAGGAAGCACTGCGCAGGGTGTAGAGTACATCAACACTGTTCTGTACAATTACCCAAAGGAGAACAAAATAACAAAAGCCTAGGTTCCAAATACACTGGTTCCAAATATACTGAAGCAGCTTGCTACCAGAGCAAAACATTCTTTTTTTTAATTAAGAATGGTCCTTACTCAACAAAAGGGTCCCATTAAATGCCTGTTTATAGAAGCAAACTCATGCCAGTAATAAAGGTATAATTTAGCAAAGTCTTATTCAAAGTCTTGTTGAGTAAGAGTTACTGTAGCCTATTGCCACTCAGTCCTGGAAAAGGACAGAATTTACTGCCTCTACCAATTAAATAATTATACAGATTTTGGTTATAATCTAATATTTGTTCAAAATTTGTCATTACTATTTAATGTGTTATATCACGGCTTTTACACTTACTTATCCATTAAAATAATTATTTTTGTCATCTTCCAAACTCAAGTGTCCTGCAGCAGTTATCTAAGCTTCAGAGTAAGACTCCAACATTTTCATTTGTTGATAACTTAGGTGCTAGTTTGTCACATTCACAGAGACGTCCCTTACTTTTAAATAGTACTAGGTGATTAAACTTTTCTGAATTTGACATATATGCACACACAGACACACCGACTGGCCTGCATATTAGTCTTTTTTAATTATTACAGAAAAATTGATAACAAAAGAAGATGTGGTTACTGCAGCTTCAGAAATGCAAGGATTCAGAAAACTGGCCCATCAAACAGGTATATAGTATTTAAAAAGAATATTCTGTTAACGTAAATCCACATCTGAGGAAGTTCTGTAAGTTGCTTGAAAGAGCCAGGAGTTGTTATTTGTTGTGCCTGTAACACTCCTGACCAGTTCTGTGGGGAAACCTGCACTAACCTGCCCTGTGCTGTGCCTTTCAGTTACCTGCTTATCGTGAGTACTCATGAGCCTATTTTCTTCAAGGGTATTAGGGATTCTCCAGCATGGATTATGGCAAGTACATGTGTAATAATAAGAGAAACTAGAACCTTTTCTCCCCCCCGTTCCTGAAACCAGGCTCCTCATTCATCTTCTGTTACTTAACAGCATCAAGGCTTAGCAGTGCAATATTTCTTTTTAAAAGGGATATACTGATGATTTCTGCCTTTTGGAAAGCATAAAAACAGTCACTTTTTTTTTTTTTTTTTTTTTTTTTATAGTGAATGAGATCATAGGAAGAGATATGTCACAGATCTCAGTGTCACATGGAACAGCAGTGGCCAGCCAGCCTGCACGTACATGTCCTGGATCTCTGGAGACAAGAATATCTGATGGAATCCAGTAATGGATAAGCTAACGACTAAACACCCATGAAAACTTCACCGTTTCTCTGAATATTTCTTCATCCTCTTCCTCTTTAGACTTACTGTGCTTCCAACTCTGTGGCCTTTATGAACTGGAACAGTGGATCCTTGCAAAACCCTTTTAGTGGGTTACATTTTTGATGTAGAGACAGAGCATTTTAACTATAGTTCCTCAGATGCTGTAAAGAGACTTCTTAAAATGGACACACAGAATCTACACCAGATATTTTAACTGTTTTAAAGTTACAAACAAGCTTTGCTGTTTGCATTTAAATAGAATACTTTTATATTCTAAAAGTGCTTCAGATGTGTGGAGATGTTAGTTTGCTCTTATAATATTCACAGTACTGAATGTGGAAAAAGATTGAATGCACATCTGCAGTGTGCTGCTTTCCCTTAGAGATAGTAGAGTTTGTAACTGATGATTTGTAACACCTTTTGGTCATTTTGGAAAGCCTTTAAAGCTTCTATTGTCAATTTTTTTTTAGTAAGATCTTCCAGTGGCAAATCATACCTGTCATCTGAAGCCAATGCCATGGAAGAGCCATTATGTATATGAATATCGTAGTGTTTTCTTTCTTAGATTCATAGGAAGCAAAGCCAAATGTAGATCTGCACTTGTTTATAAACTGAAAATGTTACTTGATAGGCTGCAAAAAGACCATTCCATCATGAAAGTGTTGGGATAGAAATTACATTCCAAAATTTAACTTTTATAACTTTGTGGATAATCTTCCTGATCTTTATTAGCACAGGCTCCTTCTTGAAATAGCATTTTTCTTAGAAAGTTGCATTTTTAATCAAATTTGAGCAGTAGGATTTTAGATTAAAGAACAGCAACATCAAAGCCATGTTAGATAACAGAAGAATATTTTATATTTGCTGAGGATCTAAATGTTCCCTGCAGAATATGATTTTGAAATCATCAGTTCAGTGGCATTCAAGTTTTTGATGCAATAAATCATTTGATCACATCTGTACATTTTATATGCTGTATGCCTGATCATGCCACTTGGAAGTCCTAAGGAGATGACAATTACAGTTCCTTAAATTTAGGCTGCTTATAAATGTCAGTTTGCTCAAAAATAATTTACTGTGAATTAGTGGTTAGGTAGTGTAATGTGTCCATGTTGAATTGTGAAGGTGTGAAGCAGAAGCTACCAAAGAAATCCACAAGATCCGCCACGGCAGCAGTGAACTCTGCCCTGTGCTCCAAGAATGCATCTCCCTTACCCACATGATCCGATAAATTGGAAACAATCGGTTTACATACTTATTTCAAAATCTCATGCCTTTACAATTAGACACCTTGGAGAGGATCTGAAACTGCCTGTGTCACACGCATTTCCCTGCCTCCAAAGGCACTCATTTACAGAGCTTTCCTCCATGGAACACACAGGGTACAACAGTCATAGCAAAGGAAGACTGGAAATAATATGGAACATCAGAACATCCACGACATTCAGTTTAGTTCCTCATTGGGGTGAGCCATGATGCTTTAACAAAAATTGAGTGAATTAACTCAAAGAATTAGAAAATTAAAAAGTATATCTGCATTGGATCCAGTTCAGACAACTGTGGACAATTTAGCAGTTGAACACATGGTGAGCACATGCCCCTCTCTGTAGACTTAGAGTGGTCTGACAGGAAAAAGCAGTGCTGAGTTATAATTCCTGGAGGAATTCTACTGACGTTGCATTTTGGCAAACAGTCATGGGGAAAACATTACATGAATTGAAGTCAGTGCCCAAGCAATACCATTACAATTGCTATAATCACATCTCTGTAATAGCTGAATCATGAACTTTTAAAAAGGACATACGTTGAGCAGGTGAAATTATAATTTCATCACGTAACTTCCTTTTAAGAGTGCAGCCTGAGGCTACTATCTCGATGTTTCATAATTATTTCAAACAACTTAGTGCAAGGCCACCATGTACCTGCTGGGAATTGTTAAGCATCCGTTTTGTGAATGTACTGTTCAGTGGTACAAATCTTGAAATTTGCAGAAAAAAATTGGCAGAGCTGGAATGTGAAAAGTGTGATATTGTAATTGTCCTCAGCAGTGGTGCTTTACTTTGTCCTCTACTCACGTTAAAGATCCTACAAAGGACTCATATGCTCAGAAATACATCTACTTGTGTTTTTAACACCTTAATAACAAAAGAAACCACACAACACTGTAAACTGTGTAATCTGTCTTCAGAGTGTGTGCTGGTGGCAAGGCACGTTCCAGTTTTCATTCATGTGTTGGGTCTTTTGCATTAACCATTGTTTGTAGGAGAATTCTGACTTAAAAGCTTTTCATGCTAGATGGGATTTATGCTCCTTTATCCTGCTGGTACAGACTCTCCTTGCAAGTTCTCCAAGTAGCTGGAATTCACACTGTACCTAAAATACAGGAGCCCAAACAATCCGGAGTTGCTATGCACTAAATTTTCTGATGCCTTTAAATACCTTGATGCCTGTAGACATAGAGATGCTTTCCTATTTAAAAATGAAATTTAAAAAAATAGTTTTGGATACTAAAGCAGTTTTGTATTTGCCTTGTAAAAGCTTCAGTACAAGGGTCTTAATTTTATTTTAGCTTGTGTGATAACCTAGGTAAAGACTGTTAATCTTGTATAATTTTAGTGATATAAAAAGCACACAATCTCTATTCGACTATGCAAATTTAATTAAACAGCAGAACCCGGTAACTGTTGATATTTTGTTGGCATCCACTTCCTTGCCCTTAAGTCCTGTATTCTCCCTGAGTAGTTTTCCAAAAATTTTAAATAATTTAGATTATCCTGAAGGAAAGCCTTAATGATGAGGTAGCTTTTCTATAAAGAGGGTCAAAGGTCAATGTTAAAAAAAATTAAGGGGTAGCATATTAATCCAGGGGGGAGGAGGGTGAGTTCTGAAATTACTATAAACTAGCAATCTGAATTTCTGTAGTAAAACTTATCTGTTATCAGGGGAACTGCCACCCTTTTTAAACCAAAGAATGAAAAGAACGTAATAGTTTTGTTCTGATACAGAGCTTTGAAACTCTATTTTTGATATTCATAATGGATGTCATTCCTTGAGGTTTGGAAATCGTTCAAATTGAAGTTTTATATTTAAAAATGTGGGACAATAAAGATTAAGTTCTAGATGTTTACAGAGCCTTGTATTGTAATTTCATGTACATTTTGTATTTTAAACTTTTTTGTAAGTTATGATTGCAGTGCTACTTGCAGAAATAAAGGGAAAAACTTGCATTTAGGCTCTTAAATCGTAGTGTTCAAATAAATAAATATAATGGAAATGCATTGTCAGTTATTTAAAATGAAGACCCAGATGCAGAGTGAGAAGGAACTCCCTGTTTGTGATGCGGTGGTAAACAGCTGTACTCCGTTGTAACACGAAATGAGGGACATTTTATATTCCCCCTGGAAGAGTGGTGATTTTGAACAACATGATAAGAGTTTGGGGCTCAGATTAGAGCCAGCAACTTTGAACTTTTACATATGTAAGAAAGAAGTGATCAGCAGTGGTGGTAGAGTATGAGTTTGCACAATACTGATGGTTTTCCTATTTGCAAGTATCATTTCAATTAGAAAATGACAAGATTATTTCAAGAAATTATTCTAGAAATTGTTATTCAGGGAGTGCATCATAAACAGCCATTTCCATTCCTGAAAGAATATTATAGGCAAGATGCAGTTAAACTATTTCTGAGATAAATATGAGATTCCTACAAAGTCTAAATTATTTGCCTATTCTTGGCTGATCAAGCAGTACTGAGGGAAATGCCTTTGGGGAAAGTACGGTAGAGTCAGGCCTTAAAACCTGTATCTCAGTGATATTAGTAGTACTGACAAGATTTTTATCTCTCTTGCAGTTTTGTTACAGTGCCTTTTACTTACCTGTGGAATCCCTAGGCACAGTGACATGTGAGAGTATTCCGAACTCAACAGGGAAGCAAAAGCTATGGCCTTTGATTCCCAGTTCCCACCTACCCGGTACAGAAGAGGACAGTGATCACTCTCCTGGGAGAGCACGGCCAGCGCAGGATTAGCTTCTCCTTTGAGTGCCTGTCCTGGCCGATTACCCTCACCAGTGCTTTTTATCTATAAATACAACAGAAAGGGGCAGCTGAAGTGCCAGTGACTGAATGCACAGTAATTATAGCTGAGGTTTAGTAAAAATAGCACCGGCAGTTCGAAAGCTGTTCACATGTTTTCTAGTGTGATTACCTGGTATATAATTAGCACACAGTGACACCAGCAATAAGCCATTGACTGGCTGTGTCTGCTCTACTGTCAATTCAAGTCGTCCTTAGAAGCAAATAGGCTGAAGGCTGATTCACTCGGACTGACGGGGTAGGGGAGATGAGAGGATCTGCAGTCACGTCAGGGCATTCAGAGCTGAGCACTGACACCCAAAGCTGTTGTGTTGAAAGAGGAGACTTCATTCCAAGCATTGTGAAAACATCACTGTATCTTGCAAAACACTCTTTTGGTATCTCAGGTTATAGGAGAAAAGAAACGTCAGTTCCTTTAGAAAAGTAACCAGAAGTTTGTTCATTTAGGACCTAAGCCCAAAGGAAATGCTGGCAGATATCAAGGTCTTTTAATTTTCATATTGTAGTCAGTATTTCTTTTCAGTATTCCACAGCATTACTTTTGTTTTTCTTCCTTCTGCTTGTTTCTGGACTTCTATCACTCTCCCTGCCTAACTCAAAATACCACTGTGTGCTCTGAATCCAACACTTACTCCACTGGAGTGAATTAGGTGAGGATTGAGGTGTTTTTAAATAGTCCCCTCACCTTTTATTTTCCCTTGGATTCACCTAATTTACAGTAATAATATTCAGGAACTAGCCATTGTTGTAGTGAGTAAAGTATTAGGACATGTGAAAGGTCATGGAAATTAAATAGGATTTCTTACGTCTTTAAATTCTTGCATAGTGTTGCATACAGTTGTCTTTAGTAATGGAAGTTAACACTGAACTTTATTCTGCCTGGTAAAAGGATAATGTTTATCAATCATTCTTAATCCACAAAAAGCATTGTCATTTGCAGAGATTCTCTAAGAAAGGAATTATTTTACCATAACCTACTGTTATCTTTGTTAACATCTGCTACATGCAGAAGGAAATGGAAAAAAAAAAAATAACCAGACTAAGATATAGAAGCAATAAAAATAGCATATTTACTTTACAAAGGCTAGTATGTACCATGAATCTTGTTTTGGAAGAGACTGACCTACTAGAAAAGTCAGGTTATACAAGTTCTCCAGCTGTTTCTGCAAATTTAAAGTTTTTATTGTCTTTTTATTATTAGAAACTAAAAAAAATACTTCTCTCTTCCTTGCTGTCAGTGCTGTGACACCTACTGGTAAGAGTTGGAAGAATGTTTGCAATCTGCTTGTTCCTATTACAAGGGCTCTCCTCCAAAAACAAACAAAAAAATTCATTCTATGACATTTCTCATTTGACATTTTTATGCATAAAAATGCCTATTTAAGTGTTGTGCAGTTGTTGTGTATCCCAGAGAAACACAAACAGCCACAGGTACAGGAAAAGCTCAACAGCTCCTTCCTGAACCCTTGGAGAAGTCGCCCCTGGGGTTGCCACAGCGCGGTCTGTTAATCCTGTGTTCATCCATTACCTTGTATTGCCCTCCCAAGATGCTGCACAAAGAGTTACAGTGCCACAAAAAAACACCTGGAACACCTCTCACAAACCCAGTCACATATATATGGTGATAATGAAGCGCGAGCATTTAAGAGGAGGATAATATAACTGGATGGGCAAATAAGCAAAGAAACAAACAAAAATACCAGAGTCACTCTTTGTTCTTTCAGCAAGGCCATGTTTTGGTCTAAGATCATTATTAACTAACTAAAACTTGCTAAAAGTAGATTTGGTGACATCTAGCATAGGCTAAAGGGTCTGAAAATTATATATGCAAGACAGTCTGAAAATAAGAAAAAGCAGTTCTGATCAGCAAGCTCCTGCCCTTTACATTAAGAAGTTCAATGCCAACAGATAACTCTGATAGTTCATATTGCAAATAACTGACAGTGAGTATTTGAACCCCAGATGTTGTTTGTTAGGCGTTTGTTTTTGGGTTTTTTTCCCACCACTCTCAGACTCCCCAGTTTTGTTTCTAGTATCAGTGCAGTTCTATCCTCTTGTACTCTCCTAGTCACCTCACCTCTAGTATATGAGAAAACGTACTGCCAAGTCTATTCTTTTCTGTAATTTTTGATCAAAGGAAAACGATGCACCTAAAGAGGACTCAGTCATGAATATACTGCTTGGGAATGCAGTGTTGGATAATCAGTGGTATCACGTGAAATAAGTTGGAGGGAGAAAGGAACAACTACTACAAGTTCTTGTGACAATGGAATGATACATGACTAATGACTTAGAAAGGTCCTCCTTGTAATAAAAAGCAGAGGAGACAATGAAGCAGCCTACTGAAAGTCCTGGCAATTGAGAAGGCAAACGTTTCTAGAAACCATCCTTTCTGGAAAAGGACAAGACAAGCTTTCAGAAATCATTATGTCACTGTTCTCAAGTAGGAAATTCTGTAAGTATGATGCAAGAACACATTTTTCCAGTGTTCTCTCATTCAAACAAGTGTCTGCAGAGCCTGCTGCACAGCCTGTCCAAAGCACTGGTTTTCTATGATTTAATGAATTAAGGTTTAATTTTGAGGTCTGTCAGTGTAAGAATTGCATCATAATAAAGGTGCAACCATTTACAGGTCAGAAACAGTTTCAGTTCACAACAGATTTCCAGTTTAACTGCCATTAGTTTGACATCACCCTGTGTGCTTTCTAGGCAGCGTCTCCATGAATAAAGGTTGCTCACACCTGCCTGTCCCTTAAAACCGCTCATGTTCAGGTCTGTGCTGTGTGATCAGTTCCTGATGTAGTTGTTTCTGTCCCCAGCTGCACTAATCAGCAGACGCTGTTTTGCCAATACATGCATTTGTGGAATTCCATGTTCCACCACTTCTTCCCTTACCAGGAATAAAATTTTCCTTATAAAATCTTCAACAGAAAGCAAATATGAGAGGTCAAGGATAACTTTATTCAAGTAACAGCAAATACCACCCTGTGACATTTGCCTGGTCGTGGTCACAGTAGCTGAAGGAGGAGTACGAGCCATCAAGCCAATAGGACAAATAAGGCAATACTGAAACTGAATTAAGTGCTACTATGGGATTATTTTTTTCTAAGGATATGAAAAAAGAAGCTATGCCAAGAATGTCATCATTGCCATCTGACCCCACCACTGACAGAGGTTATAATGGGAAAGTTGCACAAACAATGAAGGATACAAGCAATCCAATACTGGCCAAGTGCTGGGCTGAATGACATCGTGGCTTGAAGAGGAACAGCTGTATATTTTGTGGCTGTCAGCAGAGTTTTGCTGAGAGACTCAAGTGCTGGTTGCCGGAGCCTAAATCCTTTGGAACTAATCCAGCTGCTAAAATGACACTGGAGACCAATAAGGTTTCCTTAGCTAGAAAATGAATACAAAACATACAAAAGAAAGAGAAAAAGGGTGGGGGAGGGAGGACGGAAATTTTGGTTACTGAGCAGGTCTGTCTCCAAGTGCAGGCTCCCACTACTACAGAAGCCTAACCTCTACTTCAGAGTAGAAAGCAGGAAAATCTCTCACAGAGTTCTTTTTAGATATGCTTTTTAGATAGCAGTTAAGCTACAAAGAACACCCTTTAGGTAAGCAATAGTTAAATATCACTGGCTGAGCAGGGCATGTTCTACTGTTAATTGTTCAGTTTTTCTGTGCCATTTGTGCCATTTCTCCTGCACTCCCCCACTACAGGGACTGTGCCTTCATGGCTTTGTATAGCTTGAACATGCATTGCACTATGCTCAAGATTTTTTTCAAACAGTACATGAACTCTTAGAAAGTCAAAGACCATTCAAACCAGCTGAGTAAAATGGAATTCTATCAGTTATGACAAAAAAAAAATCTGTGTGGTTTGGATGGACACAGCCTAAATACAATACTGAATGACATTCAATATTATATTTAACTAGCAATGTAGTCTTTCATAATCAAAGTAGAAATAATTAAAAAGCAATTACATTCTGTCTTCACACTCAGCCTGTAAGATGGTTTTTAAGCTACCTGGTACTTCTTTCATCCAAAATACACTCATGTAGCTTATGCATGACCAAAGGCCACTTTGCAGACAGTAGAGGTGTGCTGTGGATGGACCCAGCAAACAGAATCAGAACTGCTTCCATGCAACATAAAAAGTGCTCAGGGGTGATGTTAGCAAAAAAAGAAATCACATTATTGAGATTCATGGAGCTCATTTGATCAGCTGTTCTGAAAGTGTTCCTCAAGCTCTCAGATTTGTTTAGGACGACCAAGCACCTTCAAATCTTTGTTCAGTATAGCTGGCATTCTAGCAGTCACACAGATACCATCCAGATCCTGTTCTCAACAAAAAATGGACCTTTTTTAGGGTTGTTTTTGGGTTTTGGTTTGGTTTTTGAGGGGGTGGGGTGGGGTGGGGGTGGTTGTTTGTTTGTTTGTTTTGGTTGTTGTTGTTTTGTAAGAAGGTGGAACTCTCTCCTACTCAAAAAAAAGAATAGGATCTGGAATAAAGGGGGCAGCACAAGAGACTAAACTGGTATAAATCCTCTAGAAGACTTGAAAGGGAATAATACCTGTAAAAGATGAAGATGCCCCACCAAGTAGGTGGAAGACAAAGGCTAAACCCTTAAGTAGAGTTATCAGAAGGGGAAAGAGCAATGCTCTTTACTTCACAAAAAGAGAGCTTGGTTGACATTTCATGTCACACATACAAAGCGCTTTAGAGCCGTATCGGCTACAAAGGGCACCTTCTAGTCCCAGTCTCTGCAAACACACCACCTACTGATCATGAGCTGTTCCATCACCGATCTTTCCCATAATTCAAACTTTCAACCATTCACAGCTTTATCAGCAATTTCCCTCCTCACACTAAGAAAAATTCACCATTTGAAGTCAGTCTCAAACCAGAGGAAATTTAAGGTCCACTACTTCTTCCCCTTCCATGCCATTTAGTGAATCCATCCAGGGAGGAGAGAAGAAGGACCAGTTAGGAACCCTAATTCAGAAACCAGGATTGGATTGGTTCAGATGATGCTCTCACTGCACTCACGGAGGAGCAAATGTGTGGGGAGGGGGCAGGACAGTGATATTCAAGGGTTTATATTATCTGCAACTTACATCTGCAATGGCAGCAAAGCCTCCTGCCAGGTCTTGGTTAGAGAGCCTTATCTCACTCCAATCTGTTGCTATTATTCCGTATTTACAGCTCCAAAATTCGGCTGTTATGAAAAGATACTCAGGTTCACTTAATGCCTTATTTATGCCCCATCATTGAATTCACTTAAATAACAGATGGTAGTTGAGGAACTCCAGAAATGTTTAGCACATCCTTCTCTTCTCAATTTTATTAATTTAAAAGTAATCAATAATTTATAAATAAACAATTAATTTGATTGTTCCTATGACAGTACAGAAGCATCCAAACCACATGAAACAATTGCTTCCAACAGCAGCCATGTTAACAACTGCCCAGAAAGTCTTCAGTCTCCCCTTGCCACAAAAGGTACTCTCTGAGAGACAGTATTGCATAACTGGTGGTTTCCACCAAACAAATGCACAGCTACAGAAAAGGACACATGAAGGTGTATTTAAGAAAGGTAGCATTAAATCTTACAGAACAGGTTCCTGGTATCTTAAAATTTACCACACTGCATGTCTCAAAAAATTGAGAAAAAAAACCGAACCAAAACAACTCTCTACAGTCTTGTTTTCTAAAAAGTTGTGCAGAATTTTGCATTGAAAAATCTCCTTTGTAAGAAAGAAGATACCTGGCAAAAGAGGCTGGATTCAGAGGCACAGCCAGGTAGGACTGATGATTCAGTGAGAGTTTTCAGGAAGAGAAGCCATTCTGAAAGGAAAAAATGTGTCCTTCAGAAAAAAATGGTTCCTGTTACAGTAGGGTTAAGAGGAAATCTTCATTGTTGTCTCAGTGTTGGGACCGTTTAAATTATTTTCTCTTTTTTGTCTGTATAATTAAGGCTGGCCTTAGTTGGCTTTCCAGCAACTACTGTAGCCATGCCAGTGGCTTCACGCAGCTGGAGCAATGTTTACAAGGGCTGCAGAGCTGAGCTCTTCTCAGAACATGGTGGGTGGGCTGGGAACAGGAGGCACAGAGTGAGCTCACCCTGCTCACCAGAGCTGTCCGTGCACCAGCATCCACACCGTGCTCTGCTCCGAGCTCCCACTTAAAAGCCAAACCATCCACCTCAGGTTGTCAGGCACCCCTTGATACTTCCTATAAATACCTTCCCATCAGCCCTTCCTCCCAGAAATGTCTATTAAATTACACTTACAGCAGTACAGAAAGGATTATTTATAAAGCTCCACATTAGCAATCTTTTAGGGACCACTTCAGTAAGATAAATGCAAAGGCATTTTTTGAAAGGCAGGACTGTTTTCCCATCATGAAGCACTACCAAGAGAACATTATCTTCAATACCTTAATACGTTTGACACAAAAGTCTATGCATGTGGTTTGATTATTGGTTTGAAATAAACTGCATTTACTGTGTTCACAGAAAATCACTTTCAAAAAAATGTTCTTTTTTCCTGCCTCGAAATGAAAGTCCGAACAATTTAGGGGAGGGGGAGGGGGTGAGTTTAAAAAAAAAAAAATCACAAGTTGCTGGTCTTATTCACTGCTGAAATCCTATGTGGAATATACAAAGGTAATTTTAGACTAAATATTAACATCATGCTTCAAATGTACTCAAATGTAGCCAAAACCAGATGAGTTCATTCCACAAATGAAACCTAGACGTAGGGCATATCAGAGCAAACATGGGCAGCACTGGCTGTTGCTTTGGGCACAATGCTGGCCCAGCCTGCTCGTGCTGGGTATATTCTGAAGAAGCGAATGAGTACACAAAAACCCTTAGATCTGAAACACAGTCCAGGTCATGCCACAAAGGTGTTGCAAAAGCACAACCTGAGCAACTGCTCACGAGCATCAAAAGGCAGGACAAAAGCTTTCCTTTCACACCCATATTAATTTTGTCACCCTCATTTTCATATTTAAAAAAACCAAACCAAACCTACCATACCTTACTCCTTTTAGTACTACAAAGCCACCACAGGGACAGAGAGTATTTTGGATTATTTTCCATATTACTGATGGTTATTTATTGGTAGACCTCACCATGGATGAAGAAGTGAGGCTGAGTTTCAGATTTTAGATTTCATTTGCCATTCAAGAAAAACATCTTGTAAATCTATCAAATTTGGAGTGATTGAAGGCCAGCAAGCATGAAATTTTATTATATCATTACTAAAGCCCATCAGCAGAACCCATTTAAGAGAAAAGATAAGGTAACTGGTATTGTCTCCGAACCAGTATCTCCCAGTGAAGGAGATTGTCATACTAGTTACCTTCTGCATAGCACAGCTGCTCCCTCACTATCTAAACATGGAACTGCAAAGCACTGCATGGTAGAAAGGTACTGAAAAAGAAAGGCACTGAAAAAAATAGTCTTTTCAGGTTTCAGTGTTCCACTGTAGATTTGGGGGACAAAGGATGTAGTGTTTTTAATAAGAAAATTCAAAAAACACCCTATGGTTTATGTGGGTAAAAAATAAAAATGAATTATAAACCACAAAATCTTATTTTTCCTGTGTACACTGAACAATAGAGAAAACCATTCAAATGGGGGTGGGGAGGGCAGTGGTTTTTGAGCATTCAGAAAAAAATGCAAGTCCTCTTACACAAAGAGTTTGCGGAGTTCAGTTTTCAGTGGCATAGTCTGTTAAACTGCAAATATTGTTTCCCTGTATAGTTCAAAATTTTATATCTAGAGCTAATATGAAACTGAATATTTCTGAAATCAGTAACAATACACAAGAACGAGAAGAATTTCTGAAAAGACGTGCTGTGCTTGCTTAATAGAATTGTAGTTACTCTAATTCAGTAATAACTTTCCTGAAGAATTTCTGACTCAAATGCCAGAGCTACAAATTCAAGGGTTCCAAGAGCCAAGGGAGTCTGCTTCATTACTAGCTCCATAATTACTCCTCAACACTGTGTGTTTTTTAGAATGACATCAACACAAATATTGCAGGTTCCCCCTTGCTAAATCAGCCTTGTTTTAAGGGAATGAAAACTGAGGAGCTGGCGTGAGAAAAACTGTTTCTCGGCTCTTTCTTCTGATTTCAAATCCAATTTCCTATTCCAGATCTAGAGGCTAAGCCTTCATTTATGCTCAGTGACAGACATGCAGTGAGTAAACTGTAATTGTATCCAGCAAACCCTCCTCTCCCCCATTTTGGTTTATCCTGATTGTCTCAAAAAATTCTCAGGTCTATAACTCATAGTTGTGAGTGCAGCTCATGAGACCAGCAACATAAGCAGAGCTGTGCTGGAAACTCTGCATCCCTGCTTGCCCAGCTTCCTGAGGGGCTGCACTCAAGGCTGAGCCTGTGCTGCTGGCAGTTCCAGCCACCCAGCTCAGAGCTGGTTTAGTTAAATATACAACGTGCTTTGACCTCATGTTCACTGTTCCATTTCTGGCTTGCCCAGAATTACCCCAAGAACAGTCTGTTAGCAGAAGTGTCCTTTGCCTGCAGCTCATCCCAGCCTATCCGCAGCACTGGTTAACATTGCAGGTTGCCTCCTCAGCACATTTACAACCTGCTTTTCCTGTTCAGAACAGGTCAGAAAATCATATCACCTTCTAAATCCTTAGAAGACTCATTAGCCTAATCATTACATAGTCTGAAAGCTACAATATCCCACAATTAAACTTCCTCTGTAGTAGCTGGAAGATCCTTGAGGCCCACTTCAGTTGTGAACTACACTACAGCAGCACGGGGCTATTTCCTCAGAGTAGCTATATCTAAAAACCTCCAATTGGATGATCTGGTGCCAGTGAACAGATTAGAAACATAATAATAAAAGCCCCCCAAATATTGCCCTCACTGCATTGACAATTTCCCCTATTGTTAGCACGCTCTGTGTGATGCATCATCAGTGTCTAGGTCAACCACATTAAAATACACTTTCTTTCCCAAATCATCCCCGAAACTGTCCCCCAACCTAAAAATTCAGAATCCTTTGTTTTCTGGGGGCTTACTTCTTACCTGGTAAGAAGAACACTGACATGCTGTTATCAGTCAACAACATCTTTTAGTTGAGCCAAAAGATTAATTTAGGGACAAGTAGAAGTCACATTTCAGTGCTGCCATGCTTTTGAGCCTTCTCCTCCTCACAAGCAAGAGAAATGGTCTACTACTACTCACATGCACACTAACAGGTATAATCCCAACTCTAGCTCCTTGTTTGAGATATATCTACTTAGAGCCTGCAGATCATCATCTGACCTGCTCTCCGGATCCCATCAGGGATACAATGGACCTGACTTCTGATAAGTGATTTTAGAAGGATTTCAGAGGTAAATACCACATACAAAATACTTAGCATTCTAAGCAATCTTACAGTTTATATTCCCAGGCATAGATTACTTCACTGTCCATAAAAAATAAGCAAAAATGATCGTATTTCTAGGTTTTTGCATTGTTTAAAAAAACCCAGTCCTGACCTTTTCAAGGTCATTTTAAATTAATACTATTACTAAAATTAATATTCCATGTAGCTTGTGTGGATTTTCACAGTAAGGTCTACAATTGCACAAGGAGTGCATTATATCAAAAAAAAAGAAAGACACACCTAGTCCAGTGGGAACAAGCCCCACATTTGTAGAGCATGTTTAAATAATAATTTATGGGACTAAATTGTAGGAACAAATGTTATGCTCCAGGTAAAGCTCAGACTGTCCTTTCCTCACTTAACCTCTCATGCCCTGACTATAGATGAGAAAGCATCTCTTCCTTGCCAGCCTTTCCACTGTTCAGTTGCACCACCTTTACATTTCTCTCACAGTAGATCCTTGTGTGTCTGCCATCTGTAATGAAGGCAGTCCCCAAAGACCCCAACAGTGAATTAGCTCAGAAAGCAGCGGGAAAAGATCTTACCCTTTCTGACAAACCCACAAGCTTTCAATGCAGCAAAGAAAGCTACATTCTATTGCTACTCCATTGCACACATCAGAGATTTTTCCAACAAACCCACAACAGTTTTTTGGAACTTACTGACACAAAACTCCTGTAATTCTTCCCCTCCCCAAAATACCATGATACATTTTGTTCTTCCTCTCCTCACTTTTCTGTCCTGTTCTAGGGGCGAGAAGAAATATAGCAATGTTTCCTTCATTTTGCTCTGGCATACTTTTTAATATTATTATTTTTAAAATACCCAAAGATTTGGAAGATTTTTGCATATGAACACACATTTTAAAAGCATGAAATGCAAACATTTTGAGTTATTTTAAAAGGCAATGTACACACACAAGTGACCCATAGGAGTAGCACATTAACTCTTCCCCTACCCCCAGCAAGCAGAAAATTAAGTGCTGCTAACAGTGGATGATTAAAACCAAATAGCTACAACAAAAAAAACTTTCAGAAGTTACAATGCTGCAACAGTCAAGTCAGAAGGAAAGGGTCAGTACAGGAGATTGGTATAAACCAAAACAATTGTACATTCATCAGGTCTGTTGTAAAAGCTGCTCTCCCAAACGAAAAGCGACTCAACATGTTGTTGGTCATATTTTCACTCATTGTTCAAGAAGAGCAGGATGTCCTAGAAGGTCTAGGAGCAGTAGAAGGCCCTTTTGAGTGTTCCCAGGCTTCAGAGCAAAAGAAATTAACACAGACAATTCACATGTTTGAAGGTTCAGGGTTGTGGGAGAGAGTGTTTTTTAAATTTTTTTAATAGTGGAACTATTGATATGCAGCCCCCCCCACTCCCCCAGTCACTGCTAAATTCACAGAATTCTCTATTGAACAAATTAGGCAGTCCCAAATTGTGACAAGTGCTAGAGCAACTCAAGATCCAATACTAAACAATAAAAACCTCTTCTCATTTCATACTTCTTTCTATACTATACTTTCTTTTCACACTACGGTCTGAGTGATTACTATGCATGGGATCCTCTACAAGGAGAATACCCAAAGACTGTCAATTTATGGTGCTCAACACCACCAAAGGAAATGACCTGAGAGATGTGGGAAAGGTTGACAGTGATAACAAGCCTATATCATCGGTTTGTTCTTTCATTGCAAGGGGAATTTAACATATATGGGCTGAGTCAGAACATCAGACATGGGTCTTAGGTGAAGGGGAAAAGAAAATGTCAAATCTGGTTCTTCCCCTGCTGAGCTCCAGCTCCCTCTGAGGACGTGCACAGCCCGCTCTGCAAAGGATGCCTCAGGAAGAAGGTAAGTACCTGTGTCTCTGGACATCTGACCCCCATGCCAGGATACCCAGAAGCTGTGGATCTGGAGTAGGCTGGAAACAGGATCAAAACCAACAGGAACAGCAAACTTACTCTCTGCCAGTAGTAGTTTACAACCCCCAGCAGAGAGGAGCTGAATAATTACCTGGAGAAAGTTGCCACCTCTCTGAGAGAAATGCTGCCGATATTGAGGCCATTTTACCAGACATGGAAACCAGGAGCCAACCACAGGGCCAAGAGCAAGTAAAATCAATCAGTAAAGCATAACCACCACACTCAGATCTACCAGCTGGGAGCATAGAACCATCACAATCAAATACTTGTCCAAACTAGGCTGCAATCATGTGTTTTGCTACCAAATTTAATCAGTTGTAGACCCCTAACATTATACTACCGGTATACATTTTTTGTTCTTAAAGCCAGAAGACTGAAGAGTCATTTTGCTTTTATTTTTAGTCCCTTAGTTTCTTATGTTCTAACACAGTCTGTTCACATCTGGGTGACACTTTAAGGCATCCCTTTGCCCAAAAATTTCCACTGGATTTCTATTAGATATTGTATTAATTTGTTTTTTGTAGAGCGGTTTTGAAAAGCTTATTTTTTTCCAGCTAAACAGTCAGACACAACGGTGTTTTGCACAATTTGAAATCAATTTGTACGCTTCAAAGCAACCATATCAAATATCAATGAACACATAGAAAAAAAATTAAAATAGGAAAAACAAGAACAAAATTTTAAAAGAAACCCAACATACAACAAACTGAAGTCAGCAGTTTCATGGGCAGCATAATGACCTCCGGTTTTAAGACTAGCAAGCACCAGCATTTGTTTGCAGTAGCTTCTCCTGCAGTTGGTAATAGGGAACTCCCGGCCCCAAAGCATCTGTGTTCCAAGCCCCCTCCTTGCGAAGCTCGATGGAAAGGGGACATCTACTGGCAGCAAAGATTAGTGTGGGCAGAAGAGGCCGAACCAACGGTTTAACCAAATTACATCCACCGATGCTCCTGACAAATCTAAAAATTCCTTCTCCTGCCATTAGATAAGGATTGCTAAAAAAGAAAAACCCACAGCAAAAGATATTCTCTCAAAGACACAGCTAACATTAAAAAGATAAATCAGTACTTTGGTAATATTTACAGAAGGGAAGGCAATTTATTTAAACTCTTTTTATTATCAGCAAGCACACAGAAAGCAACATAAAATACCTACTCTCTTAAAAATTGGTTATTTAAAGGAAAAATTAGTATAATAACACACTAACAAAAGAAATGGCAATTAGTAAGTCTAGACTAACATGCCATCATCTTTATTTGAATATTCACATTTAACTGCACATCCAGCTAAATAGCCCTCACCTGTTTATATAAAAAAAAAAATAGGAGGAAAAAACACCAGGTCCTTGGTTTAGTTTGGATTTTCTTTTTAAAAATTTGTAAAGCAATTAGACCTAGAAAGGAACAATTTTTAATTGACTATTGGCAAACCTTGGCACAATTCAGGAATTTTGTGCTTTAGAATATTTCAAGTCATCTTTAGATGCAATCAGCTTTTACCAGATACTGTAAGCAGTTGGCTGAAAATTCATTACAACCAATTTTGCCAAATACAGCTCTATACAAAACAAAACACAACTCGTTAAACTGCCAGCCTTGCAGTTCATTTAACTGACTGAAATAAAACAAATATCGTTTAAAAAAATAAGGAGGTGAAGAGCTCTTTTTCTTAAAAAAAAATGCGGAATTAAATTTCGCTAATAAAAGTTTCTTGAAACTATCTTAGTTTACAGAAACAAGCAAAACTTATAAGACTATCTAGAGTGAGTCTGCTCTGCAGATGAAGAAATTCCAACAGCAAACACCTAATCCAGAAGCACAACTGCAATTACTGAAATAGAGAATGGCTCTGCAGTCTCAGCTCATCACAAACAAAAGTAATAGGAATAAACTGTCTTTTCTATAAGCTGGGCAGGAACACCCCATGGGATGGTCCAACAGAGAAATTATTTCTAGGTAAAATTATCAGTATCAAGAGAACAGGACCAGAAGTGAGTAAAGGAATCATCTTCAAACCAGCAGTATCAGAAGTACAAAACTAGGGAAATAAATTCAAATAATGCTAACTTCATTCCTCAATTAATGGAGGAATATGGCAACGCAAATGCAGGTAAATCATTTTGCTGAATGCAAGCACTGAAGAAGTTTCCTTTTGATAATCAAGTTTCATGGCTGTGAGTACCCTTTCTTTAACAACAATAAAAGTCAAATCATAGTTCTTTACCAAACTTCACTTCTTGGGTGAAAAGAGGTAAAGCTTAACACTTTCTGTATTTTTCTTATTCTGTTAAACCACATGCACGTAAAGACAGCAACCCCTTTGATAAGTCTTTGTAACACAGCATAGTCTAAAAATTCAATCACAAGGAGTAAATGCATTCATCAAAGAATAAAAATACTTAGGCCTTACCCTAAGTGGGATTCCCAGTCTTCCCCAGAGACAGAAGCCACCATCCAAAGACATTTGATGCAAGTGTTTATCTTCTATTTGTGAAGAACTCTTGGATTTGAAGCCAACTCATCAGCTATAAAGCCTCTACAGCAAAATTGCAGGTTATCAGCCCCAAACCGGCACTACCTGGGGCTCATGCTGCTCACAGAAGTGCAGCTGAGATGTAAACGTAAGCACAGCTTCACTTTCAGAAGTCACCTGCCTTATCTGAGGGCTGGAGCCCTCAGAGCAGTTCTGCCTCAGCACAGCCCCTCTCACACCTGAGGCACAAACCCTGCGGGCAGCGGGGCACAGCCCAGGGAGGGGCGGCTCAGTATCGGGCTTGTTCCTCAGCTGAGGAAAGGAAACTCCAGACGCCACCTGCAGACACGCGGATGGCTGGGGAAAGCTGCTCCCATCCCAGGTGAGAGCGCTGGGACACGGCAGAGGGAACCCACAGACGCTCCGGGCCCTTCCGCCCCTGCAGCCGGACCCCAGGAAACCTCTCTGGCCCGAGCAGGCTCGGCTTTACCGCGGGAAGGGGTAAAACAACAGGCAGCTGGTACAGGTTTAATCCCATGTTGGCCTTGGGTGCCTGACTGGCCCTGCCTCCCCCCCACACACACACCCACCACCCACCCCAGCAGCACTTGGGTTTGTAACTGTTCCTCCCCCACCCTTCGTTTTCTTTTAGCACAAGCAAGAAGGTTAAAGTTCGAAGTAGGAGCATGCCCAGGTCGGGCCTGTTGTCAGACCCCCACCTGGGGGGTCTCTGGTCTACCCAAAATGCTGTCACTGCTCTTGCAATCATTTTACACAGATAACTGCTAAAAATTGGACACTGCTCCCACGTCCTGTGTGCTATGTTTGGTACAAGCGCAAACATGAAGCCTGAAATATCCAAGTTCACTTTCTATAACTAGTTTCAATCATCTCATGCTAAACAGGGATTGAAACAGCAGCTGGTGATGGCTAAGCCTCTTCTTAGGAGACAGGTAGATACACATTTTGCACATGGCAGAGCTTGTTTGCAATTTCCATTCATGTTACCATGGGACTGTATTTAAAAGCAGAACTGTCATTATTGTCAACTAATCCAGAAAGGTGTTAGAGGAGTAAGGGAAGTATGTTTGTATAAATGATGGCTGATGTTACTTAAGGTAGCAGCCCTGGCTCAGCTTACCAAGGAAAGAGAAAAACACAAGTTCCATATGTTTTTTTTTTTAAGAGGAAAGTAAGGCATTTCAATAGATTGCAAAGTCACAACCAAGATGTGACCAGCTGGACCATGGCAGACTGTAACAATCTAATAAATGGACTATGAAGCTCCCAAATTTTTTAAAACGGGAGCTACAAATTTAGGGAGCTAAAATTTTTTTAAAAGCATTCTCCTCCAAGGCATTCTCCTCCAATTAACATTGGGAATGTTAATTAAAATTATACAATACTTTCTACTATTCAATTACTTTAAAAGTAAGGTTTGGCAGATATCACAAAGATAAATCTTGAAAACAGAGTAATGCAAACATTCTACTTTAAAATAATGTAAAAGCTTTTCCTCCAGTCCCACCCAATTGTCCTGAAACTTCCTTTGGGAGATTTTAATGCTGAATGGCATCTGGCATGAGATAATTCTGACCAGAGAGAAATAAACCATATTATCTTTACATGTTTCCCTCCCCTTCTCCATTTTCACAATAAAAAGGCTGACCGGCTCCATCATAACTTAAACATAGCATTTTGGGTTGCACAGAAAAGTGAGTGCCCATTAGGTCAATTAAATCCAAACATGAACACAATTTCAAGTTCAATACTTTGTTTCCTCTGGCAACAGAATGAGAACACTAAGCATGTAAACAGTTACATCACCCTTGCCTAAAAAGTGTTCCACTACAAAAGAAACATGCCTCATGCATATTTCTGGCTTACCAGCACATGCAAAAAGGAAAAAACAAAACAAAACAAAAGTCACACCACTCACTCAAAATACAAATGCTTATCTAACTCTAAAAGAGAAAAATGTGTATGAGGTTATTTATCAAATAATGATGTTCTGTGAAAATACATCAAACCAAAGCATACATTAAACCAAAGCTTAAGGTACTTTCAAAAGCCAATGCACATAGTAAGCATCTCTTTTATTTGTTGTAATATAAAGAAGCATACATCATTCAGTTCTTTAAAGTACAACTCAAACTGTATACTAACAAAAAGGATCAATTCAGACATCCATGAACATGTCAACAACAGAATTCGTTATATTTTGCTCTGCTGGTATTGCACTTGGAATGGTTTTGAAGTAAGGCACAGTAAAAACAAAGTCATTTAGTGCTTCTACAGCAGATGTCTTTTTTTAAACACATGCTACATGACGTAAAAGTACTTCTAGCTTATGTATATACACACAGGGAAAAAGAAAAAAGCATGCACTAGAGAATTCAGATTCCAACATATCTTGTTGTTTCATAATATACAAATAAAGTAGTTTAAAGATGTAAACAAATTGCATGCACATAAACTAGAGCAAAATCTTCAATACAGTATCTGAAAGCTATTATGCTTAAATAAAAAAATATAACTTATTAGTACTCAGGTTTATGTGCCATTTTTGTCCTGTAGAGATTAAAAGTTTGGGGCTAGGGGGCAGCAAGTTATGGGCAGGCAGGGAGAGTTTCTGATTTTGATGTTTGTTTAATTTTTTTTGCTTTACATGTTGGCAGCAGTACACTGGTAAGAAAGACAAATATGGCTTTTGCAAAACAAGGTCTAATGAAAACATGAAAAAGCACAATTGGATTTGGAGTCCGGCATCCTGATATTTTCCAGTTGAGAACAATACAAAACAAAAATCAATATGATCTACGCTTTGAACTGGGTAAGCCATGCATTCCAAAAGACCTTTCTAAAGACACTTAAACTCTACAAAAAACGAGACACTTTGTTCAGTGTAAACTCTTAAAAACTAAACATAGAAGAATCTGAATGACTCAAGCTTCGCTTTCTACTTCAAATGCTACTAAGTTTCTCCCAATGCTGCAATAGCTGAAGTGCTATTAGACTGTCTTCAGAATTAACTAGATGCCAGGAATGGTTTACTTATTTTTACACAAGTATATTAGAAATTAAGTAAATTAACTGCATAAATTTTGCTTTCACTTTATCTTTGGCATAGGATGCACCGTTTTTCAAATTAAGTACAGGACATTTACCACTCTGCATTCCAACTTGTTATGCTGAAAAGGCACATTTGTTGCTGCCTGGGTGGCAAGGGAAGACTTCTGATTTTGCAAAAGGCACGGTGTTGAGTGCGACATTCTCTCCTCATCCCCCAAAGAGTGTTTAGTTAGACCAGGTACAATTCTACATAGCGGCTTCCCAGGAGCTGTCCATTCTTCTCAGCCACTGCTTTCTTAGCTAGATCCAGGCTTGGAAAAGTCACCAATGCCTCGCCACTGGGCTGGCCACTAAAGTTGTAAAGCATGAGGATGGAATCTGCTTGGAGCTGCAATGGTACAAGAAGACAAAAGAAAAAACTATAAAATCCAGAGACCACACCTGGAAATGCAATTTCAGATGCTGCACATCTGGTTCACTCTGCACCTGTGTCTGTGGTGAAAACACTCTGGATGTTGAGAATGGGAAGGAGGAGAAGGTATCGAAGATTAAAAGAGTTCAACTTTTAGTTTGGCAAACAGCAGCAGCTCATATTCTGCTGTTGTGCTGAATAGAATCATGTAGACATAATTCCATGCAAAAATTTTGCTAGGGAAGCAATTGAAATTAAAGGTTGATAAGAAAATAAAGACATAGATGTTAATAAAAGGTAAAGGGAGCAAGAAAGTCCAAGCATTTAATGAATAGTTCTTGTACTATGTAGACTACTGGCCAAGTGACAAAGGAGATATATATATAAGGCATGTCAATACTCACATGCACAGTTTAAAACAAAACAAAACCACATCACATACACAAAAAACAAAAGAGTTGCTAAGAGTTCTGTGTTGGGAGGATGAGTTGAACTCAACACAGATATACAGCACATGAAAGATTTTTCAGAAAAATGAAGTAAAATTTGGTGCAGTCCAACTGAAATAAGTACTTATTGTAATTTTAACAAAGTTAAGAAAAAGCAGGGTAGCCGATGAGATTATTTAGCCACTGGAGTTGATTTACTTTGCAGAGCATTTGCCCTCATAAAGTCTTAAAAGGTAGTGCCAAATTGCTGAGTTCAAAGCAGACATCTGCCCTGCTGTACTCCATCCCTTTCCTATAACATGCAGGAAGTACTTCCAAGGTAAGTTTGGAACCCCTGTTTGTTGGATAAAAATGAATCTCAGTGAAGTTTCAAAGTCTGAAGGATCAAAACTCAGCATACAAGGTTAATTTGTTGGAGAAAACAGTGTCAGACAAAATCATGCTGGAGAACCAACTAGTTTTAGGATTATTAACCCAATTTGAGTTAAGTTCATGTAACATATGTCCTGTTGAGTTTATAAAAGGTTAAAATATTTAGGGGTTTCCTTTTTGTAGAATTTGTGTGCCTGGTATACTGTAAAAAATAGAGTTCTCAGTTATTACCAAGAGCAGTTTCTGACAGCTTTACCTTCAAACATATGAAAATAAAGCAAGTATGAGCCAGAGCTTCACTTACCCAAACACTGAGCAGGCAGTACAAATATTCATAAGATGTAAGCAACGGTACACATAAGAAACCAAAAGCATGCATAAGACAGTTAGTACAGACTTTGCATTATTTCTTCTCAGATAACTAAAGTTAGTCAAGAAATAGCATACAGAAAGAAATTCAAAGACAAATAAAAATGCTCACGTCTAAAACCCACTTCAAGTTTGGAAGTAATCTTGGTTTATTTCAGAATAACACTGTGCTCAAAGAGAAAGTTGAACACAGTTTGGGTTAAGTCACAAATCTGAGCTAAAAGATGCTCTACTCTAAACAAGCTCTTTGTTATTAATCCATATGGAATCAAGTCATTTACCACCAGCCCAGAACAGAAATTTAATATTGCAGGTTAGAGTCAGCTGAAAACACACATGGAGCACAGTTAGACCTCTAAGCACAGAGAAGAGCTTTAAAAACATAGTTTATTGGTGTAATACCAATGTAAGGGTCTGGAAATTCATGTTATAAGAGTTACATAGAAAGCTAGCAGGGAAGTTTACGCATTCTGCAAGGATTATAATAAAAAGAGTTAAATAAACCCCTTCAGTTTCATTTTAAGACACACTAGTGTTAAGTTCTCATTCTTTCAGATTTATAGAGATAGAAATAGATTTTCTTTATGTATATATGTGTTTTATAACTAGATCCAAATTCATAGAAATATTTTTCTGTATTTTTTTTAATGGTAAAAAGAGTGGTATATGTATAATACTACTTTGAACCACTTAGAATTCAGGAAACAACTGAGTTGATGGTGTTTATGTGAAAGTACCTTTGTCTGTGAAGGTAATTGTCTCAAGGCACAGTATTTAATTGCCATATTTGTACTAAAAGTTTGTTGTGTTTTTTTTATTTAAAGAGGAAAAAAAACGTACTGACTAATCAGTAGCAGTTTGAATGGAATACAATAGTACTGGGACATGAAGTACTCCATACAGGCCATAACAATTTCTTTAAGAATTATGTGTTAGTGCCAAATATGCAGGCAAGTTTACTGTTAGCAAACCTAGTTAATTGCATCAGAAGTGACTATACCCAAGAAACCTCTCCTAAAAAAATAATGTAGTAGTTCACATTGCACTAGAGAGATCAAGAAACAGAAATATTAATCTCTAGCCAGTTATATGATACAGAAGAGACAAAGCCAGAGCTCTGGGTTTTTTGCCCACACCTTAGTGGGTGCTTTGTAGCAATAGAAAAAAAGAAAAAAATCATCTTCTACTACTCTACTGGAAGTAAAATATTGGACTGGAAGCTTTACATGAGAAACAAGCACTAATAAACCCTGCTGGAAGTTTAACACACCATCTAAGCAGAGCCAGGCTACCTCCACCACTGTATCCCAACTACAGATCACAATGGGCCCATTTCCTTAGGTTAGTTGATTTTTTAAGCAAAAAGTCTAATGCAAGGATCCCAATGCAAGCTAATAAGGGAAAAAAGCCACAAGAAAAAAAAATCTCTATCACCAAGCCCTTCTTTCCCTTCCCATTCACCTCTGGAGACACAGGTTCTGCCAGTGGTATCTTACCTTCTTCAGAAGTTACAAAGAGTTACAAACAGACCCACTCTTTCGGTGCTTGTAACACACTCCTGGCTTGATCGCTCAGCTGAATAAGGCCATTGTAGTCATCGGGTGCATACTACAGTACAAGTGTGATATGTGATAATCAGCAAGAGAAGGAACAGTCCTGGTACAGCAAGCCACACAGATGATCATTTGCAACCTTCATTAAGAGCATCAGCTATAATAACTGGCAGGAGACAGTGAATTTGACATGCTATTTTTATGTAAGATTAAAAAAAATACACATCAACTGTATTACTGGTCATAGGAATAGATATAAAACAAATGCTTGGGGGAGGAAATTCTGAACTGTATTTGAACTGTTCCTTATCGAGAAAGGGGAATAGCTCAGATTATGAAGTGCTCCTTTTTTTTTTTTTTCATTCTACTCATGAGATGGCAGCATCAGGTAACCAAACTCTTCAAGTTTGCATGAGCATAATCACACCTCCAGTAATGGCTCTCACTGGGACAGATGAGCATCTTCCAACTGAAGTGCAGATTGGTAGAAGTGCATGCATCTCGTTTAGATCTTTTATGCACCCATAGAAATAAACTGCAACTTCTCTAGGGTAGAGTGATAAACACTTTAACTACATACAACGCTTGCACTACATAGACTACACCAATGCCATTAAAGAAAATCAGTGTCCTGGCATGAATGCACCTACGAGATAAAATTTATCCCAGTATAGTATATTTCTACATAGAAAAAAGAAATAAATGATACAGTGTAACTGCATCAAGATAGATTTGTAGAGGTAGTACATTAAAATAAAAATAGTGACTATACAGTACAGTCACACCAACAAATTAAAACAAAAGCTTCATTTATGTGTCAGATCTATGAATTACCTGGTCTGGTACAAATATAAAACATGTAGTCAGAAAATACATCTTGGGGAATATGAAACATTGTTTTTATCTCATAATCTTGCTAAATTACATATCCTGGAAAAGGACTGAGAATTCTTGCACATGCTGCAGAGTACTCGAGGGGCTCCTATAATCCAGAAGACAAAGCGTGTAGCATAATGCAAATTATAGAATATCCTTTTTGGTGGCAAGAAGGGTTTTCTGCCCTGAAAATGGCTGTTTTGTATTAACATTTTAGATGATTGCCAAATGCACACAATATGCTGCCTTCCTTTGATATTTCTATAATACAAAAAGTCTCCTGCCAGCTTAGGGAGAAAAAGGTGTTATATTTGGGCATACAGGACACATTGTATCCATCCAAAGGGAAGTCGAAAAGAAATAAACAGTCAGTATACACCTTTCAGAGAGAACAATAACCAGGAGCCCAGAGAACATAAAAGGAAAGAACCTCCCAGAATTTTTACTACTGAATTCTAGTCACCTTCACATCTAGACCCATGCCATTAAGTAAAAGACAAATATAAGAAGTATTTTCTAGATAGTCTCTGCCAGGGCAACCAGACCGTGCAAATATTAGATTTATCAGTTCCCAGACCTGCCCTTTAAACGAATCTACAAAATGTAAGTTTACTCTATGGAAAGAATGTCTCAAGATAGTACATACTTTAGATTATCAGTAGATGTACAGTAGGCAAAGATCTACTGGTTCTTGTGAGGGACAGTATTTCAAAGGTTACACTTGAAATGCAATAAACAATGTCAAAAACACAAAAGTGGGAAAACTATCCTGCACAGAAAGTCAAGGTTGTCAGAGCTTAGGCTCAGCCCTAAAGAAAGAGAAAAAGAAAGAAGAAAACTAAAATCATCAAAAGACCTAGCAACAGAAGTAGCTTCTAATCACAAGGATAGGTAAGAGACTGCAGTCAATTAAAACAGAAGCTGTGGAACAGTAAATTCTTCAAATGAAATAAAGACTACCCTAATTTGCCTGAGTAAGTACATGATCGTGAATACTTCTGATTCTGTCTGCATTGCAGAACCCATAAGAACAAAAATATTCAACCACACAGGACAAAACCAAGGGTAAATTGATTAATAAAGAGGTAGTATACTTCACTTCCTCTTTGTAAATTTTTTTTTTCCTATTTTATTTCTTTTGTCTATGGTGAGGGAAATATGGGACTGTTCTCATCGCCTCACAGACTATGCACAGATTTAACCAGGTCACTAACCAATAAGTCATTGATTTCCATTTCATTTTTACAGTTTCTACAGTGAACATATAAAGCTCAGTCTAAAACCAGCACATATAAAGCAATCGGGGGCAGGGGAACCCACTGCTGAAAAAAACAATCAGGAAAGTATATTTAGATACACCTCAGCTGGGAAAAAATGGGAGCAAATAAAAGGAAAACATCATAGGAAAAATGGCCTCTTCCTGGATGGCAGCTGCAATTATGGCCTAAACTATTAATAAACTATAACAGAACAGTTCCCAGAGGGATCTCTCAGACTTCAGAAAAAAGCCTAGATAGACTAAGTCTAGGGCATAAAATGAGATCTGATGACTAGGTAACTGCAACCTGTAGCACAAGAGTCAGGAGAAATACCCTAAACTGGTTTGCCCCTGGAACGTATCAATTGTACCGTAAAAGTGCTGATACTCACCAGCAACCACATGGCTTCTCTGAGGAAGAGACACCACTGGAATGGTTTGTGTATCAGAGACTGCCTGTCTCTGTATCCAGGAATGCCTGTTCCCAACAATGTGGCTTCAAGGTGGTGCCACTTTAGTCTTGCTTCAAGCACGGGAGGCAGACAGACAGAAACCGGAACCACTAATTTACTAGTTCCAGTCTCGTAGATGGTTTCTCCACACAGGCAACACTTTCAGGAGGAAGATACATTTAGGAATAAGATAAAACAAACAGCGTGCTCTATTCTCAGAGTGGGGGAGTGAGCATATAATAGTGTCTGTATTGCCAGATGACTTCAAATACCAGTAAGTTGGAATTATTCCTCTACTACATCGCCTTTACCTTCCCTAGTCAAAATATGCTATCCCTAGGATTGGCACACACACAGTGGGGTGTCCTTCTCAGACTACAAAGAGTCAGATTTCAAAAGGAATCCATAGGAAACAGAGAATACTTCCTTGTTTGAGCATGCACTTCAGGGAAAAAAACCTAACCTCTAAAAAGTCAGTAACAATGAAATCAGCTGTCCTGATACAAGAGAGAAATGTTACTAATGCCCTCGGAATTTAGTCATGCATCCACTTCCTTTCATTTCCTTGTTACTCTTTTAAGCACAAGTCACTCTCCTCTCCTCCACTGACAGGCCTTGAATTCTGGGTCTCTGAAGACTTGGAGGATTAATATACTGCAAAAGCACTTTTTAACTGCGGACAAAAGGCACCAAAGCCCAGTACAGGTTTAAAGAGTAGTATTTATTTTAAGCTTCTCTTACCCAAAAACATGTACACAGAAGTCCCTACGTTTCCATCCTAGTCTTCTTCAGCAAATTCAGGAGGCTTTATTTAAAGTTCAGATTGTGCCCATGGCCCTTAAATCTTAGTCATCTTCTAGTTTATTTTTTTTACTACTATACTTATGACTTACCTAAATAGCAGTCTGCTTTCTAAGAACTAATCCACAGGGTCTTTTTCAGGCAGGCATGAATTCACATTCATGCCAGTCTCCAAGAAACTGGGGCAAGTACTCCTAAATGCGTGCTGAATCCTAGCCAAGACAACAGCTGTGAAGTAGCTTTGGTCCGCTAAGACCCGGGGCACAGTTAAATTGTGTCTGCTTATTCATTAACCTAACAGTTCTTGTCACGATACCAACTGTGTCAGTATTTGCATTCTCATAGAAAAACAAATAAAAGTCAATATTTGGAGACTAGAAATATTTCTCATTGATTTGTTCAGTGGCTAAATAATAAAATCCACAGAGAGTTTAGCAAAAAAATGGGAAAAAAAAATACTTTATTGAAAAAATTTGTTCTGATACGCACCAACTTCACATAAATCCATGACCACTACTACCCTTGTTCCTTCCTTATTTACTTGAGTTTTCCCACTGCTTCTACAGCTGTACAGAGTGTGACGGCCTAAAGTAACACTGAGAAGTCTTGTTGCATGTAATTATTATTTTTGCACCACTTCTTCTAGTAGGTGTTTTAGCATTTGTCACAGCAACTACTGTCACCCCACTTTCCTATGAATTGCGTGGTGAAGTTTTTGATTTCATTGTTTTGGTTATTTTGGGTTTTGTTGTTTTTTTAATGTAGTTTTAGTTGGTTTGGGTTTTGTTGTTATTTTTTAGGTATCCTTTAGCTGTGTATCCAGTATACAATGGGACTCAAATCAATGGTCCTGTTTCATTACAGTGCAACTAAAAAGCAGTCTAAGATGTATTACTGAATCAGAGAGTACTAACATTAGCTGTTTTGAAGATTGCAGTACACTACAATATTATACAGAAAGGTAATGGGGAAAATTACCACCTCTAAGATTTACTATTAAAATTCTTCACAAGTTTTTGGTTATTTAATCCCAGTTACAATAAATAGAAGGAAGTTTCAACAATAAAAACAAGAAAGCAGAACTACAAGAACAAATCAAGCTGCTGAAACACTAAGCAAGAGGGTAATGCTGATAAAATTAAAATTAAAATGCTGATCTGCAGACTTTAATATTATTTGTTATTAGAAGCATGTACTGATGTTGAGACCAGCTTGTTGAAGCCCATGATAAGCAAAGTCTATCTCTGAAGAGGCAGGTCTGGTATGAAAGGTGCTTTCATTTAAGCAGCAACATGTGCATACATGCAATATACAGAGCCCATGAAGACTGAAGGAAAAAACCAGAAGAGAATAAAGGAAGTACTAAAACTGAAAACCCTGTTCCTTTCAGAAAAGGACATACAAAGACAAAAATCACCCTTCAATCTCAGCATCTCCAACCTGGTTCCCAGAGTACCAACACTGAAGCCCATTGAATACCAACATCAATTAGTTACAGAGAGATTAAAACCACACCCAAACCACTGATGATTATTAGGGGCTCACGTTATGAACAAGCAGAAGAATCATGTAATAAATCCTTGGGCAGCAGCAGAAAATGAAAAAATAATGTGAGGAAAGGGGAGGAAAAAAAGAAAAAAAGAAAAAAAAAAAAAAAAGATTAGTTATTGCTCCAGAGACATAATTTTGTCCCATTACAGTAAGTCTCCACCTCTTTTTCCCCTAAAGGAATGAGAGAGTATAAAACTAGCATTACCAAATGCAGGTTTCCAAGAACAATTCAAAAGAATTCCTTGGCTTCTTTATAAGATTTTGAACCCGATTTCATTTGGACAACATCTTCTAAAGAAACTGAAGAGGTGACCAATTTAATAACAGTAACTGATGATGACAGGAGGTTGCAGCAGCAGAATATATTTTTCACCTTGTGGCAAAATTTCTATTCATCTAATCCTTTAACTGTGCAATACAAACACCATGAACTGCTCTCCAAATGCAGAAAGAAGGGAAAGGGCAAATTGAGCAGACACAAAGTCAATGACCTGTTCCATGCACAGTCTGGTTCAGGTCACATTTTTCAAAGGTGCACTTACTTAATTCTAGCTGAATTTCAATTTAGAAAATACACTTCCCCACTTAAGGTTATAATACATCTACCATCTATCCACGAAAAGCCCCACTCAGTTGAAAAAAACTGCAAGGCAAAATATCAGTGCCTAAACAGCAAGATGAATTATTATTACTGTTTGTGTGGAAATCATGAAAGCCACAAACAATTGAACACGGTTTGAACTTTTTTCTGTTGAAGGAAAAGCCCTAAACCACAACAAATTTAGTTTCTTTTTAATGTTTGTCAAAATTTATCACACTTTTTATGTGCTAATCTTCAAATTTTTCCACTGAAAAACTGAGTATGTAAAACTGTTTTAAACAAATGTAACATTTGAAAAAGACACAACAGGTAGAGCACCACATCTTCCAAGTACTCAGAACTTGGAACATACACATTTAAGCATCTGTTCTCAGTCTACGTTCATTTACATAGCAGACATCTAGCTCTACAAATTAAAGCTCATTGTTCTTTAAGAATCTTAAGATTAAAAAAAGAAATAAAAAAGGAAAACATACCTTGCCTTAGTGTTTCATATTAACTGCTGCTATGCCTTAAAAAGAATCCACTTGCATCCTACGCTTTAGCACTATCACTGTAATCCAACTTACAGAATGTTGAAGGACAAACATGAAAAACCTTTTCACACAAATGACTTGCAGTGGTTTGAGACCCACCAAGAGGGTTTTGTCAGGGCTTCTGAGTAGTACCCAAAAGGGCAGAGCTGGCAGTTGTGTAAGTGCTGTTATTATCCACAGAAGTTAAATACAGACTGGAATATACCATATTCAATTATCTTTCTTTTTAATCAGCTTGTGATGACAAAACCTGGACATAGATACAATATCCTCTGAGACAAAGGGCAGAAGACATGAAAGGACTCATTCCATGAATTCAAAGAAGTGCAACTGGGAAAAAATGTTTGTACTTAGTGCTTGTTTTTTTAATTTATCAAGAAGACAAGTTTCTATATGTTTGCTCACTGAGAGCAGTCAGTCAGTACATACTGACTGAAATTATCTATAGCATGTAGAATATTTGCAATCAGGACAAATAGTTCAGAGACTACAGTTTTCCTTTAGTTTGCAATGTAATGCAATTTTAATGAACAATATTCCTGGCTGTGACCAAAATAGTCAGTACTTGAAAGAGTGTCTGACAGAGGCATCTGTCTTTCTCTTTTTGCAAAAAAGTCACCACACCTAGCTCAGAGCCCTCTGTACTAGAAATTTACTCTCAGCAGACTTTAACACTTAAGTCTTGAAGGACAAACATGGGCCCTCCCTAAGGCTCCCACCAAATAGTGGTCAGGAATGAAAGTTTTTGGGAGCCCCCACCTCCCTCTGGCAGCCCCTTCACAGCCCCACTCACAGTGGGGTTCTGCACTTTCTTGCTCTTCAAGCTCAAACTCTAAACCTATACACAAAATCACTGCTTTCTAATTAGGATATGTTTATTATATAAGAAGTAAGGCAAATTGTGTGTCACACTTTAGTCTGTCAGTTAAATATGGAGCCTCACACTTGTTTGGCAGTTTCCAAAAGCACTCACTCAGCTCTGTTTGATCTCCACTGATCAGTATTCAGAGGTCCAAGTACAGCGTCAAGCACAGGAACTGTAAACTAACCTGGTATCCCTGGAAGAAACTGAGTATCTCCTTCATTCCTGTGTTGTATGGCAAGCCCTGCATACGGACCAATGCTCCAGGCTGGGGCAGAATCGGAGTGTGGGTGGCAGTGGCAGCAGCAGCTACAGCTCCTGGAGGAGCTGCAATGTACCCCACTGTTGTAGGAGATACTGGAGGACTGAAAGAGAAAGAGGGAGCAAAACTGTTATGAAAACCAATAGTTCTTGGAACAGGCAAAGATGAATCTGAAAATTTAAGTCTGAAAGTAAACCCAAATACCACAGAAAAACAAACAGCCCTGATGTAGATTGCTCTGTGGACTTCCATAATTTTTCTTCAGTATCTGATAATCTAATTTTACAGAAGGGAGAGAAAGGAAAATAGCTACCATCTGTAGTTAAAGACATAAGGAGTGGCATTTGTTATTTCACAGAGGAGAACAAAAAAGTAGCTGCAGAAGACTTAAAATAGTTAATAAAATCATAAAGAAAAAAAAGGGGAGGGGTGTGTCATAATATGAAAAGCAGGCAAATGCCCAAATCTGGCATTTCTGAGCCACAAAATAGTGATGAGTTAGCATCTCCAGCTCTGGTCAGGACCCATCTAGCAAATTACCACATATTCAAGCTAGCGAGTGTCATGAGCCTAGGAACTACCAATGAACAAGCTATTTCCCCATGGACCCAAGTACCAGACTTAAGTGACTCATGCTGATACCATCTGTGGGAAGGAAAAAGGTGGGAGATCTGCTTTGCTTTCACATGTAAAAGTGTTCTTTGGTCTCACTGATACACAAAATCACAATTAGTACACACCTATGATGAGCCTTTCAGTACGGAAACAGTGTTGTAAGTAAAAGAACAAACTAAGAGATGAGTGTGTAGAGGCATTTATTGACACAGTTTCTTTCCTGGCCAAGAAACAGAAATGCCTTGATGACATTGCCCCAGTGCCAAAAAACCCTGTTAAATATTAGACCAACATTATCATCATGAGATTCAAACAGAACCTACAGAAGAGACGAATTTCACTGCAAGGCCACAGAGAATCAGTTAAAATGGTTACTGCCTCTGCTACTAAACATCAAGTTTCCAGGATTGCCTACCCCAGAAGTACAAATTTAAGAGCTGTTCACAAGTGACCACACAGTTGCCTGCTCCACTGAGATGAAAGGTAAAGAGAAGTAGTTAAATCTTGCTGTTACCTGGGATAGTAAGCTGTGTAATTCATATAAAGCTGAGCAGCCTGAGCTGGGTAGTAGGTAACAGTTGGAGGAGCAGCTGCAGAGGCCTGGGGAGTCCTGGTGGTTGGCAACAGGGCTTGTGGCTGGTACAGTGCTGCCTCTGCTGGAATGACAGCTGCTGTCTGGAAAGCAGCATAAGCTGGTGGAGAGAGACCTACAACCAAACCAGGACACAGTAGCAAAAAGCAATTAGAATGGAGGTCTCCAGGAAGTATAATTCCTTTCCTGCAGCAATGTGATTAAAATTGATTAAAACCATGTGGGCATGATAGATGAACACATGAGCAAAGACTTGTCTCTAACCTTTCCACTGGAGACCCTTGCTATGTCACCATGAATGACAACTGGCACATTTGGAATGAGGAATTCCTGAAAGCTCACAATGCTAGAGCTGAGAAGCCTTGACAATATGTAAATGGAAAGTAGGGAACTTGAGAGTTATTCAAAGAAAGCATAAAGCCATGTGCATAGAGAAAGCAGGCGTGCACACCAACACACCCTCATTTATTTCAAACAGAAGTTGTACTCTGTGGGACAGAAGTATCATAATAGGAGCTACACATGGGCATCCATAACTGCTGACCATGAGTCTTCATGTGTAAGTTTCCTGTGACTTCAAAAAGTATTTTTAGGATTTATCAAATGGAAAAGAGAATATCCCACTAGATCGCTAGTCTGATATATTTTGACGAACAAATACCTAATTTGTATAGGAATATTAAACCTGGTTTGGTGTGCAGTCAGATTGTTTTCATATACTATATTTGGTAGCTTTTTACTGTTTTGCAAAACACATCAGTATCTGCTTTGTGATTTGATAGTGACACTAATTAGAACAGTACAGTAAAGGTCCATTATAGTTCCTCAATAAGGTTCACTGTAATCTCAAAATAAAAAAAATTAAAATCCACCTAACTTCACCACTCTGTGGTCTGTTAGTATATCAACCCAGTGGGTGTTTTCCTTCAAAAATAAGCCCAAAGAGTACCTTCTCAATGCTCTAAGGCAAGACAGCAAGAGCACTCATCAGCAGCTAGAATATAGAACTTCTCCCTGTTTTAAAAATCCCCTAATTCCAAGTAGGTTTCACTACAGGGAAGTCTACCGCAGAGCTCAAAAGAACAGTACACCCATAAAAAGCAAAGTGTGCAACAATTTCACTGGCAAGGCCTTGCCGCCCTCTACTCATCACCGAAAATACAATAAAAACGCCTCTGATCAGTCCCATTATTGCCCAAAGGGAACAATTCCAATCTCAGCATGTATATTGATCATGGCAAAACCCGAGTCAAAAGGTGAAAGGCCACAAAGCTTCAGCACCTACCACATGTCAGCCTTTAGCAGCAGAGAGCAGAAGAATTGGAGACTTACATGGTAACTTACATGGCGGTGGGGATAAGCCACTACGATTTAAAGTGCCACCCATTAAAACAAAGTTCATCTCCTCTCCTGAACACTGGAATACTTCCACATAACGGTCCTTCATCATTTTTTTGTGACATTTTTGAGCCACCATAAAGGCTTTATCAGCAGATTTCATTTGGATAAAAGCATCACCTGATGGTCGTCCCTAAGGGGAGGCGGAGAAATAATTGTAAGTCAGTCAGATGACAAGAAATGCAGAAAGATCAAACATCTACCAAAAGACTGTATTTCTCTTCCTCCTCTGGCAGTAATGACTATTAACTCAACAATTATTTATGGGAGCAGAAAAATCAAGACACATGCAAGCAGTTCCTAGTTAACACAGTGCTTCAGTTTTCTGCAGAAAAAAACAGAGAATCATGAAGCATGGAAAAAAAGTTTGGAGGCCTCTAATCCAAAGGCTGCTCAAAGCATGACAAACCTTCAAGTTATATCAGGCCACTCATTGCCTTCTCCACTTGAAATCTTAGCATCACCGGGGTGGAGATTCCACACCATCTCTGGGAACCTGTTTGGATGCTTAGCTAATTTCTCATTTTGTTGATTTTGTTTTTTCCTTTTCACCTAAATGGGATTTTTCTTGATGCAGTTTATAAATACTGTCCCTTATTCTTTCGCTGTGAAGCTCTAGGAAGAGTCTGGCTTTGCCTTCCCTGCAACTACTTTTTAGGAACAACAGTATAAAGCTCCAGATCCTTCAGCAAAGCCCATAGTTACATCAGAAATTGATTTCCAGGTCTGCTTTTATGCAATCTGACAGACATAGTTGTATACATAAAATACTAAAAATTTCCTTAACCAAAAAAAAAAATCATCAAAGCAAGTATAGCCAATCTGTTTCACTTGTTTTCTTTCATACCTCAGTATTTCTGTGGCTAAGGGTTTATTTTTAACACAAGGCAACAGAGAAAATATATCCCTATGATCATGTCATTAAAATATACTCAAAACACAATTTTTAATTGTCAGCTTCCTTTAAAGCCTGAGAAATCTCTAGTCAAATTAGAAGTTAGGAAAACCTAATTTTGACACAAATACTACTCAAACAACACAGCAGGAACCCTGAGGTTGACAGAGTAGCTATGCCATCTAATAAGAAACATTTCTGTCTTGTATATCTCCAGCACCTCACTGAAACATAAGAACCACTTCAACAGCCTCCAGGGTAAGGTTATCACTATAAGAAGAGGTTTCATCCTCCCCTGACTGATGCAAAAGTCTGTATGTAAAAGGGGAAGAGAAATGAGGGAAAGAGACAAAGAGAACATTGTATTTTCCCAAAGTTACAGAAGACTAAAGCACAGCCAAGATCAGCTAAGCTGCCCTGACTTCTAACTCCATTCAAACACTGGAAAGTCAATCCTCCTATGCAAAATGCTGTTACCTGTTGATTAAGGACCATGTGAACTCCATGGGGCTTGATATCCCCTGTGGCGTCTCCCATAAATTCCAAGATGTCATCAATGCCAGCAGTGTAAGGAAGACCTCTGAGTCGGACACAGTCACGCATGCTGCCCGTGGCAATGGTGTAGGGTGGGGGTATGACTGGAATGATGGGAGTTGGGAGAGTTGGGATAAGAGGCGTTGACATGTATCGATTAAGTACCTGTTGGGGAAAAAGCACAGCGACAGATTTACACATCATCTGCCTGAGCACAGATCAATTCTCGCAGTACTATTTCCAACAGCATAGAAAAAAAACCCCTTCTTAAACCAAATTATTGCTGTTAATTTCCCGTTGGGCATTTCAAAATTTCAAACTCAGAAGGGGATTGGGAAAGGCTAACAAATTCAATTTGCTAGACCCTAATAACAGACTTTTCTAATGTCAATATAAAAATGGTTAAAAGCCAAGTACAGTTAATTTTATAATATCTAAAACCATATTTGTGCTAATAAACCAATATTGACACATACAGTTCTTACTTAAGTTAGGGTTGATTAAAACCAGTCATTTTAAAAGAACTGAGACCAGAAATAACCAGTAAGTAAAAATATGAGCTCTAATTTATTCATAAACCCTGATTAAGTGAGAGTGCTCATCTCGAAGTACAGAGCTTCTGAAGAAAACAATCAAACAAATAAATAAGAACTATAAGAGACTTCGATCTCAGCATGTTCTGTTGACTCATTCCCAAATGACAAAGGGAACATATGATGTGTTAGGGCTTAATGGTGAAAAACATTTTTAGTGATGATTATCACAAATAAACACACTCTACTGAAAGAGGTACCAAAAAGAAGGTTACAAAGCTTTAGTTTTTCAAAAGTGATTCTTCTTAGTTCTGAGTCTCACAGCCAATAGTTACAACCTGTTGGACTTCTGCTGCTGTGCTCCTGAAGAGTTCTATGTAACGTTTCCCAAGTATTTCTTTGTGCTTTTTAAGTGCATTTTGTGCATATTCTTCACAGGAAAATAACACAAATGCATCTCCTGTGGGTCTGCCATCTGGGTACTTGACAAAGAGAAGTCCCTCTTTCCCTCCTGTGACTGGGCACTCTGGCCCCAGGAACCCCAAGACATCCTCGTGCGTAGCAGTGAATGGAAGGCCTCTCATCCGGATGATAACTTGATTCTCCTTGGATAAGAACTGGGCCACTTCATTGGAGGTGCCTGGTGGAAAGATAACAGCATATGGCCAGGCTGGTCAACTCCGTAAGACAGAGCAGTGGTAAAACAGTAAGGAAAAATACAGGAGGTAAGTAGATAGCAACGAACCCACAGAAGACCTGAGACACTGCTAACTCTCAGCAACCTATTCTGAAGTGAAAATCTTCTACCCTGCAAGTGTTTCATATTTTAATGAAATTGGAACAATGATGAGATTAGTGTGAACTTATACAAGTCCCCATAGATGCCTCCACTGCAAGAGCTCATCTTCCTCCCAAACAGCAAGACCTGCCTGTGAACATCACAGCCCAAATGCTGACAGCTCAGTTTCAACCATGGGAAAACAGAACTTGGCAGGTCAAGTATTCTTGGAAGGCAAAACAGGAAAAGCTACTTCATTATCCATTTGCATCCTCAGACAAGAAAAAAACATCAGAACTAGAACAACGTTCCTAGGGACTTAAGTAATCACACTGAACTCCAGCATCACTTACCTCCTGCAATTTTTAAGAATTCCTCCCCAGTTGCTTTGTAAACCTTAGAGAAAAAGAAAGAACAAAAAAACCCTATGTGAAAATCACAACCTTCAACTCTAAACCACACACAAACTCTTTCACAAGCCAAAGAATTGTATTTTGGTACTTGGAGCAAAACAGAAGTGTAGTTTGTTCTCATTTAAAACCATGGTCTAAAATATTCATGTTACTCTCCAAAAATTTATTTCAAGTCACAACTTTTTACCTCAATGTATCTGCTGCCCATGTGATGCTTATGTCTTTCCAGTGCCAGGTCTCTCTGTTCAGAATTGACAAATCGAACTAATGCCTCCCCATTTCTTCTTCCTTGAGAATTTAGACAAAGAGCCACACCACCTCTGGAAGGCAAAACCAACCAAAACAAATGTAGTTTGACTCTTTAATACAGATAATACACTAATACAAAGAATTGTGTTAGAATAGTAAAGAAATCAGATTTTAACACGAAGGTTACAGATTGAAAAGGAAATTGCTACTACCCACAATTTAATTTCATTTTTGATGTAACACGATTATGCTTTAAAATCCACTCCACTGAGATCATGGATCTAAGGTTGCACCACTTTCTCAACTTCCATGAAAATGCAAGTTTGCAAGTCCTTCCTATCATCTCAGAGATGCAGATTTTGATTTCCTCAGAACTCTAAAGTAAGAACTGTATTTTCTCAGTGTTGAGAATCCAGAAAATATATTAAGTGACGGATATGCTAAACTAAACTTACTTTCTCTCTCTCTCTCTCTCTCTCTCTCTATATGTATACACACATACCTCTATACAGAGGTGTACACATGAGTCATATGAAAATTTCTTCCAAACAGAGAGGTTTGTGAATCTGGCCTGTTTAGGAGGTAGAGCAGAACACTGAAGAGCTGGTAAAAAATTAAAGTTTCTGTTGTATCCTGGATTCTGCTTTAATTAATGCAATAGGAGTTTCTCCCTTTAGATAGGAATGTATGTTGGTTTTCAATTGATAAGTCTCTTTCAAAACTCTCTCGCACACTTAAGGTTGGTAAACCTGTTCATTTATTATGACCACAGCATGGGAAGGGGTCAAATGGGAAAGACAGTGGAAGTCAGGACTCTAGTGGGAAGTGTGGGGGATGTGTCAAACAAATATTAAAGGAACCTGCTATTAAAGACAAAGAGACAAAGACAAATTCTTATTATCTTACTTGGCAATATTGAGTCCTTTGAAAAACCGAGCAATATCTTGGTCTGAAGACTGCCATGGCAAACCTCTGGCACGTATTACTGTCTCACTGTCCACAGTTTCAGATTTACTACTACACAGAAAAAAACAAAAAAACCAAACCAAACCAAAACAAACAACAACAACAACAACAACAAAAAACCACAAAAAAAAAACCCACACAAAGCAAGCTTTAATCTAGGTTTTCCATGATTTTACCAAATTTCGGATTGCAACTAATTTAACTGTAAACTGGGAGTATATTTCCTATTGAGACTCTTCTATTTCTATTTTTCATTTCAATAAAGAAAGGAAAGATAGCTGGGATTATTCTTTTATATATACACAACACTGAAGAGATGCACTATCTTGTCTCCACATTGCAGTTCCTTAAATGAAAAAAAAATAGGAAAACTTTCTTAAAGTAAAGTAATAAGGAACTGGATTAATTTTATTTGAAAAATCTAGCAACCCAAGATAGATGAGTACAAGGCAGTCCTAAATATCAATACAAATTACTTATGCCTAAAATGCTTCATTCTCCAGTCACCGCAATATATTTAAAAACAAAGAACATCCTGTTTCTTCTCTCCCTAAACTGAACACTCTCTCAGGAGCACCACACAGCTCAGTTGCCCATAGGGTGCACTGGCCATTACCCTGTTGACTCAAGGAAAGTTCACAAATATTTCCTCACCACTGGGTAAGATAAGCCAGCCTCACTGCCATGCAAAACAGCAGCAAGAGAACAAAGAGCATTTAACTTGCAGTGACTTTAAAGTACAGCATCCAACGTGCCAGCTCTAGTCTATCCACACTAGACTGACTGCTGAGTACACTGTTACTGCTCTCAGGAGCCAACCTGCTTTCGCAGTGACTATAGGGAAATATTCACAAGCCTTCCTTACTGTAGACAAGACTCTGCTTGTAAACAACTGTGACACTTACCAAGGGCCTGTTTCATACTTGGATTTCACAGTTTCAGGCTCAGTAAACACGTGATCTACAACAAACCAGAAAGCTTATATATAACCAGGATCAGAGATTACTTAAGAATGACATTCCCAATTCCTTCAGAAAAGAAAGATTTCTTTCTTTTTAAATAGTTCACTTACTACAACCTTCAGAGAGCATGCTGAAAATGATAGCCACCATGGTTTTCACTTGCCACACGCCAAAGTCCTCCTCCGCTTCATCTGTCCCTAAGCCTAGATCTGAACAGGTGATTATAGAAAATAACAGACTTGCACAATTGTTTGGAAACAAGTAATAAGGCTTTCCTGATATTAACACAGAACTGGTAATCAAATTTGTCTTTGCAGGGACATGTGAACATTAGACATGTTACTCTGCTCATAAAATGGTTAATATTCACTTTAATGGTCAATAGTCTGAAAACTATTGAGAGTTTACATAATTTCAGTGTCAACAATTAAAAAAAATAGCTGAATAAGTTCCTGTCACTTCAAACATAATAACTTCAATCACATTCAGGTGGCCCACAGGAATCCTCCTAATTTGAATTAAGATGTACAGTATTGTTTGGGTTTTGGTTTTGTCTTAAACTCAGTTCTGTCAGGATCATGCAGAAGACCTACTATTATATGCAAACAGTAGAAACTTGCAGGTCATCTGGTGATGAAAAGGCCACTGACAGCAGCTCAGTTTTTCCTTCAAGATCAAGTATCAATGCAAGTGATGCTTTTCTTTGGTGGATTTACTACATATGGTTTGGAAATCAGCGTTAGACTCAAACTGAAGGAAAAAAATTACAAGCAGAGCTCCCCCAAGACACATTGCTTCCACATTCCTTTCACCTTACCTATGAGTTTTTAAACCCCTCATCTTAGTTTAGAAGAATAAAACCTGTAATGATCCCAGGCATAACATTTGAGGAAGCATAATTGATTCTGAGATAAAAGCTGCAGCAAAAGGATACATTCTGCCATGGTCTTGATAGTCTGATCTTTCACGGCAGCTGAACTAGGGTAGCAAGTGTGAAATTCTTTGCGCAGATCATAAAAGGAATAGAAGCAGTCTGACAGCGGGAAGTTCTACAAAGAAGGCAGAAAGTTTGTTTTGTACACACTTTAAATTTCGATTAATATTTCTGGACTGAATGAGGCAGTCTCAAAAATCATATAGTTGCACGTCACCAGCTTTTGCGTGATTGAGCAGTTTGGTTCCTTTGTAATAAAATAATGGCCAGTCTTCGCGAGCGAAGATCCGGGGAAGGTCTTTACACCTTCCAGCCTGCGCATTGGATTTTTTAGGTGAGACACAGTGTGCGCGGAACTGAGCCCACCCTTTAATCCTAAGGTTCATCTGCCGGGGCCAAGCGAGCTTGGACGGTGGCAGCGAGGTCCTCAGGACGTAGATGGGTTGCCTTTAAGGGCTAACGAGCTCCACCTGCCCGGGAGTGGCCCTGACCGGGAATCGAACCCGGGCCTCGGTGGTGACAGTTCCTTTGTAACACAGTTTAAAAACCACAGTTGTACAGAACTGGATCTCCCAAACAGCTTCTGGGAGGCAGACCTGTGCAAAACAGCTGGAGAAGATGGTTGGAAAAATATTTAAAAATATCTAGGTTTTGCTGTTTTATATTCTCATTTAGGACACTATTTTCTCTTTTGCAGCTACACTGAAAAGCAGATTGTACCCAAACACGATGACAAAGTTTAAATAACTATTTTTACAGCACACAAAATATATTTCAGCAACTTCGAGTTATTTATTCATCACTGTTGTGTATTGGATAAGAACTTTAATTATGTAACACTATTAAACAAATGTTTAAGTAGCCCTTTACTCAGGTATTAGCTTATTTTCTCAAAGAATAAAACAAATAACTTGGTCTATTTCACCACTTTCTCCCTCACACTGTCCAACTGCTTTACTAAATAAAAGTTTAATTTCAGTCTAGTCAAACAGCACCCATCTTTGTAAATAATGAATTAAGAAAAGTCACAAGGTAATGCTTTCTAGAATGGTAGGACTAGCAAGAGCTAAGGTCTGAGGCTTACTAACAATGTGCAGAGAGAAAAACCATTGCAAATTAAAAAGTATTGAAGGAGAAGAGAAAAAAAGAACAAAGAGAAAGAAATGCAGTGCTAAGAGACTCAACATTTTGAAACCAGATTGACACCATTTGTCCACACTGGATCCATTCCTTGATCTGTGAAGAATTATTTCTTCCACAACATCACAATTTGTTTTAGTTTAGTCCATTTGTTTCAAGAGGGAAGTACAAAGAATTACTCCCATCAAAAAAAAATACTAGTGTGTTTGAATGATAAATATAATCCCTGTTTCCTTACTTACCTCATCCCTACAGAAACATGTGTTTTTTCATAAAAAGTCAGTGTTAAGTTTTAATACAACACAAACACCAAACTAATACTTGTAGAAACTCAGCATGAGCCAATACTGTTAAATAGAAAAGAAAACCCTACAACTGGTCAACTCCTTCCATGTCAGCAGCTCTCGTTCCTGTGGGGTTCCTGCAGGCTGTCAAGCAGGCAAACTCAAGACCCACCACCTTGCACAAAGGCAAGAGCTGTAACTCTGCTTCCTGCTGAATAAATGCTGATGGAGAATCACTGCCATTCTCCAGGGCAAGTCACTGCCTCCATGCTTACCCTCCACAGGACACTGACACATGGCTCCTACATATTTCACATCTTGGTAGAAACCCATGGCTCTGCACAGAATCTGTGGTTTAACACAAGCCTAAGCAAAGCAATAATTCTCCATCACTTCTGCTGATCTGAGATTAGATCAGGACCTTTGTGTCCGCTCCTCGAGACACAGAATTTAAAGTACTTGTACTGTCACTGTCTCTATCCTGTCATTCCTATTTTTCCTCTTCATTATGCTCATCTAGGACTCCAGGTACTGTAAGTGACATTTGAGAGCAAGTGCCAAGAATAACTACTTCGCTACTCGTGGTTGAGACCAGCAAGGAATCATCTTAAATAGTCTTGGAACACTGTAGGTCACAAGGTTGAATTCAGTGGCTCCCCTCAAAGTCACACAGGCTGTTTTCTTTGATGTCTTTAAAACACAGTACTGCCTTTTTGCACCAGTTCTGATATCATACCTTTTTGGATGTTTCTGGGTGGAGGACTTGCCGAATGAGTAACTGGCCATCACTGCAGAGTGTGTAAGAGCTCCTTCCAAGTACTTTCAAATCACCGGATACCAGTTGACTAAACTGAAAAACAAAGTGATAAATTTCATTGTATTGACTGATATTTTCATGAAACAAGCACCCTTATTCCAGTAATTTTTTTTTTTTTTTTTAGGATAAAGCAATCCAGCACTTTGCAAAATTTTTTTAAAAAAACACGACGGAAGACACAGGCTCCTGATAAAAGTAAGCAAATAAATGGTACACTTTTGTGGAATAGAAAATAAGAACATCCAGAGTAAAGTAAAAAGCCCAAACAGGAAGATAAGGTCATGGTATTATATTGGTAATGTACAAAGCCTGAACTAACTATAACAGAAGTTATTAAATATTTGAAAGACTATTCAAAATTAATCCCAATACTGATTTTGCAATACCTTTTCTTCAATTTTGGCACCTTTGACTTTGGTTATTGCCTTAATAATTATTTTTTTTAACTTCAAAAAGAAAAAAGCTACCCATCAGGATTTACTAACGTTTCAAAAGTAATATGCTAGGCATAGCCAACAAATCATGGTCTAATACCTTCAAAAGTGAAATTATAATCAAGTCAGATCCAAGCCAATTAAAGTTCTTGGTATATATATAGAAATACAGAGCTATGAACACCAGCTAAAACAAAATTATTCCCTAACTGTTGGATGGATAACCCCCAGCAGGTTACTTCTAAAGAGGAATTATCTTGTTCAATGTTAGTTTCCATCCTTACACAACAGTTTCCAACCTTTTATTACTCCATACCACTGTTAAAATTCCTTGCTCATAACAGCCAACTACCATATTATAGTACCTACAACATATCAGTAAGCAGTAGCTTGTTAACTAACTTTCAAGGGGACAAATATAATTATTCTAACCTTCCCCCTTGATGCTACTCCCTCGCAGGAAAGCATCAGCTCACAAACAAAGCAATAATTAACATCATGATGCAGTAGCCACCCAGTGCTTTCCGCAATAGCTTACAACTCCAAAACAACCAAAAGCAAATTACAAGTTGACTTGAAACTCAGACAATATCTTTCTGTTGTCTTTTAACCTGTGTATGGGGAGAAAAGAGAGTAGCGTTGTTTTATCATCAACGCATGTGACGCTTTCCATCGTTACAGTGTCTGCTCAGGAAAGACCATGTCCTAATGATCCCACAGCTACACAGAATTGCGTGTGAACAAACGCTGCAGCATTTGTGTCCCAGAGGGAATGGTTCTGCAAGGGAGAGACTGTGTATTGAACATGATTTAGAAGGAGTAGAGACATGATTACCCCAGCTTTATTTCCAAATAACTGCTCAAATCCAATCCAGGCCCTTTTCTAGGCTGGGGCAGCTTACCAGTGTTGCACTACCATTTTGAGCTCAGAAATCCTGTAGAAGTGGGTATTACACATGAAGGTAGAAAATTAAAAAAAAAAAAAAAATATCAACCAACCCAAGCCCTTGTAGATTCAGAAAGCCAGTTTCCTCTTAATTGCTAGTAGAGGTTTGCATTCCTACCACACTGTTGAAGTCTTGAAGAACCTGAGGCTATAAAGCAAGTGATTGTTCAAGGATGATTTAAAGTCAGAAAATTGAGATCTGAGAGTGCTCAAAATACCTCAGCTGATGTGTAAACACCACAAAAAGAAGAAAATTCCATCAGGCTCAAAAGAAACCACTTCAGAAATGCAGATCTGTGGACTGCCACAGTCACAGACCAACAACAAATATTCTCTCCACAATAACATGCATAAAATCTGCCTTCTCACTAAATGCAGCAACTTATCACTTTCTGTTTTAACTTCTGGGCACAGTAAAGAGCAAATATTTGTAAAAAGGGATTGGAAATGGTGATAGGAATCAGCCTCCAGAAGATGTACATGGATTCTTGCCAAAAGGAAGCAGAATCTTACTGATGAACAGTAATAAAACACTCCCCAAACTTTCAACTTCATACCCTGAGTTTCTGAAGATGCTCAAGAGACAATAACAAAAAAGTGCAGTTAGAGAGCTATTCTGATCAGATACAAGAAGAAATCCAATCCACACGATTTGAAGGAAGCAACAGTTGTATGCGGCCTCCTGCTGTACAAACAAAACATAAGAACTGTAGTTTAAAAAGACTTTATCAAGTTAGAAAACAATAAGAGAAAAATGCTCGGACAAGGGAAGAAATGCTCTGGTCAAATGGCGTAAGTCAAGTTAGTATAAATTGGGAGTGCTCACTGAACTATTTCTTTTTTTTTTCTTTTTCCCCCCACACAACCTACAGCTGAAAAGACAGATACACAACACAGCTACTTTCAGAAGCCCATAGTGAGAAGACATCAAAGTAGTAAAATACTGCGTAAGGACACTAATAAGACCAGTATTCCAAGCATACTCAGGTTTAAAGAACTCCCAAGAGGCAGCATTAATTTTTATTTTTTACTTAGCCTAAGTATTTACACGGTATACTTATTAAACGTCAGGGACAACATTTAACACCGCAAACTCCTTTCCAGTGGGACAACCAACACGTCAAAACGATTTTCTACTGTTCTTACTAGATGCCAGCAGCTTAAAGTGCTTTAGATAAACCTCCAAAAGGTTGGCAGGCCTTGCTGAGAGTTCCTAAATAAACTTTTATTTCAAAAACAGCCATTTTCAAACTTTGGGGTGTACTGCTGCAGGAGAGGGAAAAAAGAGTGTGGGAAAAAGAGTCAGGAGATGTAAGCAATCCTTCCTTTCCAAAACACCTTAACTATGGCGTGGGTTAACTGAGGAGAGAATGAGGTAACAGTGCAAACAGGAAGATTCACCGGGGACAAGAGCATGGGGCAAAATAGGAAGCAAAGCAAAGAGGAATGATAGATATTTGAGATCAGCCTGAACCAGCTTCTTTCATCTGTGTGAGATGTCACAAAATTCTGCAAAGGTTAAGTACAAAAAGTATAGCAGTGAACCAGCTCTTGTCATTCCAGATTAGGCTGGACCTTAGAGTCTTTTAGGCAACAGATACCCCATATCACATGTACCAAAGGTGTTAAAGCAACCAGGGCAGATGTGTTTATAAAACCACATTGGTAAGCATAGCATAAGTCACATCAGTTAAGCAATTCAGCGTTCCTGATGAAAAGCCATTTTCAGCCTCCTTTCTTGCATCACAAGTTTCAGGCAGCATTTCAAAGAACAGCCTTGAACCAGTATACACCCAAATGTAGCAAGCTAAGGACAAGTTAAGACCAGTGCCAGATTTACATTATGTTTTTCTGTCTCACATGTTGAACAACCTGTCCACAACTCTGTCATTTCGTAAATTCCATCCACATCTCCTTCACTCTACTAATAAAAACCATCTCAGCTATTTACCTCCTGTCATTCATCTTCATCCTGCCCTCCACAGCACTCCCCCACTTCAGCATGAAAAGCTGCCCCACCTTAAGGCTTCCTCCAAGCTTACACACCCTGTCTGCCCTGTTAATCTCCTCATTTCATAGCAGAGTTATACAACGTTAATTACCACTGCTTGCATCTTGCAACTAGCCCTCATTTCGACTACAAGAACCAGTCTATTAGCATCACCCTCCACCTCTATTGCTTATTCCAACAGATCAGTCTGTCCAGTAGAGAGCTCTGATGAGTCATTCCATATTTAAAAGAATATATTCCATAATTTCATACCAAGATTAAAAACTGAACAGAGAGAAAAGGAAGAATCAAACAAACAATCTGCTCTGTACATTTGCCTCCATGAAACCAAAAACAGTTCTAAGAGAAAAGGTAATGAGAGGCAAGGACAGAATTCGAGTACCAGTTTGAAAAACTGGCTAAACATGATTTTGGTTGTGCAGCCAAGAGTACAAAGAGAGTGAAGAGACACGTTTTGCCAGCAGCAATGCTGGATGAAAGCCAGCACAAGCATTTTTACAAATGAATCCCATGGAACTGAAATGACAGCCCCTTCACATTGCCTTAACTTTACAAACAAAGCTATGGATCTTAGAGAAACAAGAAGATTCTTCATTAAGCTCTTTCTATAGTTATGATGCACAAAACACTAAAATAAACCTCTGGATATTTGGATATTCCCATTTCCTTAACTAAAAATAGCTCTCATCCTTGAGAAAGGCCACTGCATCTGTGCCTGGCATGGTAATGAAATACTGAGATAATTCAGACACAGAATGCATCTATGCTACCAATGGCACCATTTATAAAACACCAAGGTAACTCTAGGGAATTCTCCCTTTAAATCACCCCTGAGAAATAACAGAAAATTTGGTTGCTTCTTACTCATCAGACTTTCAGTAACTCCTAGTGACTCTTCAAAATGTGATCCTTTCCTGCACTGTTTCTCTGTTTGGCTTCTTTTGGTCCTACTGACCTATCACAGCTAACAGCACCAGGCAAGACACAGAATTATTCTCAGAGCTTCAGAATTAAAAGCATTTGCAATTTAACCTGGTCAGAAATGCCATGCTAAAGCATAATATAAAAATCCAGAAAACAGTTTAGCTTGTAGTCCATGCTTAAACTACATGTGAATCTATTCCCAAGTAGAAAGATGAGTTATTAGATTTATTAAAAGCCTCTGCACAAAGGATGGTCCTCACAGTGTGGTGGCCTGGTTTCAAATCAGTGTTATCAACAGACATGTTACTAAGTTGGCCAGAGTTTACCATTTGGTGATTACACACGAATACATGGCCTGGTTTCTGTCAAATCAGCGTATCAGAAAGTGCTCATTTTTACTTCCATGTCATCTTTTGATTTAGATGGGAGAACAAATCACATCTGGTACAACCAAAACTGAAGACATGAGAGAGATGATACTTGATTTGGCATAAAGCCTGTCAAGAGAATTTGAACAAATTTAACATTTTAGATCAGCAAACCAAACCAAAACAAGTAAAACCAACAACACTAAAAAATCAAAACTCACAAAAAAAACCCCACAAAATTTTTTTCAGGAGTGACATCTTTGGTCATTATTAAAAGCAATACTTTCAGGAATAACTTAAAAGTTATTTCTGCTCACCTAGGCCCATACATACTGACATATTCCCTTGAGCTTAAAAACTCCTCATATTGCTAAAACTAAACCACCCTAGAGAAAGTAAAAGTAGACTCCATAGATCTGAAAAATCTACTGATGAAAAATGTTTTATCTGAGGCAAATAAATGTGCACTGCTTACATCTCTTCTGCTCAAACCTATGACTAAAGCCATACTGATTATAACCATGGATGTTTTCCAGTCTTACTTGTACTTAAAAAAAAAATCATCATTACTTACTAGACATTACTGTAGTTCATAAGATTAGAGTTTTAGACTGTCTTTTAGGCCTTTGGTGTGAGTCATTCTTTGCTTGTAGCAGGGTATATAAAAATGATCTGTCCTCTTTCAGCTAAGAGTAGTATGGAAAACAAAGGATAATCTCCAAAAAGGTCTCTCTGAAGATTTTCTACTCCAGATTCTTCTTCAACAGGCAAAAATACTGCAGTTCTTGCCTCAAAGCCTGATTTTATGCTAAGTCCTTTAAAATTTATTGCCAAAGAACACCCAAACCCAATTATATAATTGCAGGTGTGGTTCCTGAAAGAAGATCTCCAGCAGGTGAACACTGAAATAGGCTGCTGAGAGAAGCTACAGTCTCCATCCTTGAAGATACTCAAGACTGGACATGGTCCTTGATAGCCTGCTCTAGTGCCCTTGCTTTCAGGGCTTGGGCTAGACCACATCTATAGGTCGCTCCAACCTCAGCTGTTGTGTGACTGATCTCTTTGGACTCTGTTTCGCCTACTCTGCAGCTCCACTATCAATGTCACCATAGTGTACCACAGTGGGGGGTAGGGGGGTGATTGGGAAGGACATATTTTCTGGGATGGGAAGGAAAGTGGAGATCAAGACCTGAGATGCAGCCAAATCTCATTAACAGAACTTGTCTGCAACCAAAACATAGGTGAGATTGAAGCATCACTGAAAAACATCGTCCAGCAACCCTGAGGTCTTTCTGAAGACTTAAAGGGTCTAATGCAGCACAAGAAAACTCAAGAGTAACAAGCTACAGCTTTGACATACAGAGCTTGCACACACCCCCCCCATACCACAACATGTCAGCCTAGAGAAATATTTTCACTTGGACTTCGTGCCTCAGATGCTACACACATGAGGGTTTCATATTTATTTACAATACACTCCATGGGCAGTTTTCTACTCCTTCACTCTTCCAACCGTGGTGATAATGTCAGCCTTATCCATGCAATGGAGGAATTTAAAGCATGTCAATACCACTGGGAGGTGCACAGACTGCATTTCAGCAGTATTTACAAGTATGATAACCCTTTATTGTGCTGGGTAACTTTTTAAACAGAGAATCCTATAGTAAGCCTTTGCCTTTGTTCATCTGTTAACTGCTATTCCACATGGCTGATAATGGATACGTACGTGGTGACCTTGCACTGAAACTGCTATATGGAGAAAAAAAAAAAAGAAAAAAAGGGAGGGGTGAAGGAAGACGAAAAAAAAAAAAAAAGCAAAAAGCGTAAGCCCCAGTGCAGCCATAAGCTGCAGTTAACTTCTTTTCCCCTTACAGCTAAATAGGAAAAATTACTGTATTTAGATACTTTTCAGACTCAAACATGAAAAAGAAATTAGTTTTATTTCTTTGCAGGGCAAACATGCAGGAAATGACAGAGGAGGCCCAGGTCCACTCACTAGAAATGTTCAAAAACAATATTGCCAGTTTGATTTCTCCTACCAAGAGGAAGGTAATTATTTGTTCTTCTGAACATTAATGCCTGAGATTATTTAGTGACTGCAGACTAGCCTAGACAAAAGCATGGGTTTCATTTCCAGATTGCCACAGACAATATCACTTTTCTCGATATGACCAGTCAAGTTACAGATCACATTATGCCTCCTGATGTCCTCTAAACTGTATTAAATAACAGAGTGAGTAATCAGTCACAAAGGCCACCATAAACGCATTCCAGAGAAAGATATGTACGTATAACCCCAAACCAGTCGGAGTTTCCATCCTACTTTGGAATTTGCAAATGCAAGGGCAGGTTTGCTCTCCTCAGCCTGTAGGAGAGGCAGGATGTGGCACTGAGCTTCAAGGACTGTAGACCATCTTCTCATGAATATTATGCTGCTTCTTACTACCTATTCATCTTGCTGTCATTTCATATTCTTCCCCAAATAGAGCTCCAACTCTAGCAAACCAAGCATCACACATCCTGCTGCTTCTCTAGTTGTTCCAAAGCAATTTCATCTACACAAGCTACTTAAATAGACAAACTCATATTATTGCTTCTCTCACAGAAAGAAACTAATTCTTTTCCACCCATGGCATGAGCCAACAAAGGTAACAACAGGGTTAAGGTCTCAATTATCCTATGCTTGGGGGTCTGCCATGGAATTCCAGTCACAAATCTTCAAAAGTAGTAGTTGAAAACCACAGAATTATATTTTTAAAGTTATTTATGATATTCACTTTTATTTTTTACTTTGTTAGGAAGCCAAAGTTACAGGAAGCAATACCATCTTGTCATCCTCCTTTTGATCATCAGACAGGTCATCACAGGTTTCTCAAGCCAGTAAGGCACACAGCCTACGGATACCTCTTACAATTACTGTAAGATTTCAAGGGAGAAAAATGGAAGGTACTCTTCAAGTTTATTGCATCCTTCCACTCAACAAAACATAGCAAAGTACTTCAAAATTCATTGTACTCCTCCAGAATTACATAAAGGACTGGAAACTTTCAGCTTTGGTGAGCTAAAAAATACAGTTTAATTAATTCTGCATAAAAATAAGCTTGTTTAGCATTGTTCAGCAACAGGTAAAACATGACATGCAGAAACAGAGCAACAGTTGTCATGGTTTGTCTGTCCAGCGACAATTTGTGAGGCATAAAAAGCAGAGCATCATGACTCAGGACTGTGACAAAACTGTCTTAAAAATGAAATTCCATATTATTTCTTTCTGTGGTTCATTTTAATTGGGACCAGGTCTTTGTGCGACAAAATAAACAATAGTTAACTACAAGTTTTAATTCTTCCTAAGAAAGAATGCAAACATCCAACCTTCTGCCAAGACAAAGATCTGTCCAAGGCATGCCACTTGAGCATTTTATCACTATTTTTGTTTAATTATTTCTTAGATGGGAGCTTGCAACCTCAGATTATTTGCATGCTTTCCAGTTATGGTATCTACAGCTTCTAATTCAGGTAATGCATTAAGCATAAAAGGCAAGACCATAGCTCAGGCCATCTAAATGTCACAGCAATCAGGTCACAGCTTTTATCTTCAAAAGCACAACCTGTTTTAATAAGAGAGTGTTGAAATATGCAGGGCACTCCATAAATAGGCTACTTGAAGTTAGCCTTGTATAAGATAAAGCACCTCAGTCTAGCAACTTAAGAATTTCAGAGTTTCTGGACTTACTTTTCTACTACTTTATGTGTCAGGGAAGTGCTATATAGAGAAACACTTATTGAGACAAAATAAGTTTTCACCTTTAAATTAATCTGTATGAAAGAGGTCAGTAGCTATTAAAACTAACAAAATAATGCAAAAAAATGCATATCTTGCAAAACATTTTAGCATTTGTTAGCATACATTATTGACGAATCTGACTTTGAGCAAAAAGGAAACTGATTAGTAATGTAAAAAATCCCTACTCTGTCAACCTTTTACCTACATTTCAAGCACAATTACAATGGTGCCTCACACTCCTCACAGGTTGCTTGCTATCAGCTCAACTCACTGAGCAAGTTATTACAGCCTGAAAGACAAGGTTGAACGTACTTTCCAAACTATGTTTTAATTAATGCCATGACTGCAATACTTCCCAAAGTCTCGATTTAAGGACAAGCTCCCTCTTAGTGTTCTATACCTCCCCCACTCCTACTTACCTCTGTTTCAAGGACAAACTTTCATTAGCAATGTGATCTTTAGCACTGGCTCTATTGACTGTAATGCATGGTAGTGCTCTATTTACTCAACACTACCTCATTGTTTGTAGTGTAAGCTTAACCATTTGTAGGAGAATAGCCAATACCTGCAAAATTAAAGCATTTTTTTGTATTGGGTTGTTTTTCAAGTTGTTTTTGTACCCAGGGAGGGTAAAAGGGAGAAGAGACATTAAAAGAATTAAGAGACACCTATTATTCACAATTCAGTTTCCTGCGTAATTTTCTCATACTCCTGCCTCTCCATTAAATTTATACTGTAAGAACACCATAGGCATTGACTTTTCCAAATAACAGCCTTGAGATCCATGAAATATCTTTTCTTAGATAATAATAATAATCAAAGTGATTCTTGATCAAACCCTTAAAAAAAACACCATCAAAAGCAAGTAAAAATTTCATAAACTGGCTCTGCTCCAATTCCTAAATGGGGAGTGTTCCATTTCTTGTACAAACATGCTTTCACAGAAACGTAAAGAAGTGGAATTAGATCCCTAAATCAGCTTGCCTTCAATTTCTCAAATTCTCCAGTCACAGATTAGGGCAGCAATCCCATGCATCAAGAATTGATTATAATTGATATAAGGAAAATGGGAGTAAGAAATTGTGAAGACTTTAGCCGTTCGCAACTGAGATCAAAATTTACACTTGGCCTTCCAAGGGATTCAGACCTTACCAACACAGAATGAGGACATTACTTGTTTAGATGCTGCTTCCCCTTACAGAACTACATCCTCTCTTTCAAGTAGCTTCTTGTGATTTATTGTGACTGAAAAGAACTGAAATGAGTTTAGCTAAATATGAAGCAAGTCACACAGCTTCTTGTGATCAATTCTCAGCATCTGAGACTTACAGAAAAAGGGGTTGATTCATGTTTCCTTTAGTTTCTTTAAGCATATCATAAAACCAGCAGTTTTCTTCTCCTGCACTTTATATTTACGAAGTACCATTTTACATGCTTTACAATAAACTAAAGTCCATCCTGGATAAGTTTAATTCTGTTGTAAGAAATAACACTGGCTGAGACACTCAAATAAACCCCAAAATTCTGTTACAGTCATTCTTGTGACAACTACATATTTTCCATTTCTAAATCTCATGCATCCCCCTCCAACCCAGTCGTATTTGTTTCAAGAGGTTTGATTTATTATATGCTGGTTTTCATCTTTCTTAAGCAGAAAAGGAAACTTGAATTAACTTTCAGCTACAGTAAGATCTACTCACAAAGCAAAAACTCCACAGTGGTCTTTGCACTTTTGTATTTCAAGTTGCATACCTGCTCTGCCTTACTCCTAGTGTAACTCACTGCAACAAAATTACTTATCTGGAAAGTAAACATCTTTACAGAAATTATGGTAATATTAATTTCACACACTGCCAGTGTCTACACAACTCATGATAATCTTAAAGCACATGCTTAAGTCTCTCTAGAATTAGAGCCAGAGAATGAAAACCTCACTAATTAAGTTTTGACTTCAGTAAGAAGGATAACAAAATTCCAAGACTGTCCTAGAGCTCTAGCAACAGAATCGTTTAAGATAACAAGTGTCCAAAATCATGGCAGGAGTCAAGTTTCTGTAAAAAATGAATGCAACTGCTTCTTAACCTTAATTTTAAGTTTCTATCCAATATTTTTGTGCTAACACAATGTCCATTTCTCAACACCCTTTGCGCTTGTCTGCCCAGAGAGGCAGTTCTACACCTCTACAAAGACAGGTAGCAGGCAGAAAGAGAAACTAAAATATTTTGAAATAGAAGTCTGGGAGAAGTGGCAGCATTGATATTGGTTCTTGTTTTGTCACTCATCACAAGGGGTGAGCATTTGAATTTCGGTTCCCAATGCCTTTTGCCTAATATTTATAACTCATATGTACCTTCACAGCATGTGGATTTAATGAATGAGGGACAAATTAGTAAAGTAGTAGTTTAAAAATAAAGCAAAAACAGAGGCTATTGTATAGAAGTATACTGGAGTACGTTGTGAACTGTTAAAGAATATCAACACAGATTTATCAGAGCAAAGCACTGAAAAATGGTTTGTAGAGCAAACATGACTTCTGATTAAGTGGTCTCTTAGGACATACATGAAGTTGTCTTTTAGAGTATCTTGCCCCCTTTTACTGAAATAAGGTCATAACTAACAGAAACTGATCATGAAAGAAAACAACATGATATCTCTGAATGTTTTATGCAAAGCAGCAACTATTATAAGAAAAAAGCTTTTCCAGAGCAGGTAGAAAATGGCAAAAACATGAATGTGAGGAGGAAGGAGAATTACTGCTTATGTTTCTAAATAAGAGATATAAAAAAGTTTCAGTTTTAACTGTTGAAATTATAAGATAAAACAGGACTGACATTATGTTAAAAAAAAAAAAATCAATCTTCAATCAGCATTTTTTGTTTTGGTCACAACACTGCTTTGCCAACAAGATCCATTCTAGCATCTAGGCATCAGTCTTAAGTGTAACTGTTCTGCAAAGAAGTGCTGCAACACGTTAACATGTTGATGTTGTTAACAAGATGTTGCTCTCATTTAGCAGTGCTCATATACCTGAGAACTGCATACAACTTAAGGGCTCTGGTTTTTAAAGGGGGGGGAAAAGAAAAAAAAAAAAATCAAGTAAACCAACATACAAATTGAAGAATTGTGCAACTCTTTCAAAATGAAAGGAGGAGGGAAACAGCACAGGTTTGCAGACAATCCAGTGTCCACACCAAGTTTTCTAAGTAGTTTACAGTAAGAACAGGTAAAAGAACTGCATGTATGCTTACTGTCAAAATAGTAGAATACAAATCATAGAATCATTTGGGTTGGAAAAGATATTCCAAATCTCTGAGTCCAACCATTAACCTAACACTGCCAAGTTGACCGCTAAAACCATGTCTCTTAAGTGCCACATCTACATGCTGAAATCCTTTATGATTTATTTATTCCTCAGCCACTTTTGAAAACCCTGACAATAAGTCATTAACACATTTCTAGTGATTTTTTCAGTAGCTACTTACAGCAAGTTAGAGGAAAGAAATTCAAAGTCTTTGAAGAATCATGCAATCTAGCAATCTTTGGATTAAAAAGCTTCTATTTTCTGTTTTGCTGTCTTAAAGAAAAAGACTTTAAAGAAAAAGTTACAAGTAGAATTTTAAAATGAATTCAAGTAGTCAGAATTATAGCTGTGAGAACATCCAGATGTGCTAGTGACACAGTTCTCAAGCACTGCACAACATGACTCTGTGTGAAGACAGGCAGTTCAAGCCGTTTGGACAGGTCATAGTAAAGTTTATGTGTCTATACATGCTAATCCACTCAGACTTGGTAATTTAATGTTGCTGTTCCACTACCAGAAAAAGAGCAACATCCACTATCATGAAGTCTGCTCATCCTTATCCTCAAACCACTGGACCAAATCATTCACTTCAAGTGAATATTGGCACTTCAAATTTTAAGAGAAGATAGCCAGTTAGCCAAGACTAGGACATTTTTATGCCTGCAAAGAAAAGAATATGCAGCTTTAGACAAATTAATTTATCTAATTCTCTGTTCATTCTGAAGTGAAATGAACATAATTATAGGAATAAAGCAAGGGAACCTTCCTATTGCCTACAGGGAATACTTAAGGAATTCAGGCAAAAGTACTGCAGCCTTCAGAAAAGGTAAGGTTACTGCTTTTCCACAAACCTAACAGAACACAAATACTGCCAATAACAAATGCATTCACATGATCTACATATGAATATTCATGTATACATATGTATAATATACAAAACAGAGGAACTGTTTCTGCTCTTAACTCTTCTCTACTTTTGAGGAAGCAGATTTGAGTGTTTCAATAATAATGTAGTAGAACCTGGGTAGCACTGAGGATTTGTAAATGAAAACGTAGTTTACCTATACCATCAACAAGAGAATTATAACTAGGTTTCTGAAATGAGAGTTAGCCATCCATTTTCAGTGCTAAAAAAAAAAAAAAAAAAAAAAAATCTATGCTGTAACAGCCTGCAGCTACAGAAAGCATTAGCACATCCCTAATTCCCCACAGAAAATACCGATGATATTCCAATATTAGGTATCAAACATAAATTATCTATAAAACAGGAAGCTATTAGATGTTGATACATAATAAGAACTCCACATAAGGTTACATGCACGCAGTACACTCAGCTCTCCTACAGGAGCAGGAGTTTATCACGTACCTGCCCTGACAACCTGAAGGTCACCTTGTGACTATCAGGAAATCCTCATCACTCACTGCTGATACCAAACCAAGGCCTCAGTTTCACCGCTCAAACGGCTTGGTGGCGTACATATCTTAAAATGTTCCTCTCCTTTCACCCACACCCTAGTGCTATGGTTGCCCTCAGAAAAACTACCTAATCTGCCACACTGTGCCTCAGACAGAACTGCTCCAAACCAGAACTGGTTTTAACTCAGAACAGAGCCCTGCTCCAGTTCAATTTACAGCCCCCAAAACTTTTGTATTGGCATAATGCAGGTGAGGGGTGTCCATGCAGCAGCACCTACCTAAGTGAAAGGTGCCACTACAGTTTTCACACAACTGCAGCGTGAGAACACAATGCGGGGGCAGAAATACCCTAAGCTGGTATCGCCATCAAACATGTTGGATCATGAAAACACAAGCAAAGGGTGTAGTCTCATGGGATGTGAGCTTGGACAGCAAAGCAGTTTAGAAGTTCCCACCCCACGTGCTCATTTCAGTGATCCTGTTCACAGCACAGCTTCACAAAGAGTTTTACTGACACAACAAAAAGATTGCTAAGTATGGTGTAGGGGCAGGAAAGAAGCAGCTTCACTGCTGAAGCCAAATCTTGTGAAACTACACCCCAGGTATTTGTTGTAGAAAGAACAGCCTGTCTAGTAACACTTGCCAAAGGTTTGCCAAGCACCTGCTCCAGAACATCAGAACTCAGACCCAGCAAACATTCCAAAATACAGACTCTTAACAGAGTTTTATTGAGATGATGCAGTCACCAAGTAATCTGAAGTCGCAGGACCAACCACAAGATACAAAAAATAAAATTTAAAAAAACCCCACCCCGCATTTTCCTATTTTCTGCAGTCTAAAGATCCAAAGGTGTATTAAAAATATACTCCAAAAATCATTTATGCAAAATGAAGGTGTGACAGCTGGCAGGGGAGCCAAGAAAGCTTTCTGCTAGAACTTTGTGAAGAAGAGGTTGCAGAACAAGTTTCTTTAAAAAAAAGTTGTAACCGGTTTATCAGGTTAGAGGAATTCACTGGTTCTTCCGCCTCTTCCCCCATCCCATTTGTTTCCAGATGCTCATTTAACCAGCTTGTTTCTTGCTGAATGTGTTGAAAGTAAATTGCACCTGCAGCTCAGCTGGATGATCAATAGACACCCAAACACACTTTAGAGAACTGGCAATTTGCTATCACCTGCGGAAATGGCAACCTCTCAGTATTTTAAATTTGTGCATTGTTTAGGGGAGTTGGGGGAGGAAAAGGCCCAGCTTTGTCTTTCTCTGTTTAAAATATGAACTGAAATAATCATTCATATATTGGATTCAATGTACAGTGTGATGAAAGATTGGCAAGATTAGGACTGTGTTTTAAGCAAATTTTAATACTTAAATGTCAATCCATAGATGAAATCTGGATGCTTTCAATAGGTCCAAAAGCAAACCCAGCTCTCACTTGAGAGCCTCTCCCTTTTTATATGTATTGTTCAAAGTAAGATGGTAATTATGGCTAAATACTTCAGACAGCTCTCCAAAATTATTAGTTTTTCCTAGACTTATCCTTTGTCAGGAAGACATGCAAATATTGCCTTGTAAAAGGAAAGTAACATGTCTTAAGGCAAGTCATGCTGATTCAGCCAGGTTTTCTGCATGCAAAAGATTAAGAAATTCACAACACTTTTAACTTTGTATGCAATCTTTAACTTAGAACACCCATGGCTAAAATCAGAGGAGCACATGAGGATGTCAGCTTTTTAATGACAGAGTAATGGGGCTGAGAGAAAGGCAAAGTTCATTTTGGTTTTGCTCTTTAAAAGCAAGCCTTCATTTCTGCAAGGTTTCAGAGAGCAACCTGAAAATAATTGTTCCCCCTTAAAAGCTTGGAAATTGGGAAACTATAAAGCTACAGCAGTTATACCTAAGTAATGTGCTAAATAAGCCAGTCCTGTCATTTGAGGAACTGAACAATGAAACCTAGCAAGACTGTAACAATAATGCAGGAAGAAAACTATTCCCTTTGGTGACTGATGTAGCTAATGTATGTTTAGAGACTTACCTCACAGGCTCAAGACAGTTCCAAATACACACTCAAACAAGAGATCTCCCACTTACTTTGTTAAATAAAAATCCTCACATGTTTCTACTCAGTAGCATTCTGCAACTACAGCACATCTCATTCAGCAGCACTAAGTTCACCATTACTGGTCCAACATCAGAGATGAGTTATTAATGCCATTTTGAACTACATACTTCAAGCAGGCTGCTTCTAAAGGGCACACATTTTATGACTTCAGGTAATTATTTCCCCAATATTTGTAGGTACTCCCCTCCCCACCCAAAGCATAGCTATCACAACATTGCACATCACCTATCAGAAAATACAGCTGGATCCCATAAATGCAGTACTATCTATGGAATGAAATGCTTGTTACCCTGGACAAGTACAGTATTTAAAACCTTGCAGCAAAACATATAGAACATACACTGCAACAAACATCACGGTTCTTTGGGGGCATGGTGTTTCAGAACCTCACTTTGTAAAATTACACAGCAAAAACCTACTGATGAGGAACCCTATTTTAGAATATTTCTTAAGACAGACTCAAGTAACAAGCTGTGAGAGATGTAACACCTGAAGAATATGATGTACAATTGAAAAGATGATACATCATTTGTGGAAGTGCCTTCTTAAAAGCAGAGTAAAGACTTAACCACAGCTTACAGACCTTTGGTAGCCTCCATCATTGCTGGAAAGTGAATAGCAAAAGAAGAAGGCTTTCTGTGGTCAGTGGAGAAAGTCCAGCCCCACAGTAGCCAGTCTACTGTTTACCAGATACCAATCACCGAATCAGAACCACAGAATGCTCCAGGTTGAAAGAGACTTCTGAAGCACAGATAAAAGTTGCAACGGATTTGTGCTTAGTGATTCTCACTTCCTTCTAGGTGTAGAGACTGGGAACCCAAGGCAAAAGCCAGAAGTAGACACTGAAACTTCCATTTACATGACTGAGATATGTGCTAAAGTGAGCGATTTCCAGTTGCATCATCAATTTTCTACCACAATCCAAACAGGGTGTGGAAAGCTAATTTCACATACTCTACAACATTATCTCAAATCAAGGTACAAGTCTACTTCCTTTTCCTCCTCCTTTTCAAACAACCACTTCACCCACCTGTACTTTTCCTAATCCAAATGCTTAACTGAGAAAGAAAGAAAAAGTAATCCATATGTGTTGACAAATACCTGACTCATCCTTAAAATATATGATGCAATTGAAATATTTAATGGACTCATCTTCAGAAATGCAGAAAAGGATTTTCTATTAAAGAATACAGAGATTTTCTTTTTGCCACCACTGCAAGCGGAAGGTTGAATTAATTCTCTCCTAACTCCACAAGGAGCCAAAACACATGAAGGGGAAGCAAGATTAGTTTAAGTAAGGTGTGTTCCAGAAGACCTATGATGGAACTAGCCACATCACAACTGGCACCCAACAATTAACAGCAAAAACATTATTTAGTTGCATAGATATGCAAACAAAAAGGAAAAAAATTGTTGGTTTTCAAGAGTCTCTACCCACCTACACACAGAGGTAGTATTTCCTTTTATTTGCTAAAGCAGACCCACCTACCGTGCAATTTACGGCAATAAGATACAATCTTTCATAAAGTATCGAGTATAATTAAAGTGTGTCTGTTATAAAGGTAAATAGAGTGTACTAAGCTAAGCTGTTCCAGATGTCTTTAGTGCAAGATCTAGGACAAGATCAAACCTGCAGCTGCACATTTTCCCAGGGGTTATTATGGAGCTAAAAAAAAAATAAAAAATAAAAAACCACCTCTTGGTCTTGGACTTCAGCAAAACCAGTGCAAGTAGAACAAATGCCACCTGCAGCTAATGCTGACAGATTTTAAGACACGTTAAGAGTTACATGTTCAAAGCCACTCACTACAAAGTACACTGTTAACCATTCCAGTATCAAAGAGGGTTAGGACCAAGTCTGCCAAGTTATCTATGTCACCAGAAGTTACAGCAACATGAACCTGTTCTACTGCCTAAGCAAGTTTCTTGCTGAAACACACCTATGATGATTCAGACAAGGTGTGGAAAGTCAGGTTTCTGTGTTACAGAAAAATGCACTATTGTATTTTTCCATTCAAGCACATTTTATGTATAAAAAAAGTCAAAGCAAGCAAACTTTCAGGAACTGCATATGTATACACTATTGGCATTAAATTATTATAACTAACTTCAGTCTTCTTGAGATGTACCATACAAACTTACAGATTTACTGTCTTAGTGAGACATTAAAGGAGCCAAAGAAAATTACAGAAATCACAGGAAAAAAAAAAACCCTTAACTACTTTATAATCTACTAATTAAGCTCATCTGGAAAAGAGTAATACACAACAAGTACAGCTGATGTTATATGAAAGTATAGTTTTGAAGATTTCAACTAACTTTTAAGAACAACAAATGAGAAAAAGTCAAGTTTTTTAATACCCGTTAAAGCAGTGAATCTGTAGATTAAAACATACCATGTGAATTTTGAAACCTTGATTAGCATTGCTATATTAAGTAGTACCATTACCAGCCTACTCTTAAAGGCTTAAGAGAAATTTAGAGTAAAAGTACACCCATCAAAGTCAGATCTTCCAAGGTCTTACAGCATCAGCTCAAATACTCTAGTATTGTACATAACTGTTTCAGAATTATGGGGTTCTCGATTTAAATGGTTTGGGTCTCTTTTGAGTTAGCTTTAAAACAAGCATAGAAACTTCCTAGTGAGTTCAAAGTGAAAGGCAAAATTAAAACTTATTTCTTTTTCCAAATCCATTAAATCTTGTTGGCAGGTTTTTACCCTGAAGAGTCCCTGCTCCCAAGAGCAGCACCTCACCTGTTGAAGAACCCGGTCCAGTGGTTCAGCTTTGCTCAGTCCCTCTGGTGTTAAGGCACTGACTTCGCGACACTGGTCACTTAAGTCCAAGTTGTCTGCTTTCACCAGGGATTTGTGTAGTGTCCCTACCTACAAAAATATTTAAGAAATTATGGACAAAAGTGAGGAGCAACGGAATTAGCTCTTTAAAACACTGAGCTCGGACTGCAGAGAAATCAGAAAGGTGCAGTGTCACAGCCGATACCAACCGCCAGGAGAAAAGCATTTGCCTATTTCACAAATCGAAACCTTTGGCCTCGGTTTCTCTCCCTCCACCCAGGAGAGCCACACGCTCTGCTTTGGTGTGTCTGAGCCCGTTTACATGAGATGGTTTTTGCAGTTAGCACCGATTTTTGCGGGAGTTGTTAATGGCAAAGCGAAGATCACTTCATGTTAAGGCAGTTTCATTAATCTATTAAGGAAATGGATAGTCATGTTAGTTTTATCAAAGCCCTTCATCTCTAGGGGGCTCTTGTCTAGGATGGGGGAGGGGAAGGGAAATTAGGGATTACTTTTAGATCGGCCTAAGAATTAAAATAAATCAATATTCTTTTAAAGGTTATCCAAATATTGGTTAACAAGAAAGAAAGAAAGAAAAAAAAAGGCTCCTGCAGCAGGCCGCAAAGGGTCCAGTGGTTACCGTGAGCCCGCTCCCAGGAAAGCTTGCATGCTTGGAGCCACCCGGGGCAGCTTTTTGTTTTAAAGCTTCAGAAGTCCGTAGACATCCTCGAAGCTACACACGTTTTAAGGCGGACGGGACAGTGAGGGGTGGGAAGTGACTAAACTTTCTTTAAAAGTTACTTCTTCCCTTCAGACGGAACAAAAAGGACCTTCCCGACTGGGCGCCCCGGGCAGTGACTGACCCCCGGGCACAGGCCCCGCGCCCTCCCCTCCCTCGGCACATTTGGGAAATGAATAAACGGCTCCGGGCAGGCGGCGAGTGGCCGGGAGAGCCCGCTCGCCCCGCGCCCGGGGAACGCACCCTCGGCCCGGATGTCGAAGCCATACCTTCTTGCTGTGTAGATCCACAACTTGCCACACCAAGAGAATTAGTTCCCTCTCATCCGAACCCAGTTTAGCCCCATATGCACCAGCTGTTGCCCCAAACAACACCACCAAAGAGTCACTGTGCGAAGCCGTCATGACCACAGGGGGAAACAACTACAATCAAAAGCAGAGGTCAAAAAAAAAGAGAAAAAAAAAAAAGAAAAAAAAAGAAAAAGAAAGACACACTAACAAACAAAACAACAACAACAAAAAAACCCCACGAGGCTCGCCCCCAACCTCCAAGTAATCAAAGGGGAAAGGAGCGAGAGAGGAGTCATAATATCAAGAGGAAAGAAAGAGTTATTTAAGGAAGTTGGGTGTTTGAGAAAAAAAAAAAAAAACATGGAGAAAGTAAGCTCACATCCCTACCTGTTCCCGGTGCTCTCCTTCCCGGGGCTGATTGGGAGGTGAAATTAGCAAGCTGTGGGTTTCTCTCCCTCTGACATCATGGCAGAAGCTCAGCCTAGGCTTGGTGATTTTTTTTTTTGCCTCTGTGTTTTTTTTTTTTTTTCCTTCCCCCTTCCCCTCTCCTGAGTTACCTGCCCCTGGTGCAGCTCATGTGACTCTAGTCAATCTCCCAAAGGAACAAGGCCATTGGGCCTCTGAAAAAGGTGTAGGAGGGACGGAGGGAGAATCAACGCCTGGCTAATCTGGCCTGATTGGTTTTTGAGGGAGATCAGAGGACAACTCCCTTTCTCTCTCTTTAATTCTCCCTGCAGGAAGTGCCTCTACCTGCTTTCAGTTTTGCGGGCTCCTGCCCGGCACAGGCAATCGCGCTCCGGCCCCTCGTGCGGGGGATACGGGGCTGTGAGCACTCACACCCCGTCCCATTTCCTTGGGAAATCTGAAGAACACATACGTACAGTTGCTAAAGCACAGTTTATGTCTTAGCATTGAAATCTCCGAAACAGAAGTCTTTACCTGCTCCTAATTAATTTCCTTTTGTGCACGTTGCTACGTGTGTATCCAGCTGCTGTTGCCAACGTTAATGTATAATAAAAGTGTAGTATTCTACAAGGATTTTAAGCGATATTACAGACAGAAAGTACTTTGTATTTTAGGCCCTATTCTCTAGTTTGTAAAAGTGGATCCTAGGAAAATATTGTTTTGTTTGTTTTGAGAGAGAGTGTTTGTAGGAAGTTTTGCAAAATAGCAATATAAAGTCCTGCATTTTCTACCCTACAACTGCTCAGTAAGGAACTAGTTCCTGGGTATTAACTGCAGATCAAGTTGGACAGCTTTTCTCTATACCTCTCTCCTGTTTCACAGCTGAGAATCTACAATGGGAAATCACCATCCAGTTTAGCTGCTACAAAAACACTCTGCTAAGCATTTCTGCTCAACAGCAGCAGCAGTAATATTTGTAACATTGGGAACTGAGACAATTTTCAGAGATATTGTCAAACTCAAATTTATTTTAAAGCTGAAAATTAAAGCACCTCTAAACTATTATAACAGTTATTATTTTTCCTATTGCCACCACTGAGGAGCTACTGATGATTTTTAAAGGCCAGATGCTGCTAGTTAGACTAGTCATAATATTTCTTTTGTTCAATTAAATCTCCAGTTTGTACTCCGATATTAGTGTTGTGTTTAAATACAGCTCAGAAAATACAGAAATTCAGAAATACTGAATGAAAAATTATGCTGCTATTTAGCTACTGATGTCTATAGTGGGAAAATGCAGAGTTGGACATTTAACTGAATAGCTGATAGCTTTAATTATTAAATCACATTTTCTCATCTTCTTTTAACATGCTAATTTTATAATTGGTTAATTATAACAGTTACTGTGGACCTCCTTCAGCAAACACTGATTCACATGCTAACACCATAATAAGACTAATTCCATTTATTTCAATGAAAATAAACTATATTTCAAGGATGCTGTCTCATGTGAAGTACCTTAGAAGTCATGTATTAGAAGCACGCAGGAAACTCTGCAGTGCAAAGGTGTATCTCACTGAACATTATAAGGTAGTTGTTAAACACCTCTCAGCTGTTGTCTCTGCAGCTCACATGTGCAGCTGCCTGAGAAGTAATTCTGAAGGTATTTCATAGGTACAGAAAGGGTAAATTCCCAAACACTCAGAGATGAAAACTTTAATCTGTAACATGTATTTATATATTCAAAATGTTTTCAGCATTATATTTTCTGGCATTGCTGAATTTATGCAACAGCTATATTTTCCTCTGTCAATACATTTCTAGAAGTGATCAGTAGAATAAAAACCCACTTATATTCCTTTTGATTCCTTATATCCTTCGGATATAGTGGTACTGAAACAGCATAGCAGCCTGATCGAGTATGGGATGGTTCTTATCCCAAAAGTCTGTAATAAGAACCATAAAAATACATTGACTGCAAGTGTGAGAACTGTTCCTCTTTTCCCAACTTGTTCCTCTCCTCCCAGGTACACTTCTCTTAGGCGAGTGTTTGAGGGGAGGCAGTGTTTGTACACATAAGTGTAAACACAGATTTTACCTGTAGTTATGTTCATGGAAAAAAATGTACCCATCTGTTGCAATGTAGCTGCCTTCATGAGGGTATCATTTTGTAGCCCTGATGTGTAGATCACACATAATGGGATTATAATAAGCAGATTTCTATAGAAGATCATACAAATGATAAATTCTTGGCCAGTTTGACATATATGATCACAGGCTCCAGTGAACTCGCACAGAGAATGCCAATACACGTGTACTTGTCTTTTAGGATCTACGTGAAAGAAAAAGTATTGTAATTCACTTAGAGCAGCATGTCAGATTAAAGAAGTCCTCCTCAGATCAGCGTCAAAGACCCTTGAAATCTTATTTGAAATTTATGCATGGTATCAAGGCTAGTGAGCCCAAAAGCTTCTATGCTTTTCACAATTATATTAGCTCATCTCATAAAATGTAGTCCCTCTTCCTAAAAAACCCATCTGGTTTCTACTATCTCAATTCACGTAATTTTACTGTTAATAATTTATCTAAACTATTCCAGCTAAATTAACTTCAAACATATTCTAAAATGTTTAAAAGAAAAATTTAAATAAATATTGGCCTTCCTGGGATATCAAACAGTTTAAAATATCAGATTAGGGTTTCTCATTCAGCTTCTACGCACAACTCTCCACCTCTCTGCCCTGATTACACAGGTCTCTGCAATTATATTAAAAAATATGAAGGAATAACATCTCCTGTCTCCACAGAACAGCAACAGGATCCACTTCCTGAAAAACATGTGGGACAAGCCCTTGTACAGTGAGCACAGCAAAGTTAATTTGTAACCAAGATCTTGCTGAAATAAAGAGTTATTGCTCACCTTTAGCTTTAATCCTGGCAGGTATATTTGTAAAGGTACTTGTTTGCAGGCTTCATACAAGGATAATGTCTCATAAATGTAACTGAGTGGAGAATAAAAGTTTTAAAGATGGGCATTCATTGTTATGCAAGCTCAGTACTGTAGATATTTTGTTTGTTTCTTATTAATCAAGCAACTAAAATTAGAAAATAGATCACAGATCACATGAGAACACTGAGCAAACTCATTACATGCATTGTGAGTGCAATGGATAAATCTGTAGTTGCATTTTCATTCTTAGTATACACACTACACTGCTTCATGAGATGAGGAGAGGAAGGGAGGGGAGGGGAGGGAAAAGACCACCACCTCTTTTATCTTTACTACATTATTATTAAAAATTCCTGTGGACTGAATGTCCCAATCACTGAAGTCCTTTTGTTAAAGCTGAATATGAAACTTGGAGACATGGGATCTGGAGTAATATCCTAGCTGCATTCAGATCTACAGAAATACTTCATCTACCTTTCAGGGAAGCTAGAAGTCAATCTTCTCTTCCAAACTCGTATGATATTGAGAAGTTATTTGTCCTCATGAATATTTTACTCATCAATTAAAAGGAAAAAAATATGATTGATGTTTAACCCTGTAAATTATTTGAAATGCCCTGAGAAAAGTGAATTAACTTTGAAATTGGCTCTGAATTCAATATTGGCTGTGCTGGCAGGGCAGAGAGTTTGGACCAAAAGACATCCAGGGCTCTCTTCTAGATGAATTTTTTGGGGGGTTCTGAAAAACGGAGATACTAAATTGAGTAAGTATGGGGCCTTGGTGTTTATCTGCACAATAGGGGTAGTAGTAAACTCTCTGTGTGCCTCAGCATCTCCAAAGTGAACCGGCACAGGAAGCAAAAGATCTGTGAGTGATCTGTAAGCAAATGTGAGAAGACATTTAGACTTATCAACTCAGTCCTTGGCTCCTGGGTTGAATTATAGGCAACTGCAGCAATATTTTCTGAAGGAGGAGCTTACTGTAACTCCTGAAACATAAACCCATATGTAAAGAATTTTCTGGCATACTTTCTTCAAGAGCAAGTGAGTGGGAAAAGGCATGGGAGAAACTGCTTAAGAGTGTTCTTTGCTGTTCAGATATTTGGAGAGATCTGATTTTTTTAGTCTGACAGGTAGGTCTGACATCATCACAATGCAATGTAGAAGCCTTGAAATAATTTCCATCAAGATATCCACAAAAGCTTGGCAATATGCAAAAGAGCTTCAGAAAGGTGGTTCTGATGGATTGTTACCTTGCAGATACTAACACCATCAACCCCTACTGAAAGCACTGACTTAGACTCCTGTATCAGTTGGAATTTAATTTCTATTGACTTAAAGGTAAATTAAAACATAAAATTTGTGACTAGACAAATAAAAGTAGAATTACTTCCCCTATTACTTTACGTACCTTCTCTCCTTTATGGGATGACAATCAATCCAGTGCTTTAACCTTACAAAGGTTTTATACAGTTCCCATTGGATATAGGTGTGTGCTGTTTAGCCAGTCTCTCTAGATTACAGATATCAGATTTTTCAAAATCTATGCATTTACTTTTCTACCAGGTATATGGAGAGATCAAACATGCATGCATAGTAGTGTCTTTTACAAACATTACTATATATTTACATTAAAGTTAACAGTTTCTAACAAATACACAGTGAATTTCCATTTATTTCTGATTGGAAATAATGCTGTCCTTCAAAAAAGTTACTAGACAGTTTTCTGGAATTAGAATAATTGAAATGATTCCTGATGAGGACCTCTGCAAGTCCTCTTGTCCAACACTGTGCCCACAGTTGGGCTATTGCCAGCACTAGATTGACCCAGCCAGGATTTTGTTCAGCTGCGTCTTGAAAACCTCCATGGATGACCTGTTCCAGTGCTGCACTACACTGCTGATGAGAAACTTTCTCCCCGTTGCCAATCTGATCTCACTGTTAAATTTTTAAATAATTCACTACAACTAGTTGAGACAGGATCTTAAATTAGACAAGCCATGTGATACAATTTCTGTTACCTAATGAGATGAATATGCAAGTGTTTCCTGACCCTTTCAGTCTACCTTACCTGTGATTAAAAACTGACTTTGTGTGAAGCTTTATTGCCCCTACAATCTGTCTAAATAAATTTTTATTGCAATTTGTTACTTTTTTTACTTGTTTCAGGTATAATATGAAAATGGAAATTCAATGGAAAATATTGTTTTTGTGGCACGTTTTTAGGCAAAATGATATTCAGCTTCAGATCAAAGCAATTCTATTACTGACACATCCTCTCTTTGTCCATTGAAAGGATACAGCATTTTACAAGTCTGTCAGTGCAGCAACATAACCAACAGTAACAAATTTGCTTTTTAATGATAAGACCAATCTAGTGAGTTGTTTGTTGCAGAAGCTATAAAGGAAGAAAGCTCCACTACCACTATCCTTGCCATCATTACTATCATCCTAGTGAAAAGAGTAAATACATAAATTGATAACACACTCTACTGCAACAGCTAAAAGCCAAGATGTTGTCTATTATTCACTAGCATTTACATACTATTAAGTAGAATCATCTTCTTTGTAAGCAATAAAATTTAAAATTACTTTACATGTTTAAAATCCAACAGGATAAAATTATATCCTCTTGTGAAAAGACCACGAGGTTAAATCGTCAAAATGAAAAATGAGAATGACCTGATGTCTTCATGAAGCATGTAATTTGGGCCATTTTATACTTGATATTTAACAGATCATCTCAGAGACTTCCAGTCATAGGAGCAGCAGGACAGGTAACTCAGTAGTCCTTTAACTGTTTAGAAAAGAATTTCTGCACTACTCCATACTACTCCTTCAATGGATCAATGATATTCAGGCCACCATATTCCCACACTGAAATGAACTCACACTGTACAGCTAGAAGGTTCTCAGAAGTTCACTGAAACACAAAATCACTGATGTTTTAAAGTGAGACAGCTACAGCCATCTGAAACATTGGATATCCAACTCCAGTCACCTTGCATGGAAACACAAAAATAGTTAGACAACATAAGAAGTGTAAATGCCATTATCTACATCAAAAGATCTGCATGCTCTACACTACTCTCACTTACTGAGAGCTGGTAATCAATGCTGCAATACAGCAATGATGAAAGAATGGATCAGCAAGTAAATAGAAAGGACTGTACACTGGAAGTCCAAATTACCCCATGGAAAACAACTACACAAATTACACAATTAATGATGAATTTATGCACGTTACATTTTTCAAGTTTTACTGATAATTGGCCTCATGACATTATCTTGGTAGAAATTACAAATCTCTGGCTGTTTATTCAGATTTTACCACAAGCTCTCAGCTGACACAAAAACCTTGATAAAAAAGGAGGGTGTGTTCCTATAATATTTCATTCCCATTTGATTTAGCTGCTCTGACATTTAACCTGTTTCTTCATTAGAATTTAAATTAAACTTATTCTACATACAGATAAGCTAAGACACATCTTTTTCTCACCACAGTATAAAGAGAAGTAAAATATAAATGCAAAATTTAAGCAAAACTTAAACACCTGTTGAAGTACTTATGTTTAAAAACATTTCATCAGAGTATTGTATAATAAACTGATGAATGTAATTATGTGCATCCAAAACAGACATGACAGGACCTATCATTCAATGATTTCCTGATCTTCCACCTTGATTATGTTTATTTTACTCCACTTCACCTCTACCAACAACTGTTACATCCCTGGGATCTGACAGGGGAATTTCAAACACACTCTGTGTCCTATTCTGTCCCATTAAAAGGATGGAATAATCTCCTCAAAGAAGCAGGCCTCTGATACAGCTTTTTTTTTTTTTTTTTTTTTTTTTTAAATTTCTCTTTTCACTGTCTTTTTCTTGAAAGTATGTGGTCTTTCAAAAGTCTTGTCTGACTTGTTACTACCGGACTCTAGTAGAACTATTATGCCAATTTCTAGGAAGATTAGATACATTTATTTCCTACTCTGACATTTGTAGCTTGACAAGACAACTACAGTTTTTGCAAAGATATCTCATTTTTTTCTGGAGTACCTCTACATGTAATTGCTTGCATGCAAGACTCTAGTTTATACTGAACTGTATTATACAGTTACAGTCACATCAGTAGAATCACCAGGTTCTCCCTCAAATATATTCCCAAATATATTCCCTTGTTCCATTCAACAAATCCTCTCTTTAACCTCTGAGCATAATTGAACAAAGATCTTTCTTCCTTTGGCCTGATGTTTGATCTTGTATGCTGTGGAGTTTACAGTAAGATAGAAGTAGTGTCCTTACAGATACACCTGGCTGATACAAGAGTGATACGGGTTCTTGAGAAGAAACATTGTCAAAGAAACATATTGCACAGTCAGTAACTGTATTCAGACAGAAAGAAGACAGGTAGATTATTCCCTTTGGTATACTGTAGAAATTTTAAATTTAAGATGCCATATGATTCACTTCATAGCTGCAGAATTGCTTTATAAACAGAGATAATTACTAAGCACATGGCAAGCAGGTGCAATTCCCTTCCTAGTAAGTTGGAGTGGTGATAATATACCATGACAGAGCTGTTTCATAAGTGTCAGTACTACCTCACCTCCTTTCCACAACCCTCTGCTCATGTGGCACGCCCTTGTTTGACAGGAAATGTCACCTTGTGTTCAGTCATTCCTTGTTTTCCTCAAGTAATTATTTCAACCACACTGTGACACAGTTAAGGTAAGATTTTGCCTTTTCTAGGTTCAAAGATGTGGTGGTGAGGAAAAGAAAAGAGCCCTGGGGCAGACACAAGAGAAAGTCGCCTGGCACATTCTGGGAGTGTCGACCAGTGACTGAAGTCAATGGACCAGCGACTAAAGTGAATGTACTGATAAAGCTCTGGGTGAATTAGCTGTCTAGGACATAACTTTAACTTTTAACTCCTCCTTTCCATACTCTAGTGTTTTGCTTTGTGTTAGTCTGAGGAGTCTAGTCTACTCCTTCGTTATTTTTCAGATAAATAAAATCTTAGTATCCACTATAAGCAAACATATCCTCACTGAGGAAATGGGAATAGTTAGAAGTTGGTTGAGGTTGCCACATACGACAAACTGTGTTCTAAAGCTGTAGGTTTCATAATGAAATCTGTTTGACATAAATATAAATTTCAGGCATTCCTTGTTCATCCAACTTCAGCTACTCATTCTCATCCCACCTTTGGCTTATTGGACCCTCTGATTCTTCAGCACTACTGTATGTGGTGTTCCACTTTGAATCAGCTCTGAAATATTTGATATTTTGAAGTATTCCTTAAAGTGGACTCATTCCCTCATTTGGTTCAGTGGTTGGTTCCACAAAGAGTTATCCTGGCAAAAGCAAGACAGTGACCCACGGGCCAACGAGAGGGGCACTTCTGCCGCATAGTATCGTGAATCCGTGGCTTCAGGGCACACCAGGCTTTCCTAGGGGCAGTTACTGCTGAGCCTGCAGCTGTCGCTGAAGGCAATCAGGCTGCGATCACTGATGAGTCATGATGGGCGGCGTTTTGCACCTACTTTGTACAGACCAAAAATGTGAGATGTGAGATCAGGTCTTTCTGTCTCTTAAAAACACCATATTACCATCTATCTATGCAGGAATCCCTGTCAGAGAGTATATCTATAGTAGCCTTTTGCCATGTAGATTGCTGGAGAAGGGAATACTGTCTATAAATTAAATTCTTGCTAGTTAGATCAAAGTACCAGCAATCTGCTTTGCCTTGTGCAAGAGTAGAACTTTTCTTGGTCAGCTTCTGGTAAGAACACATAACTTCCCTTGGGGAAGACAAGGCAAAAGGACTCAATAACAAAGGGTGGAGATTTTATTCAGGATTATGGGTTCTGCTCTGTATCTCTCAGTGTAAGATGAGCCATTCTGTATAGGGTAATATAATTTTTAAGAAATTATACAGGGCTTTTCTTCTTATTCAATATTATATTTGTGATATGTTAATGTGCAAATTTCTTTTTCTCACAACACATCCTACAAAAATTACCTTAAAAAACATTTTATATTTCGCATTAGTATCAAAAGCTCGAGACTTATAAATCCAAACCTTGTGAACAAGGTGGAGCCCACCACCTTCAATCAAAGATTAGCAGCTGTTGTTATCAAAGAGATGTGAACAGCTTGCATTCTCAGCTTTTGATTTCCACAAAGCCTGTTTGTTTTACTTAAGGTTAGTTACTACGCCCATGCTACCAGGGAATTGCTAGGGAGCTAAGCCACACCTTTACGAACACACTTAGCACTTCCTGCTCAGTGTAGCCTTAAAAGCAGTCTCCTATACTCCAGAGAGATAATTGGAGGTTAAAAAAAATAAACATCGACATCTTAAAATCTTGGCTGGCTGGCTGGCCGGCCAAGCTCTTTGTGCCCTTGTTAAATAGTTCACACAAGGTCTTGGGGAAGTGTTTACTGTGAGATGCATTTCTCAAAAGTGTTCCATGCTTAGGACGCTGATAATACGTTTCCTACCCTTTCATCCCTTTGGATCCAGCGCTTCCATTGGCGGTTGCTTTGTGACTAGAAGAAAATTAATTGTGGGTTCCTCTCAAATCCCTCTGGGCTGAGATATTTGTTGTAGGCTGACTGGTAGCTCCAGCCGAGAGGAAAAGGTTTCCTTATTTGTAAAATATGTAAACAACCCTCTCAGTGATCTGAGGCAGCATCATGGTATAATTGTTAGATCACTTGCACCCTCCTTTTTCTGCTTCATCTGTAATTTAAATTGCTATATAAAAAGATTTCTCAGTCCCAATGGTGACCAGTATTTACATAAATCTCAGGAAGTTGTGTTTGTTGCTTGGTTTTTTTTACTACAGTATACTTACAGAAACAATTTTTAAACACACACACATTCAGGACTATAAAAACCCACAAAGCACAGAACTCGTTGTTGAAATTTCAGCTGCCTAAAAATGCCTAATGCACATCTAACATTAGTATCAGGGACCATCATTCCCACAGTTTCACAGATTTCCCCTTTTATTCTTCTCTCTGATTCAAGATGTAAAACTATCTTTTGTTTTATCGTCACTTCATACTGCAAATGAGACTTCAGGTTACCACCAAGTATTTCTTACAGGTTTTGTGACACATTACAAACAACAGTAGCTTCTAAGGCCTGAGTGGACAGTAAGGATGATTAATAAGACATGTTTACTGGTACAGCAGTGAGGTGGAGTAGGAGTGAGTAATTGTCTTCTGCTGGAACTTATTCAGAATCCTCCAGCTCATAGGCATGAAAGCATTTTGTAATCACAGCACTTGAAAGACAAGACAGAAAATTAATAACATTTTGGTAAAAGTTTCCTTCAGAATTTCTATAAAGAGGAAAATATTTACAGGTAACTATAGAAAATTAAAAATTTGGAATCAGTTATTTCATTGTTACTTTTGCTTTTCCAAGAAAGAGTCCTGCAGTACACATTAGAATGATGTGGACTCAAAGGCAGTGGGAAGGGATACATGTCAAGAATTATAACTTGGTTGCACAGGCCTAAAAGGAGTACAGGAGACAGAAAATACCATTGAGGATGCCTCTTCATTGCTTCTAAGGAACAGCAGTCTCCATAATAGTGACAGTATATTACTGGGGGGCATATATGAGCATATGTGAGCATATACAAGATGAAACAAAACTAGTGAGTGTAAAATACCACCTGGTTTCACTAGTTTGCACAGTTCATCTCTAGTAGTAACCAAAGCCCCAGTATACAAACAGCCTGGGCAACTGGGGTGGAGGAATGTATTCCACAGCTCTGCAAAGATTTCTTATGAAGCAATACCCTTCTACTTGCCTTACTCAAGACTAGGCTCAGAGGGATTCACAAACCCACTATATACACTCACTCAGAGTCATGCAGTAACTTCTTCATTGCTGTGTGGACAATAAGCTCCATAAGATAGACATGTTTTTTCTCTCCTGTAGAAGAGAAAACATCCCTTTCTTAAAAAAAATCTCAAGGGATGGGCATATGTGGATTAAGCAGGCAGGATTGCACAGTCTCAGTCAAAAAAAAATAGTGTATGACAACTGACATGAAGTGTTAAGTTCCCTTCAGGAAAAGGGATAATTAAGCCAACAGTTCTGCAAGTCAGGTCCACAGTTTCTGCTTCTTGGGCAACACATATTCATTGTCAGGTACCGCTATTTAATATTTGTGCTTTTCAATCTTTGTTTGCCTTTCCACAATACAGTAAAGACTAGATGACAAAAAAACATGAATCACATTTTAACAGGGAACTTGGCTTGGCACTGGGCATGATGATTTGTTCAAGGCCTTAGAAATACCAAAATAAAGGATGCGTATTGGAATGCTCCTAAACTCATAAAGCCACGGTTGCTACCTTCATTTTTACTATGAAACAAGAAAATGTGTGTATCAAGATATTGTAATGTACCAAGAAAGATTAGTATGGGGATGATACATTGAGGAGTTTATTTGATCCACTGCCCTTAAGTGAGACAAAACACAGTAATTTCAAGACCATTGTTTACACATCAAGGAAAATCAGAGGTCAAGGATCTATTTGCTTAATTTCTTTAGCTCTTTAGAGGATAAAGACACTTACTGCTTGAACTGCTTCAATGAATTTGACATCATATTTCAAAGAGTCAAAATATAAAGGTTGTTTCCGAACCTATTCCCTAGATAAAAATACATTTTATTTAAATCAAGCTAATGTTTGAATAGTAAGCTCATCAAAAGACACGATCCCATATTACAGACAAATATGCACGTGTATCTACATGCACATATATATAACTCCTTTGTTATAAATTCTTTTTCATTCCTCACCTTTCTGTTCCCTTGGAGTTTTAAAGTTTGGGCCAAAGGGAGATACTTGATCTGTATCCTTTTAGCATCTCTGACTTCCTTAATCTTCCTTTAGTTTCTTTTTTTTTTTATGCTTTCTCTTAAGTATCTGAAAATGCAGAATATCCTCTGAGTATGTAGCAACACAGAATGATCAAATGTCTGTAGGGATCACAAGTTTCCCACACTAATATTAGAAGTATAAATCGAATACATATTTCACACATAATTCACAACACTTATTACTGTCTCCCCCTGCCCCCAGCGACAGGAAAGGACACTTAAAAGAAAAACTGCCTAAATAGTGTGAATTCACATCTGCTATAAGGCCATGGCACACTTAATTTCACATTTGATTTGAATGTGACTCACTCACTTTTCTACCAGCAGTACATACAAACTTTTTTGGGAATGACTGCCTAGGAGAGACATACTCCTTCCACATAAATGATTCTTTATGATGCCTTTCCCCACCCCTCCCAGCAGTGCCTTCATGTTTAAGCAGCTTCACTCTGAAGTAACTATACCTATGCAACTTGCTCATTGTGTAGCTCTTAATAATTGCTTTCCATGTGGATAATGCTGTTGTCATGTACTCTCCATAAGGCTACACCTTCAAAACCTAATAAAATGAAGTTCATGTCGGAACAGCAAGAACTACTTCTGAACTGCTTGACTTAAAGCAATTTTTTTCCAAATGTTTGTTATGAAGAACAAGTGCTGCATAGGAGGGGTGTATAGTTGCTTCTCTTTTTTTTCCTCATTACTCCTTCCTCTGTGGAAGGAATTTTCCCCCATTACCCCTTCCTCCGTTCTACACATGCCACCATATGGCCACAGTTGCAGTCTGTGCGTCTCAGTCTGATATCCTTGATACAACAAAAGGCATGGATGGCAGAATTCTCTGTGAGGATTCAGAAACTCAGGATATCTGCTCACACTTAAAAATAGCAGGAATTTGTATTTTAGCCACAATTCAAAAGACATCTTCTCAACAGAGCCTTTGGAAGGGGATGACAATATGCTACAATTGATTAAGAACATAGAAAACAATTCTGTGTATTTCAGATCAACTCCAATGGCAGCTTTAGACCAAGGCCAGATCATGACTGAATTTTTCTTAGGGCATGTAAAGATTCCAAGTGTGATATAAACCACACTCCTGCAAAAGATCTTGTATTTCTTAGCATTTGCACAGTTTCTTTCTCAAGAAGTTTCATTGGGACATGACAGATGTCAGTTGTGAATGCAACATTCATCACAGTTAACTTCCTGTATTCAAATTCAACTACTGCTTCCTGCTAACCAAATTCCATAAAAATCAGCAAATAAAAGACTCCAGTGGGCCTTGTAAAAACTCATTTACTAATCCTGAATAGAATATGGATGAATTCCTGTTAAAAGTTAAAGCAAGAGCTTTATTGCCATTATTTTTATACCAATTAGTTATATTGTACTTCCTGGACTCTGGATCCTTTCTGAATAAAGAATGCATTGATAGTGTCATATTTCATGTATCCAACTCTTTTGCACTATTCAGATGCATTTGCTTCCACCACGGTAAGCTATGCAGTGATTGCAGGTTTCAAGGACATTTGTAATATTTGCCTTCATTTTCATTTTGAACATTTCAAAACTGTGTCTTTTGCCCATAGCTAGAGGGTAGAATTATATTAATGGACCAGAGTCATTATTTAATCTCTGGAAGGTCACGCACTGGCTTAGGTATGCAGTGCAGGATGCTTTAGAAAGCTGTATTTGTTGGGCCACGAAACTACAAATCTCTTATATGAGATGCTCTGGAAGATGACATGGCAACCCATAGCAGTGCTCTGCAGTCATTGTCTTACCTTCAAATCAAATGCTGAGTGCTATCGACTGAACCAACAACCCATAATGAATTTTCTCCTGTGTACTCATTCAAAAAATAATCCTAACTTGTATGTTGTTCAGGAAACAGTAGAAGTAACATTAAGCTGTACCTCAACTACTTTTATGGTTGGACCACTGTGCTGATCAAACACCATTCAGATTTACAAAGTCAGTCTTATATGACTAACTTCATGTGGAAAGATTCTTGCTTTTGTTTGTTATGAAAGAAATCTTGCTCACAGTTGCACAACATCCTTTGCCTTCTCTTTCTCTTTGCTTTCTTCAGCTTAATTCTTATCATTCCCCTTAATGTCTTGGGAAGATGACAGTCAAATGTTACTCAATGATTAGACTTTTCTCCAGATTTGTATGTTCTTTGGGCCAATTTGAATATTTTACCCTGGAGAAGAATTTCAAAACAAGTAGCTGTATCTAAAATGTACAGTAGGCATGTTCAAGCAGTAGTAAGTCTCACACTTCTTTTGCACTATAAAGAAAACCACAGGATAATAAACACATCCAATTTTAACTATAAAATATGTATGTTTATATATACATAATAATGACATGTGGGAATCTGCTACAAGACTTTCATAATATAGAGGTGACAGAAGCCTCAAAGAGCCCATGGATTTTCTTTCCCTTTCTCTTTTTAAATGGGTATTTTTCTTTGCAGCCCACCCAGAATTAGGTCACCATTGTAAATAATCTTGTGCAGTGACTCCATGATACACCCAAGGTAAGAGGACAAACACACTCCTCTTGCAGTTGCACCGCTGTACAGTTTGTCTTTATGAGGCAAGAGGAGAAAAAGAATACTTCAATGTTAGAAAAGAAAAAAATCTGAGTATTTTACTTGAATTATCATTTTTTAAAAAAAGGAAAATTTACAGTCCATAGGAACATTCAGCAGTTGCAGCATCTGTTAATAAAACACTCCATCTTGTACGTTAAATGGTAAATGTCTATTTATTTGCTCAGTTTAGCTTTCCTCATTACTACATTAACCCTGACGGCTGAGTAGTAACAGTATCCTCTGCTTGAACATTTTCTATGATGTAGATCACAGTAGTCAATCTGTGATCCAGAAGGAAAACAAAATTCACAACTTAGTTCTCCTGTGGCCTACACATAACAATTTTTCATATTTTGTTTGAATTGTAACTAGTTAACACAGAATTATGTTCTAAAAGTTGGTCTAGCAAAAGCATTTCAAAGACCTATTCAGCTTTAGGGTAAGGAAAACATTTCCAGACCTGGTATAGACCAGCAGGTCATATGTGACAGCATATTCAACAGTCTCAGCAACATTGCTAAGAGAATGCTGGACTAGAGTTTATGAAACTGCTAAATTCATAGTAAACTGATACATTGCTCTGCTACTTTTTATTTTAGTGGGCATGATGAGATTACTGCAAAACTGGCTGAGGGTATTAAAGTCTCTCTGTATTTTATTTCATTGCATCGTAGTAGCAAGAGAAATTTTTAAAACCTTAATATGGAGATGGTACTCAAGTCTAAAACTTTAATGGTTTGGACAGTTATCAGACAACAGGCTCACATGACAATCTGAATTGAACTGTGAACTTAAACTCTGTTTGGAAGAGTCTTAAATTTGACAGGCAAAATTTCCAAACGTAATTTTTCAAGTTAAATACTGCAGCTCAGCTGGTTTGACAGCTCCCTGCTGCCAGGAATGGGAGGTCCTTCTCGTTTCTCCACAATTCTTTGTACCTGCCATAGCTGTGGTCAGACTTCAGCTCAGCCAGTGCAATTTGCTAATCCACCAGTAAAACACGTTTTAATCAGCAGCCAGGTTGACTTAGTTCTACAGAGTCTGTTCCTGCCAGAGCCTATGTAAGTAGATGGGTTTACAGTCAGGAGTGAGAGTAGAGTCTCCTTTCAGCAAACCCTAAGACTGGCCAAAGCCATGATGCAACCCCTTTCTCATTACTCACACACCGTAAAAAGCTGGTCTTGTCTTTGTAACCAGAAGTTTAAAACTTGTTTTGGCAAGTAAAATTTTCAGGGTATTTTCAGAAGCCTTGACTCCCCAACTTTCCTTTAGCTAAATAAAGTTGCATTTTTCATAACTTTTTTCATTTTGACGGTTGGGGCCAGAAATGCCATTTTAACTATAAACTGCTTTAGCAAGTACTGCCGTGAAGAGGAATGAACACAATGCCATGTCCTTATAGGGTCCTTCAAACAAATAATTTAGTATGAGAATAAAGGACAGACTTCCTTAAAGAAATTCCTTAACTAAAGTGTTATGGCCTACATCCTAATCAGTTTAGTATAGACCATATTGATTTAAAGACATAACAGTAATTTACTTCAGATGCACGTACAGAAGGAGACAAAACAATAAAGCAAGAATAAACAGTAAGCAGCCAAATTCTTCATTAGTTAATGGGTCATGCACTCATAGCTACTTAACAGGATTTTGAAATACCCACAGCAACTCTTTCAGCCTAAGGGTCTTTCAAATTACTTCTGGAATTTTATGTTTTTCAAATCTTTTGAGAGTGGTAGCTAGAGCACAGATGAAGGAAAGAGCTGAAGAAAAAGAATAGTACAGCACTATCCTAAATTTTTTTATACCATCAATGCCTGAGAAAGAAATTGATCTTGAACAAGAATGTAAGCACTTCTTTCCCAGAGTACCACAAGATATGATGGTGTGAAGGACAGATCTTTTCAACATATCATATGTACAAGCATATGTGTTTTGAGTGTTGTCCTCAGATAGGTCTGAACACACATCTATGCACAGACATACACTTTGAACAGTTGCCTTTTTTAGAGTATAATTTTAGTTTGCTACGAAATTATTCAGGTTTTTAAGAAAGGACTGCTTATGGCCGGAATAGACCTTTTATAAACATCCTGTCCCTATTTGTTAACCAGCTTTGCTCATGAATAATACCATGCAGCTTTTTTCCTCCTTGTCCCCACCTTTTAAGAACAAAAGCAGCCTCAGGCCATCGAGTCTTCCCCATCACCTCTTAATCTCTGGGAAACAGCTATTTCTCAATTGTTGTTGCTTAACTAATGCAACATTTAACACCACAGATGAATCAGCACTGAGCTACTAGTAACCTTCTGACTACTGATCCTTCAGCTCCACAATACTAAATTTACTAATGAATGTCAGGACTCAGATGAGCTCCGTTTTGGGAGGTCGTTCGAGAGCCCACATTTGCCCATGATACTTTCTTATCTCTCCTTCCTTTGAATCTGTCTCTAGATCCTGGTACATGCAATTAATTTCTATGATGTAGTGTATTCTGATTTTCAGGGCCCATGACATCTACATGGGTTTTGTTCTTATTTGGACAGGTCCTAGATGATGCTTTGAAGGTTAGGGATTCAGGGTTTAGTACAATACCTACAGTGATTTCTTGTATGAGCTTACTAAAGATCCAAAGGAAGTATTCTGTTGGTCAAGCTATTGAAGAGACGGCAGTTCCAGTGAACAGAAAGTTTCTCTTTCTCATCTGAATTAAATAAGAAACTCCAGCATATTATGGAAACAAAAGGACAGATTTGTTATGAAACCTTTCCTCAACAACATGCATATGTATTTATATATACACAGATATATTTTAAAATGTAAATTATGTAAGTATACACATATTTTTTTTCCCCAAGAAGTTATTCAGAAGGGAAATCCCTTGATATTTTAGGTAGAGTTCTAAATTATTCATGTGCATAACTTTTCTTTTTTTCACCCCTCACTTTCATTGAGCAGAATGGCCTATGTGTAATAGAAATAGCATCAGTCAGCAAGATCCTGCCTTCAACTGTTAACAGTTTTGAGCAAATAAAATGACCTAGAAATCAGAAAAGAAAACCTCCAATTTTTTTTTTTTTTAAACTTCTATTCTTGTACCTCTCCATATCCCATCCAGGAAGAACATATTGTCTTTTAGGTAACTGCTCTATTCATGCTTTTCTTCAGTCTACACGATTGTATCCACCCTCCTCAGGGACCGAAGCTGCGGAGCTGCGATTATTGAGCAGCCTCTAGCGGTCTCCCACGGGAGCACCCTGGGCTCTCACGGCATGTGCTGCTCACACCTTGCCCAGAGCTGTCTGAGACACTCTTGATCACATGCTGGCCCATGAACAAGGATGAAGACAGTAGAAAGACAATAAGCCTGTAACACCGACCTCTGTGCTTCCTTATTTTAAACTATGAGGATATAGATAAATTAAACTGTAAAGGGTAAAAAGTATAGAGAAGACAGAATCAGATTCATCTTGGAAGATGAGGAGAAGGACAGAAGCACAGGCTGCAGAAAAGGACACTTTGATGACTTATTAGGAGATGCATTTTTCAGTATGAGTTGGTAAAATGTCCAAACATGGTCCCAGGCAAATTGCAAAATCTGTTTGTTGGAGACATTCATAACTTTACTGGACACACTCTGTGTAGCTTGACTGTGGAGACCTCCAGAGGTCCCTCCCAACCTACACTATTCTATAATTTTTTAATTAGTAAAATCTATAAGAATGATTGTATGCAATAATCTCTGAAGAGTTCCAGTCACCTAACATTTAATTCAAAGAGAAATTAATACGCACATGTTTTCCTGAAATATTTTTCTTCCATAATATAACAGAACTGTAATTAATGAGTATCATATTCTGGATTAGGAATGAAGCTGCAACTTGTACTTACAGGATGCAGAAAAAAAAAATCTTCATAGTGCTGCTGTCTTGTGAGGTAGGACATTGCCAGAATTCATCACGTGGCTCATTTGGATCAGCGTAACTGGTTTACCCAGTATTTCTGGGTTTAGTTCCTATGTAACACTGCTCAAGATAATTTTTAGGAGCTCTCAGAGGTCAAGGGTAACAATAAATCTGATTATATCCAGCAGGCTCAAATGACTTGACATGTTGTCATATGAGAATAAAATTTTTTGAGGAAAGTTAAAGATGACTTCTCCATTTTGTGGTGAAACCATCTGATTATTTTTCCCTCCTCTCTTCTGTGAAGGAGCTAGGTACATTTCAGGGTCAGTCTTGGAGAACTTCTGTCACACTTAGACACTGAAATAAAAAATAAGCCATAAAAAAAAAGATAAAATGAAGGCTTCATATGGATAACCTTTCAATGAAAGTACCATATCTTTTGGGTTCCTAACCTTTAGGCTTCTTCTAAAGATGTTGCTGAAGCATCAAGATACAGAAAATCAAAAGCAGTCATTGATCTTGCTTGTAGCTGACAGTAACTCTTCTATTTTATGGAACCTTTTATATTCTTGGCTTTTGTTTACATGTTTGGAATGTACAAACAAACAAAACTCCACCTTTTTTTGGAGTGGGAAGGTAAAGAGTGGGACATAAATATACCAGCTGCTTCAGACCCACAGCTCTCACAATGAGCCTAGCAAAATTCTTATTTTGTTTTTGTATGTCAAACATGTCATGAAACCCCAATGTCACAGAAAGCAACCCTTAGACTTTCTAAACCTCTTGCTACTGTAAAAAACCTGCCACTATAAACATGTTACTGTATCGTATTTACACTGCAATTCTGAGCATACAGCCCTATGGGAGGATATGAGAATCTGCACCTAAAGTTTCCTTCAACCTCAGTGAAATTAAAGAAGGGATTAATACAAATTCCCCTTATCTGACTAGGAAAGGAAACAAGAAAATCTGCATATATCCAGGTACCAATTCAGGGGTCACTCAGATCTAGCTTCACTCTGAGCTTCCTAAACCAGAACTGCATCCTAATTATTGATGCCTTTCTTCCCCTCTTACTCACCTCTTTTCTTACAAAGAATAGTAAAACCCTCCTATAGCTTTTCCTTCAGCAGCCGAAGGACAGAGCTATTTCCAGGAGGATAATCCCTCTGGGTATCCAAACAGGGGATGGTGCAGTAATCACAGACAAGGCAGGAAGGCACTGCTGCTCCCTGCATTGGTAACAGCACTCTCGAAGCTTGACAGGCATCCATTTCAGCTAATCTCTAGGTTTTAGCTCAGTTATATAGGAAAAAGGATTCCAAGTGACTTCAGATTCTCTGGACAACACTGGTAAGTAGAGCAGAACAGAGAGATTCACAGTCTGCAATACTCTTCAGTGTATCATTCTGAATATAAGATTAGTGCAATCAAGTGTGATATTTGGGCCTTTGTTATGGGTAAGAACTGAATTACTTTGTAAATGCCCTTGTGGCCTCTCTGTTGATGGTTCAGAAAGCCTTAACCCTGACACAGCAGCTGTGTGTGTGTACCACAGATAGGCCTTCTCTTATGCTAATTAGCTTTATGTTCATTTATTTGTCCTGATCTTCTGAGATTCATCCATATTCAGTCTGCCATGTAAAAACAAACTCTTTCTTCTCAGAGTATTAGCCAGTATAACTGAGTGTAATATAGATTGCTTTCCAAAATTCCCCATAACCCACTCTGTATGTTCAACCACACTTCAACAAAGTTGAAAACCATATTCTAATGTCTCAGAGTATCTTACATTTTGCCTTTTTTCCCGGTTAATCTCTCAACTAATAGTTCATCACACCCCAAAAATGCTGTTTGCCAAACTCTGCTTCTAACAAGAATATTTGTTTCACTTTTTTTTCCCCTCAAACTTAGTGTCAGAAAATTCAAAGCTGAAAATCCGTTACTCATAGAAAACAATAAAAATTAAAAAGCCTGAACTTTGATAAGACCCTCGTATGACTCTCATATCAAACACCGATCAGTCAGAGTGGATCATAGGGATATGTGGCAAAACTCCTTTAATTTTACCTAGTATATTCCATGATCTTTGTTCTGACCAAGGATAGTGGATCAACAGTTTTGTAACATAACTGATGTTTCCTTTCAGCAGGCAAGCCCTCGGGTAGGGACAGAAAAGATTGAGCTGTCTAGATTTGATTTATTATCTTCTCCCCAGCTATAGCCAAACAGTTCACTAGTCAAAACTTGCTGGAACAGACTTGTAGGTTTTGACTGTCAATCTCCTGCAGTTTAAGGTGTCTGTGTATTAGCTGCTCTTCATTAGGCTGTTGAGGCCTGTCAGGGTATTTCTGTTACCCCTGTCATATTTGGAATACTGCATACTATCATACTGATGAATACTGAATATTATCATGTGAAATGATGTCTTAGGAGCCTCTACTCTCCTGCTCCTATCTGTTCACAATAGCATGATCTCACCTTCCCACTGCTTTTGTCTACTGTCCAGACAAAGAGGAAGTTCTACAAAGCAATTACAAGGCACTCACTTATTACAGGACCTGCCTGTGTCACCCCTAAGTGACAGTCCGCTCCCTGAAGGAAGGGAACCAGTAACACAGACATGCTAACACAGAAAGCAGAGAAAAGCTTGTCTAATTGAAATTAGAGGGGAGAATTGAGGTAGGAAACGTAATTATTATAATCGAATTTGGTGACACCTGGATTGACATTCCCTCACATGGAATCAGGGATTTTCGATGACTGCAGGCAAGAAAAACCTCGGGTTTGCCTTCTTCCAAAAAGTTGGCACTTTCATCAGACTGATCCAATGTTATCAGAAAGACTTTTTAAACTAAAATTTACATGCAAATTAAAGACCAAAACAATTGATTTTTTTTTTTCATTAAAATACAAACTGGAAAGAAAGAGTTTATTTAATTCTATCAAAGCCATTGTTTAGAACTGTAGAAGTCTCCTATTAATTATTTTTTATGTTGCTCTTACATAGAGTAGGTTAGAACAGTGGATTTTAGGAAAATGTAGTTAAAAATTCAGCTTCACTAAGATTTTTTTATGCAGCTAGGAAGAATTGATTGGCTTTAATAGAGCTCAACACAAAGTTGAAGAAATTTATATATTTATTGTGTATTACAAGAAAAGAGCCACAGACTGGTCCCCCAGTCTCCCTTTTTGCAACATTTGGACACCTCATGAAAGTTCCCCTTTCACTAAGCAGATTGCTTCATGACTGAAAACTGCTTTAATACCAGTCACTGAGACTTTTTTTTCCTCCTGAAAATTACTGTTACATTAAAGAACCCTACTGTTGTATCAAAAATTGACTTGGACATTTACAGTAAGATCATAATAAAGTGGGGTGGGAGGGATGGAGCTACCACTGTGCTGACAGAGTTCATCCTGCTGTCTTAAATTGCCGTTAAACTGGCCCCTGACTGAGCTACCTGAGAGGCCCAGACCTGACCCAAGGTAACACATCATCTGGGGAAGACAGGGATCTCAATTAGTGTCTTGCAAAAACCTGAGTAATACACTTTATACAGCACAGTTAATATTATATAAAAGATATTCAACATATGAAAGACTGAATAAATATTAATAATGTAAAAATCTAATTATAAAATTAATTATAAAGGCTTTCTAATTGTTGCCACTGTTTATGTTAAAATATGTAAACTTGGTGCTCTAATATTTTGTTATATTAACTTGAAAATTTAATGTAAAGGACTTCAGGTTTACACAGAAATTTTGGGTTCTGAAAAACAAATGATGTCCAACCATTTTGTGGTGATAGGCTGACATAAATGAATATGATTCAGCTTTTTTCCACTAGTTTTTTTCCACTAAATATCAAGAAAAGAACAGACAGCAGCATATGTGCTAGTTCACATGCAAAAACGCGATCATCACATCAAAAAAGGAAAGTTGTATTTAAAGTATCTACTTAATAATTCCTCTTGCAAGCTAAAACTTTAAACCCAAACAGCTCCAATGGTTTTGTTCAGTCTGGTTAGGATTCTGAGAAAAGACTTTTCAGCTGATTCTCTTAATTTGCATCCTCAATTGACACAAAGCCTTAATGGCACCCCTGGCTAAAATTACTGTTGAAGATCTTCCCAGCAGTAATTAATTACTGGCTGCTGCAGTGGGCATGTTTTCACTCCCAACTTAAAATTTACCAACCCTACCCTAAGGGGAGAACAGCTACCCCACCTGTCAGCATGCAAATATGTTTGGTATGCTCAGTCACATTCACTGCAAAGCTTGTGATCCCACTAACAAAAAGATGGAGGTTTCCTATTACTTGGAGGCACATTTTCAAAAGGTCAAAACAATGGGCCAAAGGGAGACTCTGAAACTGGGAAACCAAATTTACACTTCTACCATGGAAGTAGAAATACATGGAACCTTTAAAAGTAGAAATTCCATGGAAAATACATGGAAGATCCTAAAAAATTAGGGCAACAGAAGAGCTCACCCACCACTTTGTGGTCTGGAAAAAAAAAAAAAGAGCTTATGTACTTTTTTTTTTTTACTTGGCAATGTTAAAATTCCCTTTCTCACTTTTTTTTTCTTATTTGCCATTTATCCCCAGCATAACTGAAGGTCATCTCCATTCTTCTTCCTTTCTTCCCCAATAAAGAGGAGGGGGGGAGCGGCCTGGTAAAATACTGCATGCTGTGACTGCAGCATTATGTTGTTCACAGCATAATATAGGAATCCTGTCTCCCAGCCATGGTAAAGCTTGGTTAGGGTATACATGGAACATTCACTATCAAAACAATTATCTTTATCATACATATTTTTGATCCTACCCTGAAGACCTACAGAAGAAAGTGATTTTAAAAGGTGCAAAAATACATTCTTAAAGGCTGAATCTCTCCACAGAGGAAATATGACATAATCTGTAATAGTCCAGGCTAGATTTGATTTCCACATCCTTTAAGCTTCATCTCTCTGCTGATGCCAAAAATCAAAGGGCCAATTCAGACAGATTTTCTTTTCAGCAAGAACACTGAAGGGTGAGCAATATCTATGAAAATTTTTTACAGACGCACCAGATTGTAATCCACTCTGTGTTAGAGAAACTTTTTCACTAGCAATGATTTGTTCTTATGCTTCTCGTCTTTCAAATAGTGATTTGAACTGTTATTTGTGATGATGATGATTAAGCACTTACTTAAACTTGTGAATGGAATTGACACAACCTTGGAGATCAGTGAAAAGAAATAACCTGTAGAACTGCACCTGAAAATGTGTACTGTCTACTTGCCCATATATCAAGAAAACAAACAGGATGTATCTGTAAGAAAATCATGCAAGTAGTGTCCCCGTTCTGCCTCTTTTACCAAAATTACCTGATTGATCATCTTGATGTCAGTTTACCAGTTACATTTACTACTGGCCACTCTTGAAGTATCTGCTGCTCTCTAGTGGCTTCCACAGAAACAATGACACACATTTCTACATTGAAAATCTGTGAAAACCAAAAATCTACTTTTCAAATGCTTGAAGGAAGTGATTGTCTCACTATTCTGTGTTTTCTGTAGCAAAGTCTGAGGAGTTCCCTATCCCCATTCTGGGTTTTGATACAATGGTCATACAACTGCTTGTGGGGCTGCATGATGAAAAATATCAAATAACTGATCTGTGTTAAAAATCACCCTTCTTCTTAGGATATCAAGGGTTACATTAACCCTAAGAAAAAGGTTTATTTTAAAAATAGATAATTTCCTGATCTGCTTAACCACGTAGGCTCACAAACAGCTGCACTATCACCACCAGAACCATGTACCAGGATAGAGGTACAAAAGGAGCAAAGCTTGAAAACTGTCTTTATCACTGAGAAAAACTTGTGCATTCACAGTCCAAACTCTGATTTCTTAAACACTTCTGTGGACTGTGTACAACCAGCTCTTCCTTTGGCAGAAACCAGAACACTACCAAACTAATCAGAAAGTGTGCAAAACCAATTTACGTGCTAGTCATACATGTTTTAAGTTAAATCTTTCAAATATGCTGTGAAAGTCAGTCCGAGGTTCTGTTAACATTTCTCTTTTTTGCCTCTACCTCACCCTTACATTTACAGGCCTCAACGAGATTGGTCCTCCACAGTCATTTTCACCTGTTATCCCAATATTTCCAGCTAGATGCCAGTTTTTGCTGCTTGTTTATTTACTTATGCCCAAACCTTTCTTTCATCCTATGCCTTAAATCTAGAATTGTTCAAATTGATCGGTATTCAACTTAAAATCCAACCTCAAGACATATTTATACTTTGATGTTTACAGTAAACTGCCAGTTGAGACAAAGATTGCATGCAGGGAATTTCGATACCAAAAACACTGTTTACTTCCAGCTTCAGGAAGTCTCCTAAGTATGCAAATCATAAGACTCGTTGCTCTGTGTTGTTTCTTATTTCTTCCATTAAATTAGTTTGCTGAAATTATTGCAATATACTAAATGAAATAAATCTCTGTGCATTGTTTTAAGATTACGAGACAGAAACCTGATTATTGCTGTATCTCTTCTGTTTGATATTGTGGTCATATAAAATAATATCCATGTGCCAGGAGCAAAGCTGCCTAATTAACATTTATACTCATGGGAGCACTGTGCACAATTCACCTTTTTAATTTTTTTTTAGACCCATACTGAGGTTAACTATAAGTAGCAGGGAAGTTGCTCTTTCCTCAAAGCTGTTAGTGAGATATAGTAAATTTCACATTTATCTACCTTACTTTGGCAAAAGACTTGAAGGACTAAAGCTTGCTGTTTTACTTCAATCCTGACTCCATATCCCAAGGGAAAAATTCAGTCATCTGTAAAACAGGAAAGGAAATGTAATAGATCAAACCAAAGCAGATCAAATAAGCTTCACCATAATAAAGTCCTATCCCCTCTTTCCAGCTTCTCTTTCTTCTCTCCCCCATCTTTCTTATGTTGCCTCTGAAGTTTACCTGATTGATCTCAAGGTCAGGCAACAAAACCCCCTAACCTGGCAAAAGTGTACACCTTTGGAAGGTGGGTAAAGGCAGCTTTTGTTGTTTTATGAGGTTGAACAATCTGCAGTCAAATGAGTTCCAGAGATAGCTCAAGTGAGCACTGGGATCACATAGTCAAGAGCACAGAGGGTCACAGGAGGAGGGTGAAGGGAAGAGATAAGTACTTTTTGGTAGCAATAAGCTTTTAAAGACATATCCTTAAGTCATAGGGAGTCAGTTTTGTGACTTTAAGTTAGATAGAGAGAACTGTGCCACTGCCACCCTTTACATACATAGAAGAGGTGCTATTAGAGTTCTTAAGCCTTTTTCAAACTTATATCTTCACATTCTCATGTTTCTTATTCATGTCAGCCAAATCATCTCCCCAGAAGTTTGAGTAAATCTGAATTAGTAACATCCTCAACTGCCAAACTCTCCTATCTTATTTTGCTCCACAGCACCACTTGTTATTACAGCACTGAAAGTGTGACACTCTTTCAAGAGGAACCTAGCATCAGATTTATACACTTAGGTTTTTTATTGCTGATCTCATTATGTTTGTTGGGCTTTATTTTTAGCCTCAAAACCTTACACTATGCAAATAGATGACAATCTGTATTTTCAGATTTTAATTTCTTGGAGGTGTTCACAGTTTTCTTCTTTCTAGAGACTTTGGTTATGTATTAAAAATTTCCTGCTTCTTTAATATACCTTCTATATACTTCAATATATCTTAGCCAGGAAGGCTCTGCATGGTATTCAGACTGAATTTAGCCAATTTAATACTACTTTTCTTTCTATTTCTAATATCCAGGCTGTTTACCCCTATTGAATGAAGTTTATGCAAAAGGTGAGACAATGATTCTACTGCCTGTAGGTACAAACGTACAAACAAGCTACTACAGGGCATGCTGGGGTGTGAACATGCAGCACATCACATGCTCTGCAACCTGTTCTTTGTCTAGACTGTTATGTGCTCTTACTGCACAAAACTGGACTTCATGGTACTTCTTTAGCCAAGAGGAAGTTGTGTACCATATATATGGGTACTCAGGCTAGGTGACCATGCTGGGCCCCTCATTCTTTATATACAAAATTATTTTCTCCTGGGAGCTACAACTTTTAAATATCTTTAAATAGATGCATCTCATATTTCAAACACACATGCACATGGCAATAGACTACACCTGTGAAGAAACTCTTCCAAAAGCAAAAAATCCCTGAAATGAGCTTTCTGTTTGGGGAGATTTTTATATTCTGTTTCCCTTGAAAATCTAAACATTCAGCACATACTTAACTTTAAGCTTGGGAGTGTCATATTGAAGTCAACGAGATGAAATAATGCATGCAACAGTTATGCAGGAACAAACTCCTTGCACAGTTAGCGATTTTCCTTGCTTTTATAACATCTATTTGAATGACTTTGGTAAAACAATTTATTTATTTATTCTTTGGAAAAGCATGACACTCTGTATACACAAATCTCTCCCTAAAATACCAGCGTATGTGCATGTATACATGTGTGCACACAAACACAGTTACTATGTGCTGACTGATTCCTTGTGTTGATTGAGCAAAAGGCTAAATGATGATTCATCAGCTCACTAAACCTTCTATAAATAGGTATCATTTTCTCTGTATTCTAGTGAATATGTGAATGTTGTAGGTTATAAAAGAAATAAATGCCAGAGGCTCTGAGATAGGTGTGTTACATAAAAGTGAAAGCCAATGAAAAAGCTGTGTGTCATCTGCAGCATCCACCCAGCTCAACTGAAAATGGAGAGCTGTGAAGGCACGAATGACAATTTGGCAAAATCAGCTTCCCATGGGATTGTTTTTTCTAAATGCAGTGATTCATAATAGGCAGTCCGACTCAGAGACAATGTTTAAATTCCTGAAGAAAACTGGCCATGATAAACACTTGAAACTAAGGCAAATATACTGTAGACTGAGAAGGAAATCCATTTCAGATGGATTAATAAGAGAATTCACCTTCTTTGTCTTCTCTGATGTGTAATTTGCCCAAAATTAAACTAATCTACAAAAAATCTGTCTTGCACTATCATACTCATTACATCTAAGTCGAAAATATACAACCAATTTGAAACATAATTTTAGAGGTCTGATGTTAAAACTCCAAATCACGACACAGTATACCAGAAACTCTACTTTCAGAACGTAAAAGTCAGACATAATATAACAGGGGTCTTAAATGTATTACTTTTAAAAATCAAAGCTTGTATAATCAATGAAAAACACTAGGGTTCAAGGTGCATTTCCAATTTGCTGCAAGTCTGAGACCAAAATAACTTTTTGATTCCATTATGAAACTAAAATAAAAAACACTTCTTTTGTTCTGTGTCCTTCTAAGACATCTAACAGTAGCCTCTGGGCTAATTTCCAAAATGAGGATGGACATAAAGCAACTATTTGTGTATGATCTTCCCTGTAAATGTAAGAAGTAATAACCTTGAATTCCAGTCTGAGACATGTTGTAATCAAATACCTAAAAGGTAAGTGTATATTCCTTGCTTTTTAAAAAACATATTTATACACTTTTACAATCAAAACCTAAAACTTTTATTTTAATCAAGTTGTGGGAAGCTATGTCTGTAAAGGCAATTGTTTATATGTTTAATATATATATTTTTATATATATATAACATTTTAGTAATTCTATCTGAGAAAATGTTATTTTTTAAACTTTAATGTATTATTTTAATGTAAATTTCTGTTTTTATTTCTCCCTTTTTGTCAATCCAGGAAGCCATTTGAAAAACCCTAGCGTAAGAAGTCTACCTACATACCTTCCTATCTGTTATTAATTCCTGTAGCATTTATACCAATTCCATTAAAGGTCATAAAAGTATTTTAATAATAAAATTTTGAAGCATTTTGCCCTCCGGTGTTGTGTGATGATAATTTTGCTAGATCTACACTTAACTATGGTAATATAGTAATACACTTTTCCAACTTTACCCTGACATTTATTGTGTAGCCTTTGGTGCCTTCCTTCATCTTCTATTTCCCTGACAGTAAAGCAGGAGCATAACAGCCCAGGGGGGTATCACACACGGCACAGCCTCTCCCAGATGTGCAGAGGGGCTCTGCTGGCTCTCAGGCCACCAGGGCAGTCCTGTAACCCACTCTTACCTTTGGCTTTCATTTTGAGGCATGATGGAATTTCTATAGGAAAGTTTTATGCTAAATACAAAACTGAACTCCTTGTCCAGAATCATAAACCATCTGAAGTTTCTAGGAATGTGAATTCTACTCAGAAAAAACAGCAAAATTCTTCTTTTGAGATGCAGGTAATGTTGTGGCATTCAAAGGAGTGCCCTGCTGACCCCTGGCTCGTACCCTGAGGCAGTAGATAGGGTTACTTCATATCATTGCCTTAGCTTGGATAACTGGTCATAAAATTAAACTGTTTTAAAATTCCTGCAACACTACTCATTTCCACGAACACCTGCAGCTCTGATTTCCACAGGCCAGTTTTAAATTTAGGAGAGAAATATTTCTTTTACTTTCACTGCCTTTCTTATTATGGTATCCCTCTAATTTCTTGTGGATTGAATGGAGTCCATTCCCAATTTCCTATTTCCTGAGCCTCTTCATATACAGGTTAAAATCCTTCTTCCTTAAATAAAAAATATTTGTATGCAGTATTATTTATTTGCTGTCATGTAACCATTAATTACACATCTAGAATTACTGTTTAAACAACAGATTTTAGAGATAATTAATTGTTCAAAGCAGCTCATGGTGTTATAGAAAGAGAAATCCTTAAGTTCTCCCTGCCACTGGATTTTTTAGTAATTACTGTTCCTTTAATATGCAGCTCTTTGAAGAACTGAATACACTATAGTATTAATCAAAATATGGGAAGATGCTAGTTTAAGAGGCTTGTCTTTATCTTCTGGTTCAGATATATCAAGCTGGGTTTCCTGTGAGGTTTTTTAGTTTTGTTTTTTTTTTTGGTTTTGTTTGTTGGTTCACTTTACTGAAAAGTACTGACCTGAGGCACGTTTCTACATCACTGTTACAGCCCATACCAGGGATCAGAGATACCACCCTACTTCTCCTTAAACAGGAGTGATGGTGAGCTACTTTGTGTATGGAAAGGGGAAGAAGTAGAAAGAAAAGGAAATGGATTTGGCTGAAGCAGGTAAGGTGAAATGTTTGTTTACCCCTCTGTGTGCCTAAAACTATTTATGTGTGTTATATTATACAGCAATAAGTACCCTATAGCCAGTGCAATATGAATTTGCTCTAGAGAAATGCATAGTTATGGTTTTAAACACATACCAAGCATTTTTTCACTTTTGCTGTTGTGCTCAGGATGCTAAATATTTAACTTTATTCAACCAATGGCATTCATCTAAATGAAATGAAAGATCATATCACATGGCCAATCAGTTACATTGGTTATTTAATTGTCTGGTTAACTCCAGTCAAAGTTCAGTGACCCAAAGTAGGTAAAATTCTCAGTGCTGTGTGTGATAACATCTCTGTCATCAGAACAGTGTATGCTTCCCTAGCTCTTACACTCACAGAATTTCCATGTATTTCCAGTGGTGAAAAGTTAAGATGTAATTTTTTTGTATCTCAGAAGGAACAAAGTATCTTTCTGTTATTCAAACAGAGAAAAACTGTAACGACACTTGAAGAACTAAGGAAAGAAAAAAGGTTAGATGTAGGAAAAATACTCTGAAGTTCTTATATTGCAATTCTTATTCATATGTAATTTACAAAGTTACAAGGAATGTAAGTATAAGTGAAAAAGTAGCAACCTTAAAGTGTTAAAAAGGAAAAAAACCCATAGTTTTTTCTAGGAGGCTCCTCCTCTTTATACAAAGTTGCCCCCACATAAAATGACAATTGTGGCTTGTGGGCATTATTCCATGAATAATTTGCATTAGCATTAGTTCTTGTTCTTTGTGTTTCCATTGCTGCTGAGAATCTAACAGGTCCCTGAGTGCACTAATAATCCTTACTGACTCTTGCTTAGCTCCATCGAGGTCTCCACCCGGCAGGCCCTGCCTAGAGCTCCTGAAGCCTACACAAAATCAGGCCTGGAACTCCACCCCCACCTGACCTGTGTTGGGGGAATGCCTGTTCGAGTTCTGCCGTGCCTGTGCTTGGCCATGTACCTTGTTGATACAGGCCCTGACCTACGGACTGATCTCCTGATGTGACCTCAGCCCTGACTTACCACTGTGACCCTTGGTGATCACTGGCTGTTTCTGATGCTGGTTATTCTCAGTGGACCTGATCCTGATCCTGATCCTGACATACATATCGATTCCCTGGCATCACACTTGGACCAGCACTGTCTGCATGAAAACAAACAACAGGAGCACAGAGTGAACCCAGAGAGACAGAAAATCTTCAATTTTCATGTCACTTTAGTCATCACAGAACAAAGTAAGGTATATAAGGTAAAATGGCCGGGGTTTAGTGTAATATACAGTGCAAATCTTGGGGTAGAATGGATATTTAAGGAAAGCATGGGTAGAACCCTTTAATTTGTGAGCTCTTCTTCCTAGAAGTGCTTACAAGAAGTTCTTCAGGAAAACCAGTTTCTTCTCATTCTGATCTTTTTAATGATAGGATTAGTCAATTAGTATAATGCTATTCAATGTGACAAATATAATAGGATTAATTAAGCCAAGCTTTGTTCATAGATGGTAAAAGCATTACATACAGAAACTAAACATTGCTATAGAGAAGAAGGGAATTTGCAACCAAATCTCATTGATTCTGTTTTCTGCTTTACTCTTAACACTTCCCCTTTATTTTCTGAAAGGAAATGCTTTTACGATCTTCTTATCATGGACACCTTCAACACTGTAAGAACCATTCATTATTAATCTCAAGGAAGTCAAGATCTTTCGAAATTTTTTGAAAACACCTCAAAACTACCAAGAGCATATAAATCAATACTATCACCTGGGATGAAATGTGGGCTACTCAAGTTCAAGAGTCAAGGCCCAGCTCAAAATGCTTATTGATGGTTTTGTTGGGAAGAAAAAAAAAGTTTTTTTCAGCATAGACTTTTCACCAACTGGCATGAGGTTATTATATTCTGTCAGACATTCTCAGCTTGCTTAATTTATGCAATGTTTGAAACAGTGGGGCTTGGGCTCCTGAAAACTAAGAAAAAGACCAATTAGGTCACTCTGAAATGAATAGAACTTGAATGCTTTATATATTGTTGTGGTTTTTTGTGAACCTTTCTGCTTCAATGACTTGAACCTTAAATATGGTTCACAAATTAAACAATGAACAAAGTACTTCACCACTTGTTTCAATGACTTCCAGAGTATCATAATTAGGCCTAACTTTTTTTAAATGGAAAAGCCACATAGTGGCAGGAGAGAGCAAGGCATGTAAAAAACCTCCCTGCTAAATCCTTCAATCAGTTGTAACTGTGACATTCCCTTCTACAGCACAGCTGAAGCTTCTTGGCTATATTTTTAAATTTAATGGACATTAACATAATTCATTAGTTATAATGCTTAAAAAAGCATCCATGACTTCTTAGCTTCTGCTACTACTGACCAAGTTCAGTGAGGAATTATATAGTGAATGTTAACATTACAGTAACTTTTGAAGGTATGTAGTGCACTTAAGATGCGGAATCTGCAACCTGTTTTCAGATTGTTCACACTGCCACATCTTCCCACAGCATCACTGATGCAATGACCAGAAGTGATCCTCATATGGCTATTTTCCTATGGTTGCTTTTACAGTGACACTACCAGGCTGATGACAGGCTGTAAGTAGTGCTTCAAATTCATAATTCTCTGCAAATGAAATATTTAGCCCTGAATTTTCTATGTAATGTGCTACATCATAAACAGATCCACTGTGCAAAAATGAAAAGTCTGCTTTTTCACTTTAAGATCTAGTAGAGGCAGTCTAAACTAATAATCCTCTGATTTAAAGCCATCTGGACATCCCCTTCACTTTATGGACATCCGTAATTACAATACACTAATGTTTTGAGATGTCTCAGTACAGTTCTCACTGTTAGTACCTACACAACTGCAGCTGAAACTGAAGTGTATCCAGTTATTTTTGCCATCAAGATGTAGTTTAAATATCTGACTTCTATTAAATGAAGAATAAGCGGATTTTGCAGTCATAACAGAGGTATAAATTCCTAACTTAAGAGCTGTGACTCTTTAACATGTATTGGAAGATTCCAGTGCATCTTTTTCATTAATTCTGTCATTTAAATCACTGATTTGACACATTCCATAAAATTAATTTTCTTCTAACCTGAACCTTTCTTCAACTTAAATGAATCTGGTTTAAAATGTTGAATCCTTACTAAGAACCACCCGCATGACTTTTAAAATAATTGATTTAAGGGGAAAGAACACATGAAGGAGTCAGATTGCATATGATTCTCTTATCTCCATACCTGTCAGAGCAAGAACTTTCTTAGAACTGTAAACAGTGTTGTAAAGTTTCTGAAATTCCCGTGGCCATAGTCCTGGTCACACCCAACTCTTCATGCTAACAGGAGCAGCATAAGCTACTCGCCCTCTCAGAGGACAGGGTTCTGTCTCTAAACTGTATAACTGGATTTTTTTCTTTAACCAATTAACTACCAGTGGAGATCACACCGAGAAGTTTTCTAATAAAGAACTGTTTTAGTGATTGACTGATCTGACAAGAAAGCATTTACAAAAATCTGAAACTGTGTTGCAACAGAGTAGCTTTCACTTCCCTGTCTGTTCTCTTTGTATACTCAGCTTTCATAGCTGAACTTCTCATTTTTGTTCTAAGTCCATATGGTTCTTAATAATCTTAACTGACCTATTTCTCATGCTTTTATACTCAAAAAAGAGCCAACAACTTTACCTTCCTCTTCCCCTTTCCCAATAAATGCACAAAGGGAGTAATACAAGAGTTAGAATAACCTGTAGAGAAAATCTTCACCACTGTTAATACTTGCTAATTCTGCATCTTCTAAAATATTTATTCTGTACCAGACTCTTGCTTGAAAGTGAAAGAATTTGCATTCCTATGTTGTTTCTGTGCCATCTGTTAGCTTTCAGGTTCTATTATTCCTTTAACACAAGCACTGCAGGCAAATCTTTCTTTTACTCCTGTTAATAGTAAGCCTAAGAGTTCCACAATTGCAGCCTTAACTGTCTTTAAAATGTCTCTTAACTTTGCTCTACTTCTTCCTACAAAATATTCTGATGGTTTTTAAAAGAAAAAAAGGAAAAAAAGATTTCCTTAGTATAATGCAGTTTCCCTGTTTCTGCCTGCAAATAAAGATCTCTCATATCCCTTGTTGCCTCTAAATATACACAAAGCTCCATTGTTTTAATCCAGACATCTGATATAACTCTTTTGCCATGATGCTTACAGAAATGTTTTGATGATGTCAGCAGGTAACAAAAGGTATAAGGCTGATGCTTTTTCTTTATGATCTTTTTTATCCTTCTTGTATATTGGTTATGTATGAACTAAAAATTCTTCAGGTTTCCCTTCAATCCTGTTAATACAGCATGAATTCACAACCCTGTTAAGCAGCATGAGCCTACTACAGCAAACATGAAAAATTCCTGATGAAAACCCATGGAATGTTCACAGCAAGTTTCAGACTGGTTAAGACTTTAATGTTAGGAGATAAATGTTAGAAGATTATTAATTTTTACAGAATCAAACTATGTGGTCACCTCCTGGTACTCAGTGTTCTAAGCAGTATTGCATTGATTCCACATCATGTTCCCTGTACTTCAGTGTAATCTGAGATGATTTGACTCAGGTGACTAAAGTGGCCTTAGCCCAGCCTTCGTCCTTGCTGTGTCATGAGAAATAGCTGGACACTGAAACCACAGAGATAGACTTCACAAACAAGGATGGAAGAGTTAGCAAGTATGAAAAATAAGAGGAACTCAAATGACATGAAACCTCATTTTTTTCAGAAGAGCGAGTGTCTCAAGAGTTACTAGCAAGACTGATCTCACCTTCAAGTCACTATTTTGATCTGGCTTGAACAAGCAAGGAAAATCTTTGTTTTCTACCAGTCTTCCAATATAATCTGTGAGATGGATTTGTAAGGCAGTCAACAAGAAGCATGAAGCATTGCTATCGTAAGATGCAGCATTTTGCACAAAATCTATGCTACACCTTCTGCTTGGCTGGGATTCAGTACTTTAGGAGAGGAGAAGATCCACTGTCCATTGGTTGAATGGGCCTACTGGAATTCCTGTTGCTTGGTGATAGAGCGTGCTGGCATAGATGAAGTGGTAGATCTGGCTACATTGATGTTTACCTGCTAAAGGAAGCAGCAGTGAACCTTACTGACATTGACTCCAACGGTCCCACTTACAGCGGGGCTTTTACCTGGGCATACCAGCGTTTGCAAGAACTAACTGTACTTGCTCTATATAAAAGTGAAATAAGTTAAGATTGTTGTTTTAGTATATTTTACTACACCTCAAAGAGCTTTCAAAAGAAACGGAGTTCTTAAAGATGACTAACTACTGGAGGCAGCTGTCCAAGGCCATTAATGAGAACACAAGAGACAGCTCTAGCTCCTTGAACAGACCACATGTTTTACTTTAATAGCACAGTTATGAGTAAAAAGCAGTGGAGAAAATGTGAGAACTGAATATTGAGGCAGAAAATGGTAGGTATAGGGCACAGAGTGATAGAAAGGAAAATTCTGGTCAGGTAGCTAACTAGAATTTATCTGGGTCTTTTCCCATCCTGTGAGTTGTGAAATGCTTGGCTCCTTGTGGCCTAGGACTCTAGTTCAGTTGCAGTGCTCACATGCTCCTGAGACAGTCGATCTCATCTGGACTGTGTTGTTGTTGAATAGTGAGTGACTCTTATCTCTAGAACATATTGGGAAATACAACTTCACTTTTTTATGTGGTAGATAACTAAAGGTACTGCTTTCTTTGTGAGATAATGTCATATTGTTATACTAAATGTACTAATAACAATTAAAGAGGCATTGGTGGAATGAAAAAAGAGTTGTAGGTGGATGGGGTAAAGTCTAAAGGGCTTCATCTGTTGCTTACTCTTTGCTGCAAACAAGGTCTTGTTCAAGTTTTCTTTAATTTCAGTGAAGGAATTCTATTGAAGGAAAGCCCTCTCTGCTGTGGACTTTTCTCGTATTGAGAAGAAATAATGACTTTTTGATAACAAGCAGGAATAACAAATACATACGCAAAGTTTAGAGAAATATTTTTCCATTAGCTAAGGATTTTACTTCCCCATGGCTATTTCAGTTTACAAGTCAAATTAATACAACTTAAATATGCTTAGTTGTGACATAATCAGACTTGGAAAATTAAGTTCTAGTTAGTATTTGTAATTTCTTTGTAAGAATGAGTAACTATTTAGCAGCTGTCCAGAATAAGATACAGGAATTTACAATATGTTTCTTAATCAGTAGTTATATTGATCTTATTACAAATTTTTGACTTAAAAATTAAGAAAAGTAAGCATAAAAATGTTATGCACAATTGAAATAAATAGAACTTCAAAAGCAAACACTTGATAACATGCAGTATTTCATAGTGAGTTTGCACACATAAACAAAACTGAATTCCTTGCAAGTACTAAATTTATCAGTTTCTTATGGTAAAGTCCACTCTATTCTACAAGAGAAGAAAAAGCAACACTCCTATTTGCAAAGTGAAGTTCTTCTGATGTTATATACCTTGTACTGCTACTATATTTTCTTACACGTTACAAATAGTATCAAGGATCTCTCCTTCCTTCTCACCTAAGGATGATCCAGTTCCTCCATAATTTGATAGACATCTTGGAAGCTTAACTGAACCAAAAATTTTGAGGATACTAAGAGTATATATATTTAGAACATCAATAGTTCAATTGCCACTGAAGTATGCAATGTGTTTGACATCAAATACAGTGTGCAGTCTGTAATGATGTTTGTCACACAACACAGCATTCTCATATCCCTTTTTTTTTCTGGAGATGTGTCACACACATTTGACTTTTTCAAACCTATTACCACAAGGTAATGCAGTGAAGGAGCTAGACTGTGTAAACAAAAATTATTATTTTCAGACTTAAACAATGAGTAAAATTACTTTAGATTTTCTACCTACCCAGAAGAGTATGTCATTATTGTACTTTAAAACTTCTTACCCATATCAAGAATTTAACTTTGGACTCTTAAAACTTTAGATTATATAAGGATTTTTGACCATCTAACAATTTTTTTCTGAAGAAAACTTAGTTTTAAACTTTCAAAGCCTTTCCTTTCCATGAGGAGTTATTTTCTGCTCACAGACTTCCTAGTAATCAGAAATAATATTAATGGAAAGTAAAAATGCTGTATTCCTTACAATTTGAGCTTCTACTCACCTTGCTGAGGTCCTCAGCAACAGTGAAATAATGCTCATTTTGTGACATGGATATTAACTTATGAACTGAACTAGGCTGTCAGTGCCAATTCTTATAAAGCACACAGGAAAAAAACAACAAATCAAAAAGCTTTTATCTGTCTCTAGCTTTCCCTGGACTGCTTAAGAAATGAAACTAGAGAATGAGGAGAAAGGACTACTGAAGAAATGACACAGATTAATCACTGAGTTCCTTGTTAGAGATTTTCTGTGCCTACTAAAGGATCTTCTTGTTTGTTTACAACCAAACTTCTTTTCTTGTCTTCCTCTGTTACAGTCTGACTCATCTGCTCAAACAGCTTTGACATCTTGGCAAATCTCAGGTGATTCTGAAATCTTCGTGCAGCAAAAGCATAAAGTAGAGGGTTAATACAGCTACTGATGAATACAAGCGCTCCAGAGATGTACACTCCTTTGTCTACAATTTTATCCAGTGCCAAAGACACCTCCTCATTAGAGAGTTCTATTTCAATCGAAATAATATCTAGGATGTTAAACACGTGGTGAGGGAACCAGCATAGAATGAATGCCACCACAATGCTGGCAATGAGACGTCCTGATCGCTGCTTAGATTGGTAAGTCATTCTGCTTATTCTTCTTGCTACACACACATAACAAGTGCAAATAATGAAAAAAGGGATTACAAAACCAGCAAGGGTCTCCAGCAAAAGATATGACACTTTCTGTCTGTTAGAAGAGTAGCTGCGACATGTGCACAGCAGTTGACCATTCATTTCTTCTGTCTCTTGAAATGGAATGACAGAAATGCCAAAAGTAATAGACAGGAACCAAATGAGGAACACGATAAAAGAAATCTTTTCTTTTCTTTTGTATCTTTGAATTGTGAAAGGGTACAACACAGCCACTAACCTCTCCAAGCTCAGTGCTGTAATTAGAAATATACTTGCATACATGCTGCAGTAAATAATGAAAACCAGTATTTTGCAGAAGACAAGTCCAAAAACCCATGAGTCAGCAAAGGAGTAAATCCAGATTGGTAAAGTGATCAGTACAAGGACATCAGCAATGGCCAGGTTCAAGATGAGTAGGACTGAAAGAGATACTTGCTTCATTTTTCTAAAAACAGTCCAGATGACGATGCAGTTTCCAGGGGTCCCAATAATAAATGACAAGCTCAGTATTACGCAGACTACTGATCTCACAATATTCCATGTTGAGTAGATACTGCTTTCCTCAGCTTGACTCATTCTAGAAATTCTTCAGTTCTTGACTGCTCTGGGCTCTGCTTTTATTCCGAAGGTGTTAGTCAAGTTCTTTAACTGATCCTCTGTAAGGTAATGTGGCCTATGATTTCACATCCTCATGCTGGCTCTTACAGACATCTGACCACATATGGCAGTTCCTGTTGTTTAGGAAGATGTGCATTTTTGCATTCAAAGCAAAAATAAAAATACAGTGCAGCATCTGACTTTGCTTTTAGTTTTATATCCATCATGCTTTAGCAGATTTTGAAGCTTGTTGGTGGTCTTTCTCAGGTGTCCTTATTTAAAGACACTCACTACTTTCTTGAAGTTACTGATCTAATCAACAGCTCTGAGCAGAAACCCTCATTATGCTCTTCTACTCTTGCTCACATGAGTAACTCAACATTTTATTTTATAGAAACGAAAAAACTAAGAGGGGTGTCAGATAAACTACAAAAGTGCATTATACGTTTGATGTCAATTTCTGCTTCAAAGCATAAAAACTTGTGCTTACTGCCTTCAAGTCATCTCTTTTAATTAAGCAGAAAACAGTCAACCACAATTTAGAAATACACTGGCATAGAGGAAATCAACACGTGCCCTCTAGTGAGATTGTCTTGGTACAATAAAGTGGGTTAGGCCTGTATTTCTAATTCTCTGGGAAATTGCCATTCTTTAGCCAAACAATAACCATGAGAATATCCAGTCTGGATACAGGTTTATAGGAGGAAATGCTCCATGTCAGAGAGAAAATATATGATTATGTTGTCCTCCTGAATGTATCCTAAATTCTTCAGAATCTGGCCAAAGAATTTGAAACTGTTTTGTTATTCTGATCTCAAAACATCTTCTTTTGAAGTTAAATTCTGAAATGTTAAAGGAACTAAAACAGCAGCACCAACAGAAATGTTCAAGAGTCACAGAAGTGAAACTGGAAGGGTATTTACCATGAGAAAAGATTCACAGAAATGAAGGAGTTAGGCATAGGTTTTTTTAAATTTAAGAATGTGATACATATTATTTTCCTAATTTTATAAACCCAGCAAATATAGTGTATAGTATCAAGTTGAAAAGTATTTTTCACCATGGAAAAAGGATTGCAACATCATCACCCCCAAATCAGCTTAGCTGGTTTTGATCTCATAAAACTATAATGAGATCAAAAGCAAATCCAAAATAACTCCACTGAAGTATTATATCTTCAAAATACTATTTGTGTAATAAAGACTTTAATTTGGATTTAATCTGATACATGATTCCAGTTCCTTTCATTTTTAACTACATTTAATAAAGATCGGGTAGGGGAAAATCCCAACCAAGTAGTTTGTATTCTAAAGGGAATTTCTGAAAACCACTTGTGAAAATTAACAGGAAGTACTGGGTAACCTTCCTTCTTCAAATGAAATCATCTTTATACACATTATTTCTCCAGAATTAACTTCATCAGGGCTTTTTCTTAATTTATTGCCAGTGGGTTATCTAGATTGAACTAAGATGCAGATTATTATTGGAAAAAAAAATAACAAAGAGAGATGCCCAGTACCTGTTGTCACGCAGTGCTACAGGGACTGGTAGGTTCTTTAAGTGAAACCAACCTTTTGTCGGAAAAGAGCAGTTGTCTGTACAACCATTGCTGTTAGTATAGTTCTAATCCAGTGGTGTGTGGATCTGGCTGAACTTCCAAAGCATCTGTCCTTTGCCAGATGGCCTCTGCCTATATCTTTCATTTGAACAAGAAAACAAATGAGTCTCTGAACTGGGATTTCTGTTTCTAAAAAGATCCCGGAGAAGTATTGACATGCTAAGATTTGCTTGAATAAGACTCTGAAGACATGCTATTAGACTAAATATCACAGATATTAGAGCTAATGTTAGCTAGGGAACATGTTTCTGAAGAGCTCTATGTGACTCTGCTCACTGTGAAAACTGCAGACTGTCAGCAGTCTTCAATATTCTCTAAAAGTGTCTGACTGTCATCAAATTTACATTAGTAGTACACAAACTTAATGGAAAACTTCACAAATGTTTCCATTAATAGGGGGAGCAACGTAGTATATTCAATTACATGCAAAACACAACAGTGGCTGAACAACTCAGTATCTTGCTCACTCTAATGACCAAATGTGGGTGGACCTTTAACGAAGGGAGCCGTGAATTTGGACTTCGGACCAAGAAGCTCTGGTCTAATTTATCAACAGAAGTGAAATTAGGCTGCATCTTTGTGTTTAAAAAAAAAATCTGAAGTTTTTTTGTGCGCATGCATATTATGTGTAGTGCAACAACTCAATCATCAACATGGGAAACTTTCTGTAAGTATGTTACCTTTAGACTGGCAAATAACTTCTGAAAAATTTCCAAGCTCAAGAAGTCTGTGCTACTGTTACAAAACACTTTGAATAGAATTTGCTTTGGCCAAAATATCAGCTGTGTTTCACTCATCTTTCGAATTATTTATTTCACTTCGAATGCATGCATGAGCTTCCCTCTGGTGGATGCTCTGTAATTTACACCACCACTAAGCATTTTCAAACAGCTGTGTTTGCACCACTTAATGTAAATTAGGATTGCTATTTCCAGCTTTTGCATATTTATTCTGAGAATCAGAATTTACCTTCAAGATTCTGAGAGTCTTTGGGTCAGAGCCTCTGCACAAAGTGCATCCACCCCTCCATGCAGTTAAGAGCATCCCTGTAAGGACTGACAGACATGGCAAATCCGTAACACATAACTTATACCAAGAGCTGTACCAAAAAGACTTTAAAAATCCTCTTTAAATTTTGTCTTCAGAAGGATCCCCTGGATGTTTGTCTAGCAAATGATTGTAGAATAATGATTACCCATTATCATGTATCTGCTGAGACGCTGGAAACTGATGTTATAACCTTGTTTGCCTGCTAATGCTGAGGGGAGGAAGTTACCCTGAGTTCTTCAGCCATTGAATCAAGGTAGTATTTGTAGGTGGACAAATGTTTTATAAAAAGCTCAATTCAATGGTGTGAAAATGACACACTTTGATGTGTTGATTAGAATGCCTTGATTAGAAAACTACAGGCTAGTTCACAGCTGACTTAAGTGTTGCTTTCTTGATTACAGGAGAGTCTCTTATATAAACGGGATTTCACGGGGGTGCAAAGCCGCTGTTAATATCTCTGCTCTGCAATTACTGCAAAGGAAAGTGAAGTGTAGGAAAAGACACACCCCAGACATTTCTACGGTCTTGCAAACACTTTGTGACAGCAAGTGTAAGTGAGAACACTCTCAGTGCTGCTTTATTAAAGAGAAAATAACTTTGTGAAGAGCTACCCTGGCATCAGTTCCAGAATGTAATAAAATATGTGTATGTTGCACTATGAAGTTTGAAATATTCTGTGCTGGGTTGTTAATCAGTATTCTAAAGATATTAAAAAATTGTTTCCTTTACTCAGCTCAGTGGCAAATAATGACAATTTTATATGACTGGCTAGAGAGAAGATTTCCTTCTTGTTATGCTCAGGGAAACTGCTTTAGAACTTTGACAGGGGAAGTGCTTACAAGGCCCCTGTTGTATGTACACCATACATGTTTACATAACTTCCACCTCTCTTGCCCTAACAGACTGATCACTGGCAATCAGAAAACATTTCCATGGTGCATTATATTAGAGGTGTTCATTAAGGTAGTGAACTATATTTATAATTCTGACTATAAGCAGGAATATGAATAACAATTATGCAGAGATCATGAAAAACTTATAGATATATCTTTTCTCAACATTATTATGTACACAATTTTAGTTTCTTGTTACAGTACAAGTTTTGAACAGTAAATGTATAGATTTGTTACAGTTTAAGGTGAGACCTTGGCCTGCTCTGAATCAGCTATCACTAATTTGTTATTTGTATGTCTGCAAACTGGTGCTGGCCAAAATCCTTATCTACACAAGCATATCTGGCACTACAATTGCTACTGGGTAAATCAAATACAGCATTTACACACTCTTCCTGTTGAGTAATAAATTAATGATAAATACTGCTTGGACGATTTGCTGCCAAACATTACTTGATTTTTTTTTTTTTTCCCCGCTAAACCTACGGCCATTTTACCTTGCTTACTGGGATTGCATGTAAATATTATTTTAGTGTATGATCAATGTCCCTTTGTGTTACTCATCAGAGTGATGAAAGTCTTTAGCAGCGCATCTCTTACTGAAGGATCTGTGAGTAAAACCACAAACCCATACTCTACAGCGCCTGTTTTCCTGTTGTTTTGCTCGTTAACCGAGCACGCGCTGTTTCCCGGAGCATGACCTTACGTCAAGGGCTCCGCCCGTGTAGTTCTGTGTTTTCAGCACAGGGCGGCACTATTGATTTTTGGCTACGCCTGCAGACCGTGGAGCTGAGGCCTTTCTCTGCACGCCGTTCAAGGCCACGGGTCTTCCCAGAACAGATTCTCCGCCATTAGAAGGTTAGATTGTTGTGACCAAAATTTCAGTATTGTTTCCAATTTTTTGATAAATTTATAGATAAAAATCACAATATCTTTTTTGTGTTGTAGATCACATTATTTTCTAAACACTCATACTTCTAGCTCTCTTAGTTCTGTTTTGATATATATCCATTTCCAATGTTACATTCTGCTGTAACTGAGGCAGTAATGGAAGCTCCTTCTGCAATAAAAACAACAATAATTTTAATTAAATAAATTTATTTTTCTATGCCTCTGAAGGAACAAAGTTTGGTAAATATATTGACAATTGGTCCTTCAGTGTAGTTCTATTTGTGTCTTCTTGTAGTCTTTTTGAAAAGCAGATCAAATTGTGGTATCTCGTGTTGTGAAATAACCCCGCTCAGCAGATTTGAACACTTTTCAAGACTAATTTAATTCCTTTAATACCACTAGCTTGGGCTCTAGTGTGTCATGAAGTCTTGGTTTTGTGGCCTTGTATCAGGAGGCTGGTTAATTGTGCTGAGATTAGAAAGACTGTACTAATTTTAAGAGGAATACAAAGATTGTTCTCCTGCTCTGCAGCAGCCACTGTAGGTGTGCTAGCTGAAGAAACTTGGAGAGGAATGCCCACGCCCTCGGTACGCAGTAATTACCGTACCTGACTCGCTGTTCTGCACAGCTACAGAAACCAGCACTTTGTACCATGCTGCTCTTCAGAGTGATCTTGTCCAAGCAATCTGAAATAAAAAGTACTCAGTTACAGCTCTTTACTAAGCACACCCATAATATACTGTATGGAATATGTGTAAGATACGCAATCTTCAGGCACAGGTAATTTTTTATCATTCTGTAATGTGATCTATTGCTTCTGTAGAATTTTTATATAATATCAGAAATGGCTGTGAACAATGATAACTTCTCCATCAAATGAAGAACGTGTTTTCACTGGCAGAAAGTGAAAAGCTAGCACAATTTTCTTACTTAAAAAAATATAATTATTCATGGATCTTAATATAAGGAATGGCTATTAGACTCTAAAGTAATCTGATATATTATTCCTACATTTGAATCTTGAGACTAATAACATGATCTGGTTTTAGGCTGTCTTATTTCTTATGTTCTAGTGTTAAGTCAGACCAAAAAGTCCTTTTAGCCAGGATCTTGTCCCTGGTAGCAGCCAAAAGCAGGTACTTAGGAAAGAATATAAGAACAAGCCACATGTGACTATACTTGCCTCACATATTCTCTGGCATTTAGTCCTTTGTAGCTGAGCAGTGTCCTGAATCAGAGATGTTTTTTGTGTATTTAATAAAGTTTTGTGGTCTCTGTAGACTTCCTAGGCCTATCCTTGAACTTCAGTGAACTTCTAGCACTGCAGCTTTGATTCACACAGTGTGAAGAACCTCCTCATTTTGTTTGGTTGCTGGTCTCCTGTTACTTTCATCTGGCTTGCCAAGTTCATATGCTGGAAAAACAGTGAACAGCAGATCCCTGTTCCCCCTTTCCACAGTCCTTCCTTGATTAAACAATTAAACCCTGCATCTGTTGTCATTTCTTAGTTGCAGCCTGAAGTGTTCTTGCATACATGAATACAGCTCCATGCCTTTCTGTACCCTGCATAGCAATCATCCCATGCTTCCCATCATCTCTTCATTCAGTTATGTTCTCTTTCAGATAGAGGAACAGACTGAAGTTCAAGAGTTCAATTAAACCACAGTGTGCTGATGAGGGAAAACAAAACAAATCAAGTCACATGGAGGTCCAAGATCTCCCATCTCAAGTCTATTTGTTTGACCCTGCTGCAGTGTGACAAGGAGGACAGCTTGGCTGCCCATACTGCACTCAAAAATGTTCTTTTTTCTCTTAAATTGTGGATTAGTTTAGTTTACATTCAAACCACAAAAATAATAGTTAGCTTTTGTCTTTCTCAATGCCAGTCTGTGCTCTAGCGTTTAGAAGATTGTTCCAAAGGTCACTGTGTCGTTCTTCCTTCATTTACTCTAGATGCTCCACAATCATAGAAATCTTCATGTGATGCAATTACCTTATAATCCTTAAACCATAGGTTATCCTCTGTCTGGTAGAGCTTTGTATCTCTGCTTGTTGTGTATCCTATTTTGTACTTAAACCATTAAAACTCAAGTATAATTTACCATTGCCACTATTTGGTATGGTATGGAAGGCAGCTTTAATTCTGTATGTTAGTTTTTTCTTGGTAGCTCTGTGTCTTGTTCTGCTTTGCTGTGTGGGAAACATTTAATCCCCTATGGTACTGAATGGTATCTCTTTGATATCTGTTCTTTTCCGACACAGTAAATGTGTGGCAATGCTTTTTGCATGATTGCTGTTTTCCTGTCTTTGGAGTTGCAAGGTATGAACCAAGATGTGTGATATCTGACCACAGCATCACTGAAACCATCGCTGCAGCTCTGCTGCCTTGGCTCCCCTCTGTATTAGCTGGAGGTACCTCTTGGTGGCACAGAAAATGTTTGTTATGTGCAATACACCCTGAACTGGGCTGGGGTTTGGCACATTTTGAGGTCTGTTAGTGAGTGAAAAACAGAGAACATAGGGAAAACATGGCTAGGACTCTTGTTAGACACTGCTGATGTCTGTTGATCAAAGTGCTAGGGATCCCCCCATCACGACAAATCCCAGATCCAGTCACAAACCTTATCTACGTTCCAGTCCTCTGATCGAGGTATTGAACAGGGTTAGGCTGAATTTTCTAGGGTATTGCCATCATGTAATACTAACTTCTACACAAGTTTACACAGATGTCAGGAAGGAAACCCCAAAACATATAAAACCAGAATTAAAATAGACTTTTAAAAAGAACTTACATTTTGAACACTATTAGTCCTTCTATGTCATCTGAGAACAATCGTCTTGTGTAAACACAACAAGAAAAAATCAGTACCGTCTAGCAGACTGTCCAAATGAGGAAATATCCCATAGAAGAGAGTAAGAGAGAAGCTTTAAGAGAATTGTTTTCTGCAGCTAATCAAAGCATCTTTGCAACACACAAACACAGTAACATTGTTTTTACAAGTTATGTTGGGATAAGGTCCAAGTAAAAGAGTTGAAATTGCCCCATAATCATATAACATTTTACAGGAAATCATGAGACAAATTTATCTGCCACATGAAAACTCATTTATTTTTTGCTTTCAGCAGAAAATTTGTTTTGATGTCACATGATAGCAGTACCCATTTTCTACTGCTTCTATAGCTGTAATCTGAGCAGCTTCAGTTCCAGCTGCCAAGTACTGATAGCCAAATTAATTTCACCATACCACGAAGAAACTCTTAAGAGTGTTAGTCTATTGTCAGTGTAGCACAGCAGAAATATTTACAGTGTCTCAAGCTGTCTTTAGCATGCTAATTAAAAAAAAGTAAAAATTGTTCCACTAAGTCCATCTTCTCAAAGTACAATGTCCAGATAGTCTTTGGCAAGCTTCTTCTTTCTAACACGCACAGAGTCTCTAGAACATCATTATGCAGTTTAAAGCATGACAGGTTAGTTCAATGCCCCTGTTCAAAATGCTTTTTCTTCAGTGTTAATACCAGGAATGTGCTATATGAAACAGTGGAATTTTTTAGAATTTTCATTTTGTATCCACTTATTTGCCCAACAGAATAGCTGTCCTGATCCAAATTTGTTCCTAACTATGATTTGAACACAAGGATTAGAATAATGACCTTCAAAAGTCACTTCCAACCTTAATTTTCCTATGACTATATTTTTGCACTGACATGTTTGACACAGCCTGACATGGTGATACTTGTGATGCTGCTGATTAAGGCATTTTCCCCTGATTAAACATTCCCAACTGCCTGTGTCCCTCAGTCTAGAATGGAACTATATGCTCACAGGAATAATCAAGCAATACTTTTTAACTTAATATGCTCAAAGGATGGTACACAGTAAGTGCCTGTGCATTTGTAGGCATTTATTTTTACGCACAGTGACAATCGAAACTCAGATCTGAACAATTAATTTTGTAATCTTGTTAATTTTGTTTGGGTGTTAATGTTAATCAAGAAACTTTGGTAAAATGTATGTCTGTCTTATTTGGATCTTAACTGTAGTCAGTTTTCCTACTCATATCTAGTTTTTAATGTGATAATCTGTATTCAAAGGGTAGAAAATAAATGAGCCATCTATGTATATTACACCTCTAAGATGACCATTTACTTTATAGATGCATCTTTTAATGGGATTGCACATACATTTCAGATCCAAAGAGCCATAAATACAAAATGAAGAAAAAAAAATTTACACATTCCTTAAAATTCAGGTAAACTCTCATCAGCTCATTTTTTAATGCACCCCCTAAAGAGGAACTCCCAGATTGTTTCTTATAGGCTGGGGTCTCTCAACAAATATGATCAGATTTTTTCCATCCTTGGGTGTTGGAACAATTTAGCACTGAAAATGAGTGAATGAAACCTTAAGGAGACTAGACAAAAACCAACATCCCCCTCAATACATAATTAAATTACTGACAGCACCTTCAGTTCTTCTGGACACAGCCGTGTTTTCAGAAATGGGTTCACTCTTGTGAGTAATCAGTTGGATATAGCAGTAGCAGGGTTGTGTCTCTTCAGAAGTAGCTTTGAGATAGCAGATTTCCTAAGCCCTGTACTTCTCAGCAACTTCCCAGACACCCTGCCCAGCTGGGATACCAAACAGGTGTGACACTGGCTGGAACTGCTTATTAAACAGTGGTCTCTTGCCTTTTCATTATATGTGAGCTAGAACCCTGAAATGCTGCTGCCTGACTCATGTCGCTGGGCCCTCCCCACCCACCCTTAATCTTGGAAGACATATTAAGCCCTACAACAACATCATGCAGAATTCTGCTTTCTCTCAAAGTCGTCTTCTCACCTGAAAAGTATCCTGCCTGCAGATTACAATCACCTTTCTGCCTCAGAGGGTACAAGTTTCTCTGCACAGCAAAAAATGTCAGGTTCTACTGCTCATGCAATGTGCTGGGAAGTTGTTGTAATTTGTGGGAACTTGTGCAAGACATTAACTGTCCCTGAGGGTTCAACCTACTCAGTTTTCATCATATCGTAGATTGTATTTTCAACACCTTTCCTCATATATTCACCCTATACAAAACTGTATCTGCTCTTTCCATCTTCCTGTGCCACCATTTATATATTTTTTTGAAACTTCCATATTTTGCCTAGCTTCAATTTCAAAATTCTTTGGTGGCCCAACCCAGAACACCAACTCTGAGTACATCTTGAGTAAAACTCCCAGTACCTTAAGTCCCAGCATTCTTGCTGAGAATTTCTCACTCCCAGATTCTAATAAAATCCTCTTTGAGCACAAGTTCTGAACTTCAGCTTCTTAGTCATTAGATCCTCAGAATTTACTGTGAAGCTCTATTACACGAACAGTTTATAAGGGCAAAAAATGAGCCAAAAGAATAATATGATCTCTATTATATAGATTAAAGGCTTGAAGATAGGAGAGATGGCACTGACCAGGTCTGTTAATTGTGGATATCCTATCTTGGTGAACAGGTAGGTTCTGAGTTTCTAGTTGATCGTGTAAGCCTGCATTTCTGTATTCCCACTACCCAATTGCTCTCTTCTCTTTTTTTCGGGTCCCTGTTTGACACTGCAACCAAATTTAGCCTGAAAGACAATGAGGAACACGAGTGTTGTTTATCATCCTGATGCTCTTGAGCAGCACCATGGGGAACAACACGGAAGTGAATGTGAAGTGCTGAGGATGCAGGGAGAAGTGAAAGGAAGAAGTGCCTTTGCAGCCCCCGTTCAAATGCATGTCACATTGTGCCCTGGGACTGTGCTACTGTGCTGATATGCAAGTACAGGGTAGACCTGTGGCAACACTTTGGTTGTCTTCACATCTTTGTAACTGGCTGTTTTCTACTTGTGTGTCTAGCTCAGCACAGTCGTGTTTGAAGGTATTTGAGCCAATGCAAACACTACTTAAATGGCAAAGATCATAAGCAAACAAAGAATTCTGTTCAATCAAATAAAAGACATTTAAGCAAATAGTAGATTTCTGGAAAGGATTGTTTCTTTTAAATAACCAGAGTGCAAACTCATATCCAATTCACGGTTTTTGTCAAGTTGCCAGTGCAAGCCCTCAGGGAGACTTAAACAAAGATAATGTTACTGATACTGTAGTTTCTGGTGTTTAATATAGTTTATTTCTGGTGGGTTTTTTTTTTAAGAAATGAATATTTTCTTATTAGATTGATTATGCACATTAAAAAAAAATCTCTATAGTGGTAACAAACTGGCCTCTGAAGTATGGATAATGCTTTTTTTCAGTTCATATAGAGGTGAAGAAGATGCAGTACTCCTTTTATCAGTAGTTGCAAGTGTAATAACTTCCTTTTACATTTCTAGCCAGCTTTGGATACAAAACATGAAGGAAGCAGTATATAGCATGTATTTTGTATAATAATAAGCTGGCATTTTACTGGCAGTTCAGATGTGTAGTTGGCTCTGTTATTTTTTTGAATTTGCCTTGGAAAATGACTGGTCATGTTCCTGAACTGCTGTTAATCTACAAATGCCCTGCTGTCAAGTCATCCTCCATGGCGAAAGAGCTGGATTGCCCTTCTAACAAAACAGCACCAAGCAATAGTTACACTGACTCAATTAATAGCAGGGTATCATCTGCTGGAAAGCAATGCCATATGTCCAGGTTCCCGGGTTTGTTGGTATGTGTGACAATAGGACCAGGGACTCAATGTGGAAACAGAAATTTGCTGGGCATATTTAAACAACCTTACAACCTTACAAAGGCAAAAAGCTTATTTTACTTTGAATGTAATGTCTTTGAATGTGAATGGTCCTGATCTCCCAAAAGGAGACAACAAAAAATAACTAACATACACTACTTGATTCAACAGCTGAAAAACTGTTATCTAAAGAGCCTGGGCTTGCAGAACAGGAGGAGTAGCTGTTATGTGCTTAGTGGACTTTTCCTGGAAAAGAATTAGATATAAAGATTTTTAGTGAAATGTGAAGACCTTCCTAGCTACCAGAACAGCACAGAAATTTGTCAAGAAAATATTAAGATTGGTTTGAATTGAGTATGGAAATGTCTCTGTGTGGCATCTTGAGTAGAATCCATGAGGCAATGGTTATATGTGATAACCAAGGACACAAATAGGAGCAATTATACTGGTAAATGCTGACAAGTGCAGTGTGTATATCAAAAGGCCTGTGCTCTGAGAGGCCTACAGCAGAACTGTCTTATTAGCAGAAGACCAGCCTTCTGGTAAGGGGAAGATGGCATCAAGTTTACAGAAAATCATAGGGGCCATTCCTCTGTCAGCTCTGCAGAAAGAAGACAAGAGGCAGTGAACTTGCCTGAAATCGACAGAAGGTGAAATTAGGCTGAGACAAAAAAAAAAAAAAAGCATAACAACTCTCTCCTAAAAGGCATAGAAAATCTGTCCCAAAACTGCTTTGATGCCACCAGAGGGAACCCAAGAGATGTAGAAGACAGCTGTCATCCTATGAGCCCTGTGTCATAGCACAGATGATCCTGGCCAGACTATTTGGACATGTGCATTTTGAGGCTTTTGAGTGAGGGAATGACTGTGCCTGAAATAAGTTTTCATTTAAATATTGTTTTTTACCCTTCCAGAAGGTCTTTTGCTGTGTTTTGTAACATTTAATTCCTACACCACCTTCACTGTTGCAATTGGTTTTAGTCAGCCATACTTGCACACGCGGTAGTTTGCTTTAGTAGGAGGTCATTTCATGTCACCACTTGCATGGTGACTAAGCACCTGTCTTTGGGTTTGTTGAATGTAAATACACAAGGTGTGGCTGCTGCCTAGAAAAAAGGCAAGTCTAGATTTAGACTTGGCCCTAGCTTCCTTGTATGATTTGTTGCATTTTCTTCCTCTGTCTGATTTCAGGAGAAAGATGTCTCTCCTTCCGCATCAATGCCAAGCCAACATCATTTTTCTAAACTCCTGTCAATAGGCTGTGTATCTGTTTTAGCAGATTCTACTTTCATGCACAGACCTCTGGCATGTCTCTCTTCAGGAATTACAAAAGTTGTTGAATACTGAATTCAGTGAGGTAAGAAGAGTTTCAGTTTTATACCTGACAATGTGTTTAGCTGGTTGTAGTTACTAAGTCAATGAGTAGTTTTCTACTTCTACTTGTCTTTTACTCCTGTCTTCATTTGTGATATCGTTCATGCTAGTGTATTAACCATTCAAGGTAGGAATATTTCTGAAAATTAGTAGACATACTGAGCAATGTAGGGAGCTGTAAAGTAGACATAGTACTGCCCTTGTTGCAAAGTAACCTTATCAGAAACAGCTTTACCCTGAGCACAGATTGATAACATCTGGCTCAGAATTTGTATTTCTACAGCAGGAGCAGATATATGAGTGAATCAAGGAAACCTTGTCCTGCCCATCAGCACAATCATGACTGATCATGAGATGTGATTACACTGGTTCCAAGTTCCGTTTTTTGACTCTTTAGTTTCTGCTTCTGTGGATACCCTTCCTCCTGCCCCTCCTCAGCCAGACACCCACCAAATGACCTCTATGTCAGACTGAGAACATAGTCCCTACTAACCGGTATTGCTGAAGCCCAAAGGCTACAGTACAGGTCTACTTGTACTTGTTACATGTATAGAGGTCTAATGATTTTTTTTTTCGGTATTGTCAAATGCCTGATCTCGGGGATACTCTGTACAAATTACCTGTTACATTAGTCGGGTGTTGGCTGATCAGATGCCCACTCCCTTGACTGTGTAATACTAAAATTCCCAGTTCTTCCAAGAATTTTGCTTTCCTTTAAACCATTCTGACCACGCCCCTCAAGCGCTAATTATTTTTAGACATGTTTGGCAGCAAACGCGCCTTACTTTCAGCAATCAGCACGACCACGCGGGTGTAGATGTTGTCATGCGGGACAAACGCGCTCCTCAGCACATCTCCCTCCTCAGCGCTCCGCCAGCCCCGGCCGGGCCGACACGGCCGTCCGGGAGTGTGGGCGGTGCGGGGGCCGGGCCGACACGGCCGTCCGGGGGTGTGGGCGGTGCGGGGGCCGGGCCGACACGGCCGTCCGGGGGTGTGGGCGGTGCGGGGGCCGGGCCGCGCTCGGCGCTGACGCGGCGGGGCGGGCCCGGCGGGGCGGGCGGCCCCTTGAGAGCGCGGCCCGGGCGGCGGGGCCGCACTTCGGCCGGGCCGTGCAGCGCTGCCGGCCCCGCGGGTATGCGCTGGGGCCATGTCCCCGCCGGCCGGCGCCAGGCTCGTCCCGCGCCCCGCGGGGAGCCCCTTCCTCGGCCTCCTCCTCCTCCTGCTGCTCCTGCTGCTGTGCCCCTGCGGGGGAGCGCCGCGCCGCCGGCCCGCGGGGCCGCCCGTGGTGCTGGGTAAGAGCCGGGGGGCGGCGGGGCGGGCGGCGGGCACCGCGGGGCCGGGACGGACCCGCCGGCCCATCCCACCCCCCCCGGCGGGAGGTGCGGGGGTCCGGCCCCGCCCGGCGCTGCCCGGGCACTGCGGGGCTGCGGCCCCGCGGGGCACGGAGCGGCTGCTCCGGGACCGCCCCGGCAGCTCGGGCCGGCCGCGGGGGCAGGCCGGGCTGCGCACCGGGTGTGCCCAAGTACACGGCTCGCCTTAAGACATCTCCGGCTCGTTAACTAACGCCAGACCTCGCTTCTTAAGTTTTTCCCCTGTGTGAACCTTCCGTGAAAGAGGCTGGAATCAGATGTGGAAAGAGGAGTGATTGGGTGTTCCAGCAGTCGAGCTACACGTATCTAAAAAATAATTGGCTCAAATGTGAAAAACGAATATTTGCTACTGGCCCGTGGTTACACCTGTTAACACAAAATAGTTTTTAGTGAACATGTAGGCAATATTCGTATAATAGTTAGTTAGTAATATGTGTTAGATGCTTCTTGTACCTTTTAAGGAGAATTGTAAATAAATTTTAAATGTTTTAATAACTTGCCTACTGAAACTATAATTCTGAACCATTCCAAGGCACTAAGTGCATTTGGTGCCAGTGGTGTCAGTAGGCAGTCCTGTGACTGTATTCAGTATGCTGCACATTGTTATGCGATTAGTCTCAACGGTAAGGGGGGAAGAAGAAGTAAGAAAATGGGAAAAATATTGGGAAAAGGATAATCACTGGTGTGCAGCTCAGTTTGAGCTCCATTTCTTGATAATAATTTAGGCTCTATTGTTGACTTTATTACTACTGTTACAAACTTCTGACCTAAAAGGGTAAATTCTAACACAGCATCTTTAAAAATGTTCTTGTTATCATAGGAACGGAGTGTAGGAATCCACAGTTCTTAATAAACTGCTGAACTGACTGACAGGATGTAGATTTGGAAGTAGAACCTGCAAAAGGATGTTCTAAGGGGTAGGAGTTGAAACCTGAACAAAAGTTCTTTGAATTCTGCCTGAGGAAGCTAGAAACAATCTTTTATCCCATCTTTCCACTCCATAATGCTGGGGTTTAGTAATAGCCTTGAAACTTGCTTCAGCACAAGCTTCTTGATGACAAAGGTGATAGTGTGTTAGTTACTGATCCAGTATCGAACTCTAGCTGTGAAGGAAACAAAGATGAGAAAGCAATACTCATTGTAGAAGCGTGGAGTTACTACTGATGGATCTACTGTAAGTATATATGTTCCCTAAGGATGGTTTTAAGAACCATGGCTGACCTACATTTTCTTAAGAGACGTTCTGGTAAATGCTCTGGCTGAACGGACATTCATCAATGAGTGCTTTACAACAGAGTTTCTTGCTGTTGTAAACCAGCAATTTTCATCAAACGCTACAGAACTTGCATCTCTTACTATTCTCTTCAGTATCTGCATTTTAAAGTTTGCTGTTTTCTGCTGCCTGGTCCTGACCTGTCCAGAAGGTGTATGTTTGAGAAAGCAGGTACTCTTAGGGAGTGATTTGCTGTAACTCCCTATTGTAAAATACTATGTTTTTTTGATTTACAGCAATTACTCTTGTTGTAAAAACACCTGCAGTAAGGGCTTAGCTTTGATTAGACATGACATGGGCAGTGAAGGTCAAACAAACAAAGGAGAGGAAGGAGTAACTGTCGGTCACCTGCTGGTTCTGGATGAAATGTTCTCAGCTTGATTTTAGTTAACTTTTCATGGCCTTTTCTTCACCCTTCTTGCATATGTGACATGTTAAGATAAGCTTTTTAGGAATTACTGCCATGAGGATGGTGGAATGATTTAGTGGAATTGTTTAGGGAAGCATTCTAAGTGCTGGCTTAACACAGGTGTTTGAGAGAGGGAAGAAAAACCCACATTGGCTGGAAACACAAATGAAAAGGAGACTGAAGTTGCGCAGGGCTGCGTTATACGGGCCTATACAAGATGGCAATACAGAGTTGGTTCTCCTGATTTATCAGGCTGGCATCTAGATTCCTAACTCCTCATATATGTTGTTTTTAAATATGGTTTTTGTCTTGTAGTAAACAGGATCTCATGATCAAAGCACTTACTCTTGATTTGTTTGGAAGCTAAAACCCTTCAGTTTTAACTTCCGTAGAAAGGGGAGTTAACAAGTTTGGTCTTATTCTGTGTGTGGCAACATGGTCACTGATCTTAAGGAATAAAGAAAGAAGAAATGCTGTTTAAAGCATTTGTTGTCAACATAATGACACTTCATAAGTGTTTTAGACTAGTGATGGTCACAAGACCCAGTGTAGCTTACTCTCAAACCTTTTCTTGTAATGACCCCACTGTGCAGTTGCAACCTGTGCTTACCCAACTCCTGGAGGAGGAAGTAGAGCAGTAGCTTGCACGAGCATTGCTTGTGGGTGACTATGTTCTGCTGCCCAGGTACCAACCAAAATACTGCTTCAAGGAATCTCACATCTGAAAATACATGAGCTGCACGAATACAACCTTGTCATTCTGGACCATGGCTGTGATGGCAACAGGTCTCAGATTTGTAGAGGCCCCTGACTGGCTCAGGTGAAGGGAAGTTCTCTGGAACAGCTGAGCTCAGTACTCACCCAGCTTTCCTTGTACCTGCTTATTGGCCACTTTACGGAGTCAATTGTCTTGCTACCTTATGAGAAAATTAACATGTTTAGGAGAAGTGATTAATCTAGTAATTGAATTAATTTAATGGAGGAGCTGGCACAAGGAATGTGGAGAGTGGCACCACACTGTTTGGATTAGGGTAGTTTTTACCATGGTCTATGCATCATCAAGGTGCCTTGGTAGCAGGATTTACTATGCCTGGAGCTCTTGTTTGTACATAATAAGGGACCAAATTGTCAGGGGTAGTAACTGCCAGCAAAATACTGCAATGCAATTGCTCAGTTTTCCCTGAGATTTGGATAACAAAGCATCAAATGTATTCATATAATAGTGATTCTACTAGAGAAGAAGAAGAGACAGGCAAAAGTCAAAATCTTTGTCCAGAGTCCTGCCTGAAGGCCTGAATACCAGGCACAATGCTCATTAAATCTAAGGTGATTATCTTGGATTCCTCTCTCAAGTGTTTTTTGGGAAAAGGGGACTAATTAAGATACTGATTTCCTTTTGTGCCTTTTTGAAGAGTTTTCTATTTAGCCGGGTCAATATGTTTATACAGAAAAATCTCCTTTAAGAACCAAAATAACCCACCAAATACTTCTGTTCTACTGACAATATCTACTGAATATATACATATTCTGTGCAATTACTTCTGTATATCTGCTTCATGTTTACCTGAATTATAACTTTTTTGAACTTCAGTTTGGTTATATTCAACAGTCTTGTCTTCTAGTGCTGTGAGAAGTAGTTTATTTTGTGGCTGCTCTTCCTCCATTTTCTCCTATAGTCCATCAATAATCACTGCGTACTATCTCACATGTTAGAAATTTTTGGAGCTGATAACCCATCCTTATAAGACCAGCATTGGATTCACTGAACTCTTTACCTTTTACAGCTGACTCAACACAATTACTATATCAATGTTCTGATACCTTCTGCAAACAATTTGTTAGGTACTTGGCTAAAGTTTTCTAGAAAGACACCTAAATGAAGTTTGTTAATAATTGATTTACATGTAAAAGAGCTTTGCCTGTGAATTCCTGCTGACTGCTGTTTGAGGTGTGCATGTTTGTATGGTCAGCTGGCTAGATGTCAGGAGTGATTTAAATGTTTATGCCTCATGTGATCCAAGGTATCTGGAAGTATCATGTGAGATGTTGTTTGCGCTCTTGTTCCTAATTTTAAACACAGGCCTCTTTTGTGGCAGTCTGTCGTGTCTGTGAGCTACTTTGAGATGTTCTCCTTAGAGAACTGGGGTCAGAGTTTAACATTAATTTTCCAGGGAAGTTGGAAATTGGTTCATTTTGAAGGAATACTAATTTATAGAACCAAAAAGATGACAGTTATATGAGGAAATTATACCAGTTAAAAAGTTATAATAGTTGATAAACACTCAAAAGCATTTGCATTTCAGATAAAAGTAGTAAAAAAAGTACAAACTGATGGCCTTTTTTTTTTTAATCCCACCCATACACATAAAAAATAGCCTAGCCCCCAACCCCATTATTATGTAGGCACTATTTTTAATTTTTTTTTTTTTTAACAGATAAAATTTGAGTGTTTGTTGAGTGATCTTTTGTCTTTGTTATCTTAGCAGTATTAAGGCAAGTCACTATAAAGATGCAGTTTGCTTATGGTCTTTTGATGGGAACCGTGAATCTGTAACTAAGACTTAAGGATAGTGATAGGCATGAGTATGAATATCTCCTAAAGCTAGTTGTTGTAATTCACAGGCTTGGAAAAGTCTGTGGCCACTCTTAAACTCTAATGAAACTTGTAAATGTGCTTTCCATAAAGTGTAATCATACAAGAACACGTCCCAAAAGGAGATCTACTATTTTTGTCAGGGCAGATGAGATGAAAAAAATCAGTCAAGGATACTATAATATTGAAAATGAATTGGATTAATCAGTGTATTGGAATGAGATCTATTGGGATTACTGTCTCTGAAAAATGAGAATGTGCTAGAACTGATAGAACATGAAATCTGATGGAAGTGCCTTTTTTTTTTCCTGAATGTGAAATCTCTTATTTCCAAATGCTGTAGTTCAGAAATCAATAGAGGAATTACACAACTGTAAGTTGGGAAGCAAGGGTACTACTGAATATCTTGCCTTGGACATTCGGTTTTAATTAGTGCTGATGTATTTTGCAGGACTTCACTTGCCAGTTAGTTTGGGGTCAGCCTGCAGGCTTTAAAAAGTATGAACTTTATGTAATGTTTCCAGCAAAAAGGCTTAGAAACTACAGCTACTGGTAGATGAGAGGATGAGGAGAAAAACTGCTTAAAGGTAACTCTGTCTTTGTTTCTCTGTATGGCCTGAAGGCAAAGGGAAAGACGTTTTTCTACTGCTTGTAAATGCCATCATAGAAAATCTGTAAAGGTATGTCCTTAACTTACAGAATTAATCTTCAATGTGATATTTTTTAACCTGTTACTTATCAAAAAGCCACTAAGTAGTTCTCCAGCCAAAATGTAAATCATTAACTCTGTTAAACTGGGTGAGTTGAGGACTGAAGATCTTGCATATTTCTTTCCATAATCTCAAAAATCAAAATTTGTATTTTATTTCCTATAGCTTCATCATGAACCCTCTTCAGCTTGCAAATATACTTTAAAAATAAAAAACCCCAAGCTGTGAATTACAGTGACTAGCAGTTTCACTGTTATTGTGGAAATGTAAATATGACAAGCATTTTTATTAATCCCTGCTTTATAAATAATCAGACCTCATACATGTACATGAGAATTTATTTTTTAACTCCAGTATGTATCTTGGCACAAGTGGAACTTGTCCCTTATCTTTTGTTTGGAATTGCAAAAATTGCCATTTTTCATCTTGTTCTTTATCATCCCTTGAGTAAAAATCACTATGTCATGTTTCTCATCTTCTGCCCTGAACTGGACACAGGAGCACAGACTCTATCCTCAAGAAGCTTGAAGATAAAATGTCCTAACTAAATTGAACTTGCAGTTAATCTAAGATCACTCCATTAAGTCGAAGTGAGACTATGTGCAGTTTCCTGCTTTCAGCACTTTTGTTGATAAATGTATCTTGATTGTAATTTTTAACGTCTTCAGTGAGTTTCCCTCCTCTGAGCAGGAGTTGCTGAGGTTTTTGAACTGTACTCACTTATAAGCAAGTTCTTCAAACTCTAGATGTTTGTCATCTTAAGTCTTTGAAAGGTATCTTGATTTTTATCCAAGGAAGTGATGTTCCCGGATAGAAGAAAATGTCACTCTTCGTTGTTTTGCATTGAAACCCAAGACAAAAATCAACCTGTTCCGTCCTTGGCCGGTCTGCTGCTGAAACTGGCTAGTCACGAATGATTGATATAAATAGAATTACATTCTGTTCCTTTTCTAATTAAAAGCACTGGTACAGCATAGGCACGAGACTGGAACAAGCTGTTGCCTTAGTTTTCTAAGCAATAACTAAGTAGCATTTTGTGAGGTTACAAGACTGAACTGCAGTAAACTCTTTCTAGGGTGTGATGCAATACTATGATCTCCCTTACTATGCTTTCCAGTATATCAGTCCTTGAAATATGACCTAAAATAAACCATGGTCAGCTACTGGGGCTCTTAACATTTCACTTAAGGCTACAGAAATAATACCCTTAGAAACCTAATGAGAAAGTAGGGGTAGTTAATAAAGAAGTCCTGAGGTATATCTTGTGGTGAGGCATAATCTGCAGTGGTTATAGAGTGTTTTGGAGTGTGGTTGTCCAGGTCTGTAGTTTGAACTTCTGTCCTCTTTCAGTTCTGCAATAAGCGTTTCTCTAAAAGCACCTCTGGCTTTCCACTTAAATTAAGTGTTCCCCTAAAAGATATCTATTTCCTTAAGCCATTGCTAAGTATTAGAGTTTTATAGAACTTAAACTGTTTTGATTAAATTACTTACTGGGAGGTAGGTGGGGAAGGGGGACACACAACTGTATGGGTTAAAAATTAAAAACCTTCAAAACTAGACATCGACAAGTAAATAGGATACAGTTGTGCACACCCCAAAAAGGTGGCTGTGTGGAGCTGAAAGAGGTTGGGGAAACCCTTAAGAAGGGCCAAACTTCTAAATTTTTCTCACACAGAAAAACTTTTCAGTTGCTGAAATGTTTTTGCCTTTCTGGCTTTTGAGGAAACAATGATTAAGCCTAACAGAATGTAAGAAGTTTCTCTGAAAACTTGCTGCTGAAAATCATAAGAATGTTTTGTTAAGTATTTTTCTAATTTAGAAAAATACTCCTGTTTCCATCTAGCATTTAAAAAATAAAGAAAAATAAACCTCAATTGAAGGAATACTGGCACTTAGTATATGCCTCAAGAAAGTGCAAATATAAGACTTTTTCTTTTAAGTATTACTGATGTAATGCATCCAAAGGAAAAAAGTGAAGAGCTATACTGTTATTGCATGCAAGCCTGCATGTAAGAGATATGGAACTGTATTTTGACATTGTTAGCCAACTACATCTTGTGTTGCAGAAGTGTGGCTGGGGGTGAAGAAGAGAAGATAAAATACAAATGGATCTTTTACTTTTCATGGTTTTAATCTCAAATTGATAGTTTGCAGGCAACTGTTTAAAGAGAACAAAGACTTTTATATGCAGTTGTGACACTGAAAAAGAAGTCCTTTCAGAAAGATTGCTTGTACTTGAAAACACAGATAATTTTGGTAATGTCCAAGGCAGTCTTTGCTTTTCATACCAATGGGCTAATGTGACATGTTCCTTTATAGCCCTCTCTTGGAAGTTATGAACTGTTGATCCAGAATTATTCCACATAATGATTCCTCAGTTATTGATTCTTTAAAATCTAAGTATTTTCAGTGGAAAATGTCCATGTAGTACTTTCTTCTTATACAATTTTTTTTACCGGTTACAAAATTTTATGATGTCTCTCTGTTGGGTATCAGGCAGACTTTAGGCCTGGGAAAGCAGGTGCAGTTGCTCAGCAAGAGCTAGGGACCAAACAAGTCCAGTGAGAGAGCTGGTTTAGGGAAGTGGACATCTCTGGATGCAGTGATGATAGAAGTGAGGGCTACAGTATTTAGATATTTATATTGCAATGTAAAATGTTATTCACTTGAATTAAGTCTCCTTTTTATATTTTTCTCTTTCCTTTTTTTATATTTTTCAGTCCCAGGGGACTTAGGTAATCAGTTGGAAGCAAAGTTAGATAAGCCGTCAGTAGTGCACTATCTCTGCTCTAAGAAGACAGACAGTTATTTTACACTCTGGCTGAATCTGGAATTGCTTCTACCTGTCATCATTGATTGCTGGATTGATAATATCAGGTAAGACCAGAAATGTTGCTCTTTGCAGTTACTTCCTTTCCTTAGGCTGACATGCAGAATGGCTGTCTTAAGTTTTCTTTTCTGATTCAAGACCAGTGAGAGAAATGGCTTGGAATTCTGCTGGGTAGACTAACAGGAGGGATCTGAAGATGTGGCTCTGTTGTGTCTAAGGTAGCTGTTTATCACTGATAAGGGGCAGAGGTTCTCTTGGTTTCTTCCACTTTCTCTCCTACCAGTTACCCAGTGTAGGTTTGAGCACTTATCAGGCACCTCTGTGGGCTTTTTTAAAGAGAATGTTTTCTGCTCTTCTTGGAGCCAGGCTCTTCTTGATGCTGCCAAGCAGTAAGACAAGAGGCAATGGGCAGAAACTGATGCCCAGGAAGTTCCACCTGAACATGAGGAAGAACTTTCCTGTTCAGTGACCACGCACCAGGACAGATCACCCAGAGAGGGTGTGGAGTCTCCCTCACTGAAGATATTCCAGAACCATTTGGAGGCAATCCTGTGCCTGGTGCTTTAGGGACAACCTGCTTGAGCAGGGAGGTTGGAGCAGATGACCCAGTGCTCTCTTCAAGTCCTATCCATTCTGTGATAAATTACCGAGGTCTTGAGGAGGCAATTGGGCAGCTCAAAGGGGACAGGCAGGAGGAAAGTGAGCTTGCGCTTCTGCTGGCACCGTGTCATTAGAAACAGGCTCATGGGCAGCTGAGACCAATTTCTACCACTAGACACATGGAAATGACTGGTGTGGATCACGTTTCATGAAATATTCTGAGTTGGAAGGGACCCACAAGGATCACCAAGTGCAGTCTCTGGCCTGCACAGAGGCTGAACCCACAACCTTGGTGTTATTAGCACATAGGGTCCTTTACAGGCAGCCTTAGAAGTCTCTTTCCAGAATTATTTTGGTTAAAAAAATTGCCAATTTGAAGCTCTCAGATTATTTCATCATTGTGTGCTTCATTGATCTTCCTCTAAAAATAGTATAAACATCACTCCAAAACCAAGGAATACTTGGCTTGTGCAATTTAAAAATATTGAATTGGCATGTTGTTCTTTTATGTGAATGTACTGAGTTGTTGTAAAACAGTCTGCTTTGTCTTGCTATGCCTTACAGATTAGAGAGAATTTTGTTGTGAGAAGGTCTGAGTATCAGTTTAGATTCTGTGATTCCATTAAGGGGTAAAAACTGGTATGATATGGTATGACAAACAAACCAACCCCCAACTAAATTAATAATAATAGTGATTAAAAAACCCCAACTCCTGACCTAATGCTCCAGATTCTTCATATCTCAAGTTCATTTGAAAAGCATTCACAAAACACTTGATACCTCAATGCATTTCCTGAGATACTATTAGTAATTAGTCAAGAAATAAAGTATTCCCTTATGCTGGTATGGGTGTCCCTAGTAAACAGAAATTAATTATTTTTATCTAGGAGAATAACTTTGATGTCTGATTTTACAGGTATTTTATCTCCTACTGCCATATTCTTGTGCTCTTGACAAGTTTTCTCTATTATGTGGCTTGATGCAAAGTCAAGTGGTACAGAACTGTACAGTGTAGCTCATATTCTAAAATTGAAGTTCAGTCACAGTTCTGTATACTCAGTTTTATTGAGAAGAAAAGGCTTAGATTCTGAATGTAAAGCATTTGAGTAATTGTTTGTATGGCCTCTTAGCCATTAGAGCACTCTGATCATGTCTGCCTGGCCTAGTTTTTTTGTGGATTTTTTTCCTCCTTCTGAGTAATAGCACTTGAAGTTCTTGTACTGCACTCAGAATGTAAGACCCAATGTAGCTGAGAGGTCTCATGTGGCAATACAACACGTTTCATGATTTTTTTTCTTCCCCCCTGCCCCAGACTGGTCTATAATCGAACAAGTAAGATTACAGAACCACCAGATGGAGTGGATATTAGAGTCCCAGGATTTGGGCAGACGTTTTCCTTGGAATTTCTTGATCCAAGTAAAAGGAGCGTCGGTATGTACAAGGATTGGTCTTTTGGAAGCGTTCTCCCAAAGGGCAGCAATGTCCTTAATGATCTGTACCAGATGAGTCTTATAACTAGAATAGGGTCATGTTTAAAACTCTCCACTTCAGGGACTATGTAATAAACATCCAAGACTTATGAGTGAGGTTCTGCTCAAAACTTCAGATATGACTGTGATGTTCCGTAGGATGTCAAGACACTGTTACTAGATGCATTTAGTTGTGGTAACACTTAAATCCTATGTGTCAAAGCTTGTAATACGTAACATATGTCAATATGCAGTCTGTAACTGTTTCCCTTCTTTGCTATTCAAGTGTTATGTTCAGTTACTTCAGTCTTAGTCCTCTACCTGAGAGATATAAAAACATTTTCCAGAATTCTGCCCTGGGATACAAATGCTGTAAGCATTTGTTTGCAACAATGAATGCTGAAGTCCAGGCCAACCTTTATGAATGTGTGTTATACCCTACCTGAAGTTAATTTGCAATCAGCAAGAGTTAGGACTCTAATGTAGTAACTTCTGAGGTGTTTTCTTTACAGTTCAAGATTAAACTTTCCTCTGCTGAGTAAGATTTATCCCCTCTGTGTATACTAGATTTTGCTGCCAAAATCTTTGAGAGATCAGCCACCTAGTAAGAAGTTTTAATAACAGCATTCTCTCAATTTTGGGGGATAGTGGGCATATCTCATTTTGTTTAATGTGCGTGCAGTTTTCTGCTGTTTTAATGTCTGTATATATGGTATCAGAGGTAATGCCCCCAGACTGTTTGTAACACTAACCCTGTTACTGTTCTGTTCTTCTCTTATCTCTTGTCTACAGGAAGTTACTTTTATATGCTGGTGCAGAGTTTAGTAGATTGGGGCTACAAACGTGATGAAGATGTAAGAGGAGCACCTTATGACTGGCGAAAGGCACCAAGTAAATAACATACTGTTACTTGAACAGAATTTTGCCTCTCCTAGACAGCAAATATATTTTGAGTCTCTTCTCCCATCCTGTACAATCATACTTAATTTTGACTGGTTCTTGGGGCCTGGGCACTGCAGGGCCCAGATGTGAGCTCATTGTTGTAGTTTCTTTTTTTTTTTTTTCCTTTAAACAACTTGCTACTTAAAACTTCCTTAAAAAAACAGAACAAAACAACAGAAAACCCCCACACCACTGAAGCACATGCCCACAAACCCCACCCCCCGATACTGGAATCTCTAAGCTCTGTATTATTATTAATTCCGTAGACAGTTCAACACAATTATTTAAAAGCTTATGGTTTTAAAGTTTTTAGCATTCACAATTAATAATTATAACTGTGTAATCTGTATGTTTTAGATGAGAATGGAGACTATTTTGTGGCACTTCGCAAGATGATAGAGTTAATGTATGAGCAGTATGGAAGTCCTGTTGTCTTAATTGCCCACAGTATGGGTAATATGTACACCCTCTACTTCCTCAACCAGCAGACTCAGGATTGGAAGGACAAGTACATCAAGGACTACGTGTCACTAGGCGCTCCATGGGGAGGAGTGGCTAAAACTCTCCGTGTGCTGGCCTCAGGTGGGTAACTGGAGCGTTTGCAATGCATTTAGTGCATGATACTAAACTAGCCTGTTAACTGTAAGATTAGGGGGTAAGAGTTTAAGGTACTGTGAAGGTAAAAATATTTTTCATAAGTGATGACAACTTGATGTTTCAAGCCTTGAAACCAGACTATCATTCTTCCTATTTGTGGGAGTGAACCTAATTTGTCCCCATCCCGTAACCAGGAGCTATGTCTCCTCTTGACCCCTCCTGACCTCTTTTCTGCAGATTGTTCTGTCATCTGCTGTTTGGCCTCATGCCTTCTATTTCTATCACTTCTGCCTCCAGCCTGATTGCTCTGTTCAGTACTGCAAAGCTAACAAGGGCTCCAGAGCGTTCAGTAGTTTCTTTTGATTCAAGATCACACAGCTGCTTGAGGTTAACATTAAGGGAAACTTGTAGACATGGTAGTGAAGTGGTGCCTACAGTGTAAATGTCAGGTGAAAGTTATAACACTACTGATTGAGGTCTGGGGTTTTGCAGACTGGATATGCTTGAGACTTAAAAAAAACCAACCAAACAAAAAACCAACAAAAAACCTCCAAAACCCAAACCCCCACAAAAACAGAATAAAGAAGCATAACTTATTTCGCTCAGTAACTGCAAATGACTGATGGAAAATGTTCACTTACCCCATCATGTGATACCATGATGATGTCATGTGCTCTGGCATTTAGTTCTTGATAATTCTGGCTTGGTTTTGTAGCTCACTTCTGATTTGTTAGCTTTGGGTATTGCTGTCTTCTCCCTAATCAAAGCCGACATAAAAAACTGGACTTCATCAAAATGCAGAACACAGAGCAAGTCTCAGCCATGCGTGGACAGAGCAAAGAATACTTTGCTTAGCAAAGGCATTTGAGTCTGAACAGTAGTGCACTAGTCTGTGACTAATTAGAAAACTCAATACAAACATCCAATTTACACATTGTTAAATGTGTTGCAATGGCACTGTAAAAATTGATTTCCCACAGGCTTCATCTTACATGTCTGTATGCAACAGAAATGGCAGGAAGTGAGCAATGTTAATATTAGCTTAATAAAATTATCCATGATTATATAAAATTCCAGAGTCCTTGATTTCTGTTGGATTAAACTTTTGTGCTTCATACCTTGTTTATCCTTTATAATGCATTTCATCCAAAGTGGTTAGTTATACAAATGCATAATGAAAAATTAAATCTCTATGAAACGTAGTCATACGCTAATCTGTATGTCTGTTGTGCCGAAGTCCATGTTTTTTGAGCAGAAATCTAAGAATCATATGGGAAAGTGAAATGGGCAGTACCTAATTTCAGAGTGCACAGTTTTAGGCTAGTCCTATCTCAAATACCTGTAAGTAACACACAACCATCAGGCATCAACACTTGGATTACATTAGTCTATTAAAGAGTTTATCAGGGTTAGTATGTAGAAGAATTGTTGCTTTAAAGAAAGTACTCCATTTCTGCAGGAAAGACAAGGCATGCTGTGAATGCATTCTTTCTACTCCCATTCCTGTTTATCATATGTAATGGCCAGGAACTTCATGTGAAATCCAGTTGTGTTATCAAAGTGGTAAACAGGACATGGGTGGAATTATTTTCAGTAGATTTTCTGTGATACTTTCTGCTACTTATTCGTGTGCTTTGCAGGTTCAGTACTTGTATCATTACAGTTGCAGTGCCAGTAAAGTGAGGATATTCTTTCTCCTACAGCAGGCACAGACACAAAGTTCACTGTGGTGGCTTGTTTTGTCAGCTTGAAATATAAGCAGTGTCTTCCTTAGATCTAATATTTTGTTCACTACAATGAGAGTGTTGTGCCTGCTGACTTAATTAAATACGGTCTTGGCCACATGGTAGTTCCTCACTTTAGAGAAAAGTACTTGATAAGCACTTTGTAACGGTTCTGTAAGAGAAGGCTGGAATAGTCAAGTTCTGTGTTTGATTATTCTACTGGAAATAAATTTTGTACACATTCCTTTCACTGTTCAGTTCAAAACTCGGGCTTTCTTTGCTGGAAACTGCCAAGCAGTATTCAGTAGCTTAGTGCTGAGAGTGCACAGTTAAGTACTGCTACCACACAGTAATATGAAACAGGTTTTTCGGGACCTTTGTGATTCTCGCTGTGCTCTTGGAGTTTTCTTTATATGTTTCAGACTTATACCAACAATGCCTTCATGTAGTCCTCCTAAAGACGCATTAAAGATTGTGCTTTATGTCTCCTTGCTGAAGCACTAGTGCCACCTCCTGGAATAGAAATAGCACCAGAGTATATTTTTCAGAAATAGTGGTTTTGGTTTCAGCACTTCGATTTTTGTAGCATGGTTGACCTGGACCATTACATGCTGTAACCACCTGGACCTAATTGTGGAAAATCTGATTCAAAGTTCAGCTGACAAAAGAATTGAGGTGTGCCAGCTACTGTGATAGTGAAAATAAGAAAAACAAACTTTGGTCTGTCTCAGTATTTGTTTGTGGTTTTTTCTTGTTGGTTTTTGTTCTTGTGGGGGTTTTGTTTGGTTTTTTGTTTGATTTTTTGGGGGGGTAGGGGAGGGGATGGCATGTAAATAAAAATAGATTTCTAGTAATCACTATATAGTTCACTTATGAAGCAGCTTTTAGTTTTGTGAAGATGCAAGAACAGCTGTTAAAACATGAAGAACGATATATATAAATTATAACTTAATCATGTGTTAGTTTGAACCATCTTTGGAATGAACTGCTAAGAAAACAGATGTCTTGATCTCTTACAAAATTGGAGAATGCTTTGGTCAGACAGTAGTTCTGTAATAAGAGTAAATCTAAATTTGGTAAAAAGATGGCAATTTTGTGGTTTATTTGGTATCAGGTAACTTAATACCTTTATTGATAATGAGCAAAGCTCTAGCTCTCCAGATTAACATTTTATAAAAATGTAATGCCTTGTAAAAGCTGGGCCAGCTGAAAACACTTACCAAGTATAGTAATTATCAACTGGTTTTTGAAGAAATGTGGTTTTTATCTGCCTGCCCTCTGGCAAAGATGTAGTTTATGTTACCAGAGTAACCAGCTACAAAATATTAGTGCTACATTTGAGAACACCTGTGTTCTGAGAAGTGCAAGTGTTTTAGCAGTCTCGACATGCTGACTGGAAGGGGAGATGCTGATACTGGCAATTTTTCATGGTTCCCACCAGAAGTTAACAAGCTCTAGCTCTTCTTTTGTTGAAGCACTATGCTGAGAGAGTGAACTGGTCACTGAGGGCAGCATTCTTACTTGATAGGATAAGCAGAGACTGTCCTATAAAAAAAAAGGCCAATGATAGCCAGCACCAAGGAATTTCCTCCTGGAGCTGGCTATCATTGGCTTTTTTTTTTTTTTTTTATGGGACAGTGAAACTTCTAACAGCTCCTAACTGAAACCACCCCTATGGCCTCCCTACTACCAAAAACCCAGCCACCTGAACCCACAACATTCTATAAAGTTTCTTCATGAGTTCTCACAGGTGCTTGCACATTAGTATGTGCTTATTCTTGAAGCAGAAACATGATCTAGGTACCAAAAGCACCGTAAAACACATTTCCAGAAAACCATTTAAGACAGAACTTGCAAATGGTCTAAATAATGCCTAATAAAATCTGATTTCTTACTTGGCCCACAGAGGAAATATTTCATCCTTTACAAAGGAGCATATTGGAGGGCAGCAGTCTTCTTGGTTTAGTTATTCATCAATTTTTATTTATATTTGTAATTATGAAGACCATCATAAATGAGGAAAAACTCTTTAAATTGTCACTGTAAGCAAAGGAACCAAACATTTTATTTGCGTTATCACTGTGAGTGCTAGTAATTGCTGCTGATTGAGGTTTATGCTTCGTTTTATGTCTAATGAAATTCCACTCTTTTTTCTAAGGTGACAACAATAGGATACCCGTTATCAGTTCACTCAAGATCAGAGACCAGCAGAGATCAGCAGTTTCCACAAACTGGATGCTCCCCTACAATTACACGTGGCCTCCAGACAAGGTCTTTGTGAGCACACCCACAGCCAACTACACGCTGCGGGATTACCGGCGCTTCTACAGGGACATCGGCTTCGAGGACGGCTGGCTCATGCGCCAGGCCACGGAGCCGCTGGTGTACGCCATGGCCCCCCCGGGCGTGCGCATCCACTGCCTGTACGGCACCGGCGTGGACACCCCCGACTCCTTCCACTACGACAGCTTCCCGGACAGAGAGCCCAAGATCCTCTACAGCGACGGCGACGGAACAGTGAACCTGCAGAGTGCCTTGCAGTGCCGCAAGTGGGTGAACAGGCAAAAACAGGAGGTGTTGATATTTGAGCTCGCAGGGAATGAGCACATTGAAATGCTATCCAATGATACGACTATCTCCTACGTGAAAAAGCTGCTTTTTGATCTGTGATAACCTTGTGTTGATAGTTATTTTCCTCACCTGTGATGCCTTCCCTTAAATATGGGAAAATGCCTTTTAATCCCCTGATATTTAGATATTTGAATTATTTATTTTTCTTTTTTTTTTTTAAAGGTTGTGTTCAAGAAGTTGTTTGATGTCCTAAATGTTGTTTGTCTCTGATTTGTGTTTATGATGCTTCATGGTATTTTCACATTCTGCAGATTTGGTTAAATATGCATTTTGGTGCCTGTGGTGTTGTCCGATGTTCATCCAGACTTTCATTCAGAGATTGTGCAGCCCCTTGCACATACTACATGGAACCATAGATACCCGAGTTCCTTTGTGTGGTCTTTGCAGGTTTGGAGTGGGAGGGTTAGGAAGGATTGCACTTTCAGATGCCCATAAAACAAAGGAATGATATTAACAATTTGGGAAGCACAGAAAACTTTTTAAAGGGTCTTGCATATTCTGATCCACAGTACCTTGGTTTATAAATGTACATATCTACTAGCTAAGATAGGGAACGGGGCTGCCTGGAACTGTGTTACTGTTGTTGAAATCCAGCTTTCTTTTACTACAGCTTTCGGGGAAAAAAGATAATGTGGGAATTACTTGAAGCTTCTTTATTAGCTATCCTTCTGGGTTTTTTTAAAAAGAAGAAATTGTTTGCTCATCAACTTGTAGAACCATGATTACATGCAGTCTGGAGTCCGAGGCATTCTCACCCCGTGCTTTATTTATCAGTGAGGGAATGACGCTAAACTGGTTGCTGCTTGCAGTAACTGTAGCTATGTGGAGTAGCACAGAAATCAAAGCTAACTGAATACTGGCAAGCAATCTATACAGTATGGAATTACATTTCTCGGTGAAAAATGATCTCCTGTAGTGGAAATGGTAATGGATGGTGGGCAGTATTTCAAAAAGAGAAGTGAACTTCCTGAAATGGGTGAGGAGTGGAAGCCAGCATAATGCCATATGGAGTATAAACCTTGCTCTCAGTCAAATACTTCATCTCTGTTCCAGTTACTGACCGAGCAGCAATTGGATCAACATTGCACTCCACTGAAAAGAAACTTTTTTGCTTTAAGACTAAAAGTAATTTCCCATTATTTTCATTTTTGCTGTTTCAAGAAGTTGGGATATGCTATTCCTTAAATGTTTCCATAAATTGCTGAACATGCAAATCTGTTACTTTCCTACAGTATTGTTTTACTCAATGTTAAAAAAGAATAATATCAACTCTGACAGCCACAGAAGTGCTGGCCTAAAGACCATCATATTTCCAACCTTGATTACAGAAGTCCTGTTGGAGAAATAGTGTCACCCAGAGATTCTCTTGCTTACTTTAAAACCAGTCACCCAGGTAGATTGCACTTAGTTTTCTGAAAATGCAATTTAGAATGCTTTCAAAATGCTAGGTTCTCCAAGGAAAATGTTTTAATAGTTTCAGAAACTCATCAAATTATTAAGGATTCATTACTTAAGAAACTGAAACTGTCTAAAGGGTCAAGTTTTAACTATTTTGATAGCATGTATAAAATGTTTGCTACCATTGGATGTATCAATAGGATGTGTTGAAAGGATGGGCTTGAACTCTTGTTAGTGTAGAATGGAAACATTTTGGCAGGCTTAAGGTAGGTTTAAGGCTTCAAGTTTTAATTCAGAAATCTCTTGTAAATGCAGAACAGCTTGAACTAAGGTCATCAACAAGCTAAATGTATTCCTAGGTTTTAACTTACCTATGTAGCTTTATTTCCCCCTGCCCTCATTTTTTTCCTCTTACTTACATTGAGGGAGTATACACATTTTCCTGATTTTTAAAATGGAACAATAATCTTGCCCTCAGTTGTCCAGGAACCTACAGTTCAGAAGTAATATTGCCTAGACTTTTCCAGAGTAACTACTGAGTTCCCCCCAGCCTTTTGTGATTGGTAGCTGTTGAAATGAAAAAACAAAACAAAAAAATCCCCCAAAAACCACAAAAACTCCACCAGAAACAAACAAGCCAGTCAACCCCCCCAAACCCCAAAAAACCCCCTACAACAAGAAGCAAATTAAAAAAGAAAACCCACAAAAAACTTTGTTAGCCAAGTGATCTGTTTTATGCAGGGCTGTTAGCTGGATAAGCTTCAGGCTTGTGTTCAAGATTGCTCAAAGATGATAAAGCTCCTCCTTGGTCTGACTCAATTTTTGAATAAATTGTTATACTACTGCTTTACAACTGAAAAAATTAGAGGAGACAGCTAATTGCAGTCTGTGTTTCTTGCTGAAGTAAAATGCCTGTTAGTAAGCACTGGAATGAGTGGAGCTGGAGGCTGTACTGCAGGATACCAACATGGGCATCAAGGGATGAAAAAATGAGAAAACAACATAAGTAAATGATTCTTAACCTGATCTGAAGAATGTTTCTAAGCTTCATTTAGATCCTTACCCATTACTCAGTAGCATTTTCAGTCTCACAGCAAGAATTTAGCTTCAGGGTTTTTTTGTTATTTGAAGTTCCAAAATACACGATACAAAAAGATGTTCTTTTTATTTTTTTTCTTTAGTAGTTTTTTAATAGTACTTTTTGTGACTGAAAAGGAAAAAAAAAAGCACAACTCTTATTCTTTTCTAATTTTGGCAACCTATTACTGTGTTTCTGAGGTCAGTTGACATAAAGATTTATAAATCAGCTTTCTGTTAGTAGACAAGTCCTAGAGTGTCTCCATAAATAAACTTGTGTTAGTTGATAAGGTAAAATGAAGCTGAAACTTTTTCAAGGCATTTGTTTGTTACACTGTTTGTCACTGTAAAGCCTTGTTGTAAGGGAATGTGTGTACCTGAGTACTGTGTGAGCACACACAGTGCTTCTGGTGGGACTTGGATTGGATGTGGTGGATCTGCAGGCAATAGCTTTATGTCCAGAAGTTGTGATTTTTTTTTTTTTTTTTTTCCCCCCCACTAACTGATCCTCAGCCCATTCATTTGCAGTTTCTTGCATGTTAGGATGCAGTCCTCACTGCAAAGTGAAAGCATTATTCCTAGGTGTGTGTTGAGAAGTGCTCACTCGCTCTGGTGAGAGCACTCATCATTGCTGTTACAGGCCTGCTGGAGCCACGTGCACTTGAGCATTCTAGATTCTAGGGGGGGAAGAGGTCTGAAGAAATAAATCTTTAAGAAGAATGTGGCACTTTCAGAAGAGGATTAACTTGGGTGCTCTGCCAAGCTGCACAGCTCATTTGAATTTACTGACGTACCTTCGTTATACCTAATGCACTAATTATGTCTCTCCATTATTTTTACTTTGTTTTATTCTTCCAGGCTGTTTTCAGAAACCAAAACTAGTCTTGAGGACCAAATGTGCTGCTTATTTTTGACACCATGTATCAAAAATGCTGATGAAGCTTTCAGCTGTCATTGTAATACTTCTGAAGAGGTTCAGAGTCACTATGTGATTCTGTATAAAAGCAGAAGACTTCAATAACTAGCAATAATTGCAAAGGATTTGCAGACCAAAGGAAGGAATGTTTGGTATTAAAGTAGTTCTTGGAGCACAGTGTGTTCAAAGCCCTCTTAAATTCAGGGAATGTTTGGCAATGACTTTGCTACACTAACCAGTATTTTGTAAGGAACACGTTCTGAGACCTAGCATTTTATATGTTCTTGTGTATGAATGCGTTCAATAGATTTTGAATATTTTATTGTCAAATTTGATAATATAAATAAAGTTGATCTAATACAGTTTGTCTCCTGTTGTTCCTAATGTGCTGCCTCAGTGCTCAACTGGAATGTCAACTTGGTGCTGTTTTTCTTTCCCACAGATTCTGGGTGTCTCTCACGGTGTCTAACTGATTACTTATTGCTTCATCTTCCAAGATGTCATGTGATACATTTGGAGTTCTCTGTTAATTGTCCTATAATTTATGGAGGTGTGGGACTGAGATTACTCAGGTTTTTTTTTTTTTTTGCTTGCTCCTTACTTGCTTATGTTGTATTAAAGTTTTCAGGATGCCTTCTGTTCAAGTAATCATTTTGAAATTAGTTCCCTAGCATGATGCAGTCAAGGAAAGTTATTAACCTGACCTTAATTCAACACATTTTAATGAGAAATATACAGCACAGTCTTTCTCATTCAATGTGCCCATTCTCCATTAGAAACAAGCAGTGGAGGAGTGCACACAGTGCTTTGTAAATAGTGGAGGAACTAAGTTAAGTCTGAAGTGCCTTATCTCCTCCAGAAATCTCTTTTCTGTACTGAAACAACGGTTCCTGGGGAAATGAATTAAGAGGATCAACACAGTTTGTTCAGATGCTATTTATGCCAAGACATATCCTGGATGTGAGCCATGTTCAGTAATAATAAATTCCTGGGGACAGGAGTATGTTTGTGTAGATTTATGCCTTTTGTACTGGTAGACATCTTTGGCAATCAGTATTATTAGAGAATTGTGATAATCCAAAGGTATTAATGTTAGTTATGTTTCACATATCCTACAGGTTTTCCGTACGGGATTTTTTCAGCTTGTGTTTGAACAGATAGAACTGACTGGAGGGTGTTTTTAATTCTGGAATGACTCTGATGCTGTGTTTTTCTTATGAAGTTGGGAGATGAAAGGTGGGAGGCTTAACAAATACAATTATACAAGAACTTGTTGTTTTGGTCCTACTGGTTCAGACATATTGTGATTTTCTTCCCCAAAACTTTGAATACTTTGTTTATTTAGATCTTTGGTGTACAGGTGGGCTGGTTGACTGATGACATGAATAAGCCTCATAAACTGGACAGGAACTGTGACTTGTATGGTTTTATGATCTAAATTAACAATGCAGTAGAGGGCAGTAGTATATAACTTACAGGTTTGTGGGTTTGTTTTTTTTTTTTTTTTGCAATGTTGAATGGCATCTGTGTGAATTTCACCTGAGAAATACAGGATTAGAGGGAAAGGAAGACCTGAGTTTGATATCCACAAAATATTTCCTGTCCTGAAGCAACTGTACATATGCAGACTCTGCTTTTGGAGAAACTTTTTTCTATCTGATCTAAAAAGCAAGAAACTTCAGCTTGATTCAAAGTCTTGAATAAAACAATCTGAGGCATGAATTATATATCCACTGCCTTCTACATGCCCAGATTAAAGCACAAATTAGACATTGCAGCTGCTTGGGCTGGATTGGTGTACAGTACTATGAGATCATGTGTTTAAAAAAAAAGTGCAGCAAATGTTGCTGGATCTGGTTGCTTATTGCACTGCGGAACGGTGGACAAATCTTGTACCTCAAAGTTTTCACTTTGCTTGTAAGCACTGACTCATGCCTAGTAACCTTTCTGGGAAGGCAGAATTATTGACCAAGCTGCAGTTCCGTGCATAAGTAAAAATGTCACCTTATGTGAGTAAAGTCATCAAGACAGATGGTAAATTTGACTGCATCAAAATACTGTGCCTGTAGACTAAGTATTTATTTTCATAACTATTAGTATTTTTGTAACTGAGCTGTGTCTGAGGTCATCAAAGAAGGATCCTGGTACAGGTCTAAGCAGGTTAAGATGAGCTAGGACCACTGCTATTGTCTTAGCTGTGCTAGCAGGGTCTTTGTACCTGTACAAAAAAGGTGAACTAGTATACAGGAAATCTCAGTAAATACTTATCATGTCTAAATACTGTCATGAGTAGAGCATGTTAAAGCAATGACAGTGGAATCTGTAAACAGACCTGGGAGACAAGGCTGGCCAGGGCAGTAATAAGGGGTCCCTGCCTATCCACATCACTAGGGCATACTTTCAATGACCAAACCAAAACACTTACCTGCAAGTCCCAAAACATGGATTGGCCAACCCTGCTTTACACGGTTCAGGTGTCTGGAAGGACCTTTGGAATGTGAAATTGTGTAGTGAATTGTTAAAGAGGTTTCAGTGAGAGAAGCAAAGAATGATATATACAATCTCTGGTATGTGTGAGAAATCCTTACTTCTGTTGTAACTGCTTCAGTCCTGAGTTCTTATGATATTTCTTGTGATTCTTCTAGAAAAAGGCAAGTACTGTTGTCCTTACAAGACTCAGACATAGGTAGTTTGTTCAAATTCCTTTAGGTGGAATCTAATCATGTACTTTTAACTCCAAAGTTAGTGCTCTGGTCATTAAAGCATCTTCAGTCCACAGAACAGATCGTTTGCTAGAGACAAAGGGCAAGGGGGGCAGGCTACTCTTTGATAGAGGAGAGAATACTTGAGAAAAATGCAGTGTGTGAATGAATGCACTTTCTGCATAACATGTTCCTTGTTAGGAATTTCATCTTGCTGAACTAACTGCAGGTTCCAAAGCAGTTAATCCCATATGAAGATAATGCATCCTTGACTTTTCATCTACTGACAAATTTTGCAGTAGCTGTTACTTCACATTTTCCATGTTTCTATTACATGCATTAGTACTTTTATGCCAGACTGTGGTACAATGAAGAAAAATGTAAGTAAAATATGACCTAGGACATGACAGGACAAGGGGGAATGCCTTCAAACTGAAAGAGAGTAGGTTTAGATTGGGTATAAGGAAGAAATTCTTTACCAGGAGGGTGGTGAGGCACTGGCACAGGTTGCCAGAGAAGCTGTGGATGTCTCATCCCTGCAAGTGTTCAGAGCCAGGCTGGATGGGGCTCTGGCAACCTGATGTAGTTGAAGGTGTCCCTGCCCATGGCAGGGGAGTTGGAACTAGATGATCTTTAAGGTCGCTTCCAACCCAAAATATTCAATGAACATGAAAGATGAAACAGCAAACAGTCAATTAAAAAATCCCTTAATCTAGTTTTGGCTCCTAATTCAGTGACACAAACACTCCCCTTCCTGCCTTCGATTCAAACCTTTCCAATCAGGTTTTTGTCACTGAGCCCAAGCTATTTTCTCCTGCTTAAATAGTTAGCAAAGTGTCAGCACCTTAAGCAAAAATAAACCTTCCAAAGCCAAATACTGCATGAAAATCTTCCACACAGACAGAAGCAAATCGGTAACAATAAAATGTGATGTACAGCTTCTTTTTGGAGGGACATCAAATGCTTTAAAATAATGGCAAATTAAGCTTGAGAAATCAATGTTTTCTTAGCAGGGATGCCTATGAAAAGACAGCAATTAGCTCAGAGCTTAAGGGTGTCAGATAATGAGAAAAGGAAGACCTGAAATGTCAGAAAGGCAGCAGGATGAAGTGGGAGGCTGGGCTGGTAGAATGTCTGTCAGGCTATGATGTATCTGTGTTTGTTTTTAAAATCTACTCCTCAAAGCAGAGGGAAAATTCTGACTCAGTGGGGGATAAGTAAAAAACACATAACTGGCTGGCCAGGTGTTTGACTATCTGATGGCAAAATCTCCTTGGCAAATGCTAATGGAAAGCTCCCTGGGGTCTCAGTTGGCCAGCAGACTGACTTGGATTGCTGAACAGTAAAGGCTGGAGCTGTCTGGGAATCCTGAAGTTATCAAATATTTGCACAAAATACACGTATAGATCATTTACCTTAAGAGCATGTTTCTTGTGAGAAGCAGCAAAGAATCTGGATTTACAGGTGGAGAAGGAGAAAAGGAGACAAAATGTTTGCTACCTCCACCTAACTAGAAGTAATGTAGCACTCCATGTTTCCATGGTGCTCATTGCTCAGTGATCCCACGTGGGAAGCGGCTGCGTGGTGGGATTTATGTGGATACAATGAAAGAATTCCATACCATTTGGGAAATGAGTAGTCATAAACTCAAAAAAGGATATAACAAGGAAAAGGGAAAAAAATAACAAGAGTTTCATCTCCTTATTAGAGCAAACAATGCAGCGTGTAGTTCTGAGACTGTAAAGAGTCAAGCTGCTTCACAGAGTAAGCAAAGCTACCTTGCAGAAATGCTACAAAGCAAAACTGTCCACTGAAACCCAATTTATTTGTAGTAGACTCTTGGATGTAAAATGGATTGTGATATTCAGACACCAAAATCCATCAATTTTTGTCCCTTAACGCAGACCTTCAAGGGCAGTGTTTAAGAAAGGATACACTCAAAAGCTCAAAGAAAGTTTACATCAATTTTCAGGGAAAAGATATTGTTTAGGACTAGTGTCCAAAACTTTCTGTCTTTATAGACATGTTCAGCAATGCTGGCAGGGTGTAAAAACCTAAAGTATATCTCTCGTTTACATTATGGTATTGTAATGTTTTGTCTACAAACACTGAAGTCATACTTTGTCTTTTAACAGAGAATTATTGATGATATGTAAAGGAGGAAAGACAAACAATCTAAGTGGAAATAGTTCATTGCACACAGACTTGCATATAGACAGTTAACACAGCTTACATGCTTGATTTTTTTTTTCTACTTTAACACTAAACATCATTACTGTAAAGCCAACTTTGCTGCCTTCTAACATCAGTTATACAAATAATTGTATTAAAAGTGTTCATAAAATAATCTTCCAGTATTTAATAGGAGAATCTATAAACCTGCAACCTGTAAAACACTGTCCTTTTTTTATTCCTTATTTTTATTTATAAATACACTATAGGCAAGTTTGAAGTGCCAAAGTGAGCTTGCAATCACTCAAAATATTAGAAGAAAAAGGTTCATTGCTATCAATTTTTTATGGGAAGAGTATATCAGACACATGCTTTAAAAAATAAAAATATGTATTAAAGGTTTTAGGCTTCATATTTGACACATAGCTGAAGCAGCATGTTCACATTCCATAGTCTCCATTGCCATAGCAACACATGCTTGTCAGATCAGGGCTGATTCAATGCATCCACCTCCCTGCAGAAACAGTATGCTAACCCTTATATATGCAACCCTAGAATTCCGTAGGACTTCTTTTTGTTTGCTTGTTTAGAAAGGTAATACTATTATACAATAAAAGGTAAACATCTCAAGATAATCTACCTGATATGAATCTGTACAGCTTGCTCTTTTTTAAACCAAAGGTCTGAAGTAGTTAATGCAGCTAGACACATAAGAAGATGATTCAGGTGACAAGCTTTGCATGTATGAAATTGTGAATGAAAATAGAACGACAGAATATGCTGAGTTGGAAGGAACCCATGAGGATCATCGAGTCCAACTTCTGGCCCACACAGGACATCCCAACAATCCTACCATGTGCCTGAGAGTGCTGCTGAAACACTTCTTGAACTCTGGCAGGTTTGGTGCTGTCACCACTTCCCTGGGGAGCCTGTTCCAGCGCCCAGCCACCCTCTGGGTGAAAAACCTTTCCTTGATATCCAACCTAAACCTCCCCTGACACAACTTCAGGGTGAAATAAGACCTTCTGTATGCACAGAATACTCTGAGTTGAAAGGGATCCATAAGGGTCATCCAGCCCAGCTCCTGGGTGAGTGGCCCATACGGGGATCAAAGCCACGACTTGGGTTTTGTTAGCACCATGCTCTAACCAGGTGAGCTGATCTCAGGGGCCTGTCCCTAGGCATGAGAATGCAGAACTGGTACCTCTGCTGCCCCTTCTGAGGTTGAAGACCACAGTGAGGTTTCTGCTCAGTCTCCTCTCCTCCAGGCTGAACAGACCAAGTGACCTCAGCTGCTCCTCAAGGCTTCCTCTCTGTTTAGCATTTCAGTAAGAGTACACAAACACTGGCTAGCATCTTGTTCCCTTTGGAGTGAACAGAGAGCCCTTCCCCCTTTCTTGCTTCATACAAGAAAAGTTTGTTCAGTTTTCACCTACAGTCTGTCATAAGACACTCAAGTTCCATTATCGTTATACACAGCTGGATTAAGCAAGGCAGGAATGCAGAGTTCAATGATTTCTGCAGGTCTACAAAACAAGTTGACATGTAAAATGCTGTTTTGTAGCTTTGGTTCAGTTATTTCTGCATTTATCATTATTACATATGCTACCATTTATATTTTCATCATTACCTGAATACATGAAAAAAAAGCAATACAAAAAAAATCTCTCAGTTAATGCTGCACACTTCACCTAGTTCTGGGAATTCATCACACAGACTACTAAGCCTGGTTTCCACTGCAATATGCTGTGGTTTAGAGCTTTGGTATATTTTTAATCAATCAAGTGTTGCTACATGCAAAAATCTATGCAGATTGAAATGTCAATGTCCCTAGAAACTGAGAACTGGAAAATGCTGAAATGTAACCACAAGTTACACTCAATACTGCATTATTCATGCTTTCTGGTTTTACTTTTTCTACCACAGTTGGACAGACTCCCTTAATGCAGGGCAATTAAAGAGACTTCTATGGAAATATTGCCTCAGACATACAACTGTATCTTGATGAATTGCTAGGATCAACTTACATGTCCTTGTTTTTCTGTGTTGGTACAGTAAATTATTCAGAGGACCAGGCAATTTATTTCCAATAACTTATGTTGTAAACTGCTTCATGCAGTTAGAAAGAGAGTTCAGGCTTTTGTAGGTTAAAACCCCCCACTTCCTGTAGCATGTGTTTTCTGAACCCCTACTACACATTTGTGAAGTGACACTTCTGCTCTAAGACATCTTGCATAGAGAATGGCAAACAGCAGGTAACAGTAATTCAGTGTCTGGTAGGTTCTGTTAACTTTATATTAAGTACTACAATTTGCTCTATATAGATTTTAATTACTATAAGGATCATGATGTGCTTGGACTTAAAATGACTTAAAAAATTGCTAGTGTTCATTCCTATCAGGTGCTTTACAAAGTCTTGTAAGTACTGGTTGCTCAGGGCAATGTTAGATCAAAAAAGATTCTAGAAAGATGAGAGTAATTCCCAACATCCACCGTTTGTTACATCATACTTCAATAAAATCTGACAACCACATCTTGGTTTAAAATAAGGCATTAGACAGAAGCAGAATTTAAACTAACCACACTTTTAAACCTCAATGAACCTTTCAAAAATCTAGGATAATATTTAGAACAGTTTTTCCTTGAATATTTCAGTTTGTAACCCAACTGCAATAACTAAAAATCTGTTGGATTTATGAATCTAAAAATAAGTTTATTGTACTCTTTCAATCTGGAAATAAGCTGCTAAAGAAGGAGTCTCATACCACAGTTGACAATTTATGCATTTTTTTAGAAATGTTGATAAATTACCTTGGAAAGGTTTTGCAACACATCAGTAAGTTCCTCTTCCTTTATTAATATTTCTGATATGTTCCATCTGATGTTTTCTGTTTCTTTGTCAATGTCTGAAAGAAAAAGAATTTTAAAAACAGTTAAATGCCACCACATAATTCTTTTGGATCAAGTAATAATTCTTTCTGGAAAAAGAAAATTAATTTAAAACTTATTCTCTTTCTAACTGTAAAGAAAAGCACTAAATTACAGAGTAATATAACATCAGCAGCTACTGTGGCTGGCACTAAAGCATAGTGCTTGGGTGTCTAAAACTGCCTTTCAGGGCACGTGTCAGAATACTGAAAAACCAGCAAAGTGACAGGAAATACTCCTTTATGTTCCACCAGCAATAGAACTACAACACACACCCCTAAAATACCTTGGTAGCTATTTCTGTGATTTCACAAGTCTGTCAATACAGTATTCCAACTCTGTTAAAACATTCCTGCTAATTTTCTCAATGCCAGGGCAGTTCCTTAAACAATACTGAGGACAGGAAAAAGAGTAAGAGGAGTACTAATCAGGGAGCCACTTAATCTGCTGAATATGTATCTGCATGACTGCTATCAATCATAAATCAGGAATGGTTAGGGTCTCAAGCCTTAGAAAATTCATGCATGTTATGACTTTGTAGTTCTATCCTTTCCTTCTAGAAATGTAATATACAGCATATTTCAAAGTTCCATACGAAGTATGGAACATTTAAAGCATCCAAAGCTGTTGCATAAGATCACCTAAAAGGCACATTAACAATGAACCAATTACTCCCGTGGGAAGATAATGCACTCTTTCTGCCTCAGCTGCTGAAAAACAACTGTCTGCTCTGCATAGTAAAACTGAGGCTTAGTTCCTGGGCAGCTGCTCTACTTCCCTGAAAACACTCAGTAGCTTTTTGAAAGTCCTGGAAAAAGCTGTGGAACTACAGCTGCACTGTATTCAAGTGAACTCAAGTATGACATGGCTGCAGCACACAGCATTTCCTACCACTGCATACTACCATTATGTGTCCACTAATAAGTGAAGGAAGAGAGCTGGTGTGAAAATTTTTCATGCCCTTTAAGCTTATTGTGTATTTTATTTTATTACTTTCTAACTTGCCAGTTTTGCAAGCCAGTATCTGAGCCAGGAATTGCTAATCACACTTTGCATTCTCAGTAACACCAAAACCTCTCATTAGCATTCTGACTCCATAACCCAATCACTGTAATTACTTTTTAAAATACCCAATTTAACTCTCTCATCTAAGTAAAATGACAATGGTTTCTATATCTATCATTGAGGGGACCCTGATTAGAAAAAAGCACAATCAGAATGTTTACCATTCTGATGTGAACACAGACCAAAGTAGTTCTCCACGAAAGCGATTCAATATGTAGGAATGTACAAAGCTGCAACTGGGTTATCACAACATTCCTAATTCAAGATGTAGGATATATGCAACTTAAATAAAAGTCTTTAAAACAGACAGAATTTCAGGTTTGAAATTCATAATCTACTTTCACAGATCATTTCTTCTTTTCAAAAATATGTTTTGAAAGCTTTAAAAATATACAGCTAATTACAAAGTTAATTTATAGCTTTAGGTTTTCCAGCCTTGGGGTATTATTTAAATGTATTTCCTCATTAAGTTCTAGTGCTTATTTATTTCTGGGTGAGAAAAGATCCCAACCAAGCATCCTGGGCTCCAAAGCATACATACAGTTTGCCATCTGAGTACCCACACAATACGTGTGGGGTTTTTTCCAGGCAAAAAAAGGCATGAGCACACATAGAAATGTAAATTTAATTTGCTATACTTACATACCTAGGCTATAATGTGATAGAAATGTTGCTATGGGAACAGGTTCTCAAGAAAGTAGGAGATCACACATGACAGGTAGCACATTTTTGGATGGGTTTTGGGTATGTTATACCAGGGTGGATAGCAAACATGTCAAAGCATAAGGCTAGCTTAAAGTCTTATATGCTCTGATCTATAATGAGGTTTCATTGATAATTTTGCATTACTTAAGGACTCTACAAAGCACCACTTGCTGTGTAAGAATGCTTTTCTCTCATCTTTATATTCTTTAATCTGTAACTTCCTATCTTGTTATCAGGTCCTCCCCTTTTATTTTTTTTCCCTAAATGTATTCATAATGCTCATTTGCTCATTCCTTCTTCCTGTCCATTGTACACTTCTTTCTCTCTCTCTCTCTTCTTCACTTCCCCTTCCCTTCCCAAACCTTCCGTCTCTGTATATTTTTGCCAGGACTTTTCAACCCTCTTTTGTGTATTTTGCAGTCCACCTTGTCTCACAGTGTAAGCCCCTGCCAAAACCCTCAGCCTTTGCCCCAGCAGGAAGGGTGCAGACACACAGAGCCACCAGAATAATACTCGAAGTGGCATTTTTTCAGTCAACAAAACTGAGTGTGTATTTCTTCCTCCCACTTCCTCCAAAGACAACATAAGTCCTACAGTCACTTCTGTCGTGAAAAGAGGCCTTTGTGAATCCTCAAGCAAAACACACCAGAACAGCTGATTCTGCTCTCCGTGGCTCGGTTGCTGCATGTCTGGCAGAGGGGAGGGGCTGCCCAGGCACCAAATTACTTCAGTCAGTACTTTATCAACAATAGCAGGTGGCACGTAGAATTACGTGGAAATAACTTGAGGTGATCTACAGAGAAAGTTAAACTAAGTACTCAGAGATCATAACCTAATCCAAATTCATTTTGGGATATATTTATATGACTTGTAAGCAGGTTCTGTCAGTTAATCTGCATGTCAAGTGTAAGCTACTGTCAAGATTTGCCCTGGATATTATCTCCAACTGTTAAACACACATTTACTGAAGATTGTAGACATGTCTTTAGCATTCTTAGAATCATGTTTCAAAGCTATATTCAACACTGTGTATTATTTTTTCTAAATAGACACCATCATTACTTTTCGTTTTATGCATTAAAAGAACTAATGACACACACTTGTATTTTTTCTTTCAGACTCCCTCAATACATCCATTTTGCAGAGTTTATTTCCCACTGCACATAGTGGCAGGTAAGATGTTTTCTGTCAACTGGTATCACATAACCTTTATATCCTAGTAAAGCATTTCAAAAGCTTACATCCCCCAAAGCTTTGAAACTTAAAGGTACACAGGTAGCCAGGTTAAGAATAGCTAAAGTCAGTGCCAGTGTAGCAGTATTCCAGAAATCTGCTGAGCCAATTCCTTCTTTTTAAATGTCTGTGAAAATTGTATTAAGACTTTTGTAAGTCTTGACATAAAAATGGTATTTCATGTCTTAATGTGACTTAATATGCACTGAAGAACTCCAGAAACTAATGGCTTGCCTGACTAGCATCCTGTGTAGAAGCCATACTGTGCTCCCTTTGACCTTTCAGGCTGTTAGTCAGACACTGGCAGTGTCAGGAGAATTTTAGCTGAAGTGGAAGGTAATATATTCAGATCACTTCTACTCTTCCAGTTTTCTGATTTCTTCCTGTTCTGTGATTATTTCTCTGCATCAACATTAAAGAATTTGTAATTGAAATATAGAATTTTTAAACTGCCAGCAGCTCCAGTTCCATTTGGGATCTGAAAGTCAAGCTGAGCTCCTTCTGCTACACACAATACTTATACCACCACTACCAATAAACAGTGGGAAATTAGAACTCTGCAGACAGATTTTCTAATGAACAGAACAATTTGCTCTCACACTCTTACTACAACTCTAATTACGATTCCAGTAAAAACTAATTTTGTGGGGTAACATTTTTAAACCTCAGTGACTCAAAATGTTAGTCAAATAACCCTAAATTCATGTGCATACTTAATAAAGTATGTGAGTGTGAGTGGCATGTCCATATGAATATCCACTGAAAAGTATATGACACCAATTTGGTTGAGAGACAGTGGATTGTATGATTCACTCTTTTGGCTTTGCTCTAAGAAATAAACAATAGCTTTCTATATGATAGCAAAATTCACTTTTCTGTGACACAGACTCTCATCTCTCAGTGCCTTTCTGGGTTGGTGCCGAGCAAGCGAAAGTTCCTCCTAATCACTTTACTGTAAGGAAGTGAAGTCTGTGATTTCTGATGAGGTTGGTCAGGGCCACCTCGAGAATACAACTGTGAAAGCCTTGAGCTGGGTCCGTGACAACTGATGTGCACAGATTCCCATCAAGCTGTGGACAAAGGTCTGTTACTGGGAACAGCACAGTTTATGGAAACACTGGAGACTCGGGGCAGGTTTTTACAAAATTTAGCCTGCAACAAGAATAGTGTTATAACTGGCTTACACATATAAAAGTAGGAGAGATTTCAGAGTTACTCTCTTCATATTTAATGCATTCAAGTCATTGAAAAACCCCAAGACGTGCATTTTTCTATGGTGCTTCAACTGACATTAATTTCCAAATAAAATGTGTTGCATTTTTGTACAAGATACCATTTAATATTTTCCATTCATACTCTTACTACTTCAACGGCTGCTAACTCAAAAATACAGGGATTCTGTAGTTTGCCATCATAGTAAAATTACTCTCTACAAATGCCATTTCCTTTCTTCAACTACAATGAAGAGAGTTATATTTATCTGACAAGTTCTTTAAATAGTTCCCATTTCAGATGAGATTGCTGCCAGACCACAAAACAAGCTGCTTCTATACTGCTTTGCCTGAAACTGTTAAAAAATGAGGCTAATTTAGAAAATTAACACAATGCAGAAAAGAAATATCAGAAACCCAGAGCTTGGATATAGTGAGTTTCTCCATTTCTCCTCCTCGTTTTCATAAAAAAGAATGACATATCACTGAATTATTGTGTGAGGAGGGAAAAAACCAGCACCAGGTATTAATAACTTTGTAAAAGGTCTTGAACACCAAAATAGCTTCTAATTATATTCTAAAATACCAACAACAGCCTGACATACCCAAATAATGATCAAAACAGGGAATGTCCATTCCTGTATTGAATTCAGATTCTTTGAGAATTGCTAAAATTCTTTTTAAAATGTGGTTTTGAAAATCAGACCTACTAAGCAATAAGACGTTCCTTTTAAAATATCAAGGCTCTGCTTCACTTTCTTAAAATAACATTTTTTGAAAGCTTTTTAATTTATGAGTTTTAACAGTATTATTTCAGAAGGTCAAATTTTCAACCGAAAAGTTAAAATTTAACATTATTTACAAACTGGCACCGTCCTTAGCACAGAAATGTTGGCTTTTAGAAGGAAGGTTCAGTTCTTTTGAATGAAAGAATGATTTTAAGATGGATGTTATGTGGGGAAGTATTATGAGTTCTTTTCCAAGTTTAATCAGAATCCTAAAACTGTTGCAGAACATCACTATGGGGGTATATTTTGATCCATCACTCTTGACTAGATCAACATGTAATCTCTTCAACCGTTATCTTTGTTAGAGTTGAAATTCATATGTAATTTGGAATGGATGTTCATCAAGTTAAAATTTTTTAGTTAAATCCGTGATGTGGATTGGGGAAAAAAATCTCTCCTCCCTTCCCCAAATACAGAAGACTTTTTTTTTCCTCAGAAAAATACACTTCTTAGGCAACATACTACCTGACTGCATGAAATGCCATCTCTGCTTGTATGATAGAAGTAGAGTAAGAGAATGTTGGCCAGTTAAGCTTATCACAAGAATCTACCATTGCATTACAAAACGTACCTATGAGCAATCCTCCCAAAGTCTCTGGGGCTATTACATTTTTGCCTACACATTTAAATGCATTTAGAAGCCCTTAGAAAACTGTTTCTCTTTATAATTTAACTTCTTTGTAAGTACAGCATGAACTGTGCACTCTCGCCAAGGATGCCTCAGGTGTCAACAGTACCTGAGGCCTAACTATCCAAATGCATGGCTGTAGCTGGGCAGTGTTTTAATAGATAACAAGGGTTATTGAACAGAGCACTAGAGAGCAAATATTAAAATAAAGTCTGTAAAAACAGATGTAAACTTTAGCTCTTCACTCTACTGTTTATACACAGTGTATTCCTGAACACCCAACATTCCAGAAAAATTCCAAAAACCTCCTTAAGTGTCCTGTTGATGACGCAGTTTTCCTCCTTCTGGGGAATTTAACACTAGGTGGCACATCACACCATGAAATGCATAATGAAGGGTAAGCACACACTGCTTGCACTACAGCAGACTAGTCGTTTAAAAAGCTCCTTAAATCAAGACAGTGACACTTCCATATCAGACGCTGTGTCTGCTTCTGAAAAAGGTCCTTGAAGAATAAGTTTCATACAGTATTCATAGGCAGATATTTCTCTTCAATTTAGTACTAAATAAATCATATCAGGCTTTATGATATATTAAAAATATATTACATTAGCTGATGCTAAAATATAATTTAATAACCACATGAGAGTTGTAAGTATTAAGTTATGCTTTTATTTCACAACTGTTTGCAAAATAATGTCGTCATGGTTTAGTTTCACTATTGATGCATTACTGTCTAAAACTTTATTTGAATTCACAATTTATAGCATTGAATGTAACTACCAAATTTGGAACATGGAGCCAATAGCAACACAGTGATTTTTTTCATATTAAAAATTAGTAAGACTATAAAGTTGAGCTGTAGTTCTCCAGGCCTCATTTTTTCATTAGTAGTGTCGGATCACTGACCGCAATGGATCCCAAAGCTGCACTGCTCAAGGTCTGGAGCTTTCCAGGCAACCAGTATATTTTATTCATAAGGCACCTACTATGTGTATTTTTAGACTTGTAAATAAATACCTATGATACACCTCGGTACTATTTGTGATGCATGGTTGCACAAAATCCTTTAACTTGGATCTGTATTTCATATGCCTTCTAACAGCTTGAAAACATTTAAGTAGGAATTAGTGAGCAGAGTATTTTTAAGCTACACTTATGTCTGATGCATGAATCCTGTAACAAAATGCAAAATAATCTCGCTGTAAGAATTGGCATGCACTTCTTTTAATCTCTTCCCCTAAGAATAAAAAGGAGAACCTCTCCTTTCAAAATGGAGATAAAGCAAGATCTCATAGGGAAATAATTCAGTTAGTGGAAAACTCTGCTTATAGTTGCCTTCATATCAAGGCAAGGAGAGGAGAGTTAGAACATAAGACAAAATGCATTTTTTTTCTGGAAAAGAAAAATAATTTTTAGAACTCAATTTCATATAAACTGAGATCAAAACCTAGAATGCTGTAACTGACAATGTAATTGCAAGACAAAGAAGTTCTACGGTTGCCATGGCTGCCTTCAATGCCTTGATATGCTTTCCTGCCTTTATTTTTAATCTTAACCCTCAACTCACTCTGAATTTATGTCTTTTACTGCCATAGCAGCCCTTTTTCTTCAGAATTCTATTCCACTGCTTGATCTCCTAAACTGGTAAGGTCAGATAACTTTGGGATAATAAATCTCACAATTCAGCATTTCAATTCAACATTTTACATATTAAAAACAAGACTGGAAAAGAGTACTCCAACACCTAATTCCTTTGCTATGCAAAAATAACTGTTAAACCGTTACAGCCTTAGGTACTTTCTTAGCATGATTTTTCTTGTGTCTGGGCAGCTACCCAGCCTAGAATAAGATTCTCTAGGTGTATAACATGATTTTCTCCAACATAGCAGAAAGAGTCCATGGTGCTCTAAGTACAGCCAGGCAATCAACACACCAACCACAGCTATTTTGGTAGCAACAGCACCTTACAAAGAAGTGGGCTCCACAAAGATAATGTGGTTAAAACTGTCGCGGTTGAGGCGGGACACGACACAAAACCCGTGTGGATCCAGAGGCTGGAACACTTTATTGCACGATGTCTGCTGCTTTTATACACTTTTTAGGCTACACATGTCAACTCTCCACTGGTTCCCACATACATAAATATTCTTCCATTGGCCACTAACGGTGTTATATAACTCTGCTTACTGCGCATGTCACGAAACACATTTTGCTGTGTTCAGCACATTTTACCGGAAAACCAGATTGTTACAACTTCCGGGTCCGGGCGTAATTCTCCCCTGAACAAAGGTTCCTGTTAACTTTAATTCTTCCCGAATCCCCCAGGCCAGCTGGGGGAGAACCACCACAAAAACTGTATCACTCAAGGAGGTCAAATTGTCAAAAATAGCTTTCCCTCAAACCCAGTAATCAGGCTTGTATTTGTATGTTGAAATTACAGGTAGTTTTGCATTGCAAACAACTTTGTGGCAAACCAAAAATACAGGCTTTTGTTACACTTCCCAATATACACATGCTGATTTATGTTGTCCATTAGGTAGAAAGAAGTTTCCCCTGTCTTAAAGCAATCCTTTAATAAAATGTGTTTGGACTTTGAAATGACAAAATGGTAATTGGTAACCTAATTTAGTAACCTAAAGACAAGCTCTCTCTCCTGTCATACTGCTGTAGCTATAACCACCATAATCCCTTGAATTCCATTATTTTTAAAGAATGCTGCTGGCCTGGTCTACCCATCAATGGTGATCTGTTTCCAGCAAAATTACACCCTACTTCAGACAGCTCAGTGTATGCCACGTCTTTCCCTGTAACCTAAGGGGCAAAATGGAAGTTGAAAGACTGGTCAGCTTCTTCGTGACCAATGGATGTTAACGAAGTGTCAATGAAAGAACCATGGTTGCTGTTATGTCCTCACAGTGCTGGGGGGGGGGGGAACTTTTAACATATTTTATATAGGAATCATGGTTTAATTGCAGCATTATGTAGCATCATGTCCTAGGATGGACAATCAAACACAAACATCAAGCATCATCTCTATCTTAGCATCCAGACACATATGGCTACATAAGCTGACAATTACCAGCGGGTTTGGCAAGAGTTCATTTGACTGGTGTTATTGTAGTTAGTGTCAGATTTAGAAGCAGAAAATCTAAGGATGCAAAAAGACTCAGAGGTAATAATGGCCCTGAACTCATGACATATTCCTGCACCACAGGGACAGCAGCCTAGACTTGGAGGATAACCACTGTTAAGGTCACTGTGCAAACTTTAAATAGCAAATAAGAAAGACCATTAAACCACATAACCAGATTAAAATGCCATGGTTTCAAAAATCACTGAAACTCTGTGCTTTGTACTTCACCATTTTAAGGCCAGATTTACAGCCTTGTGTTAGCGATCAAAATACACAATTAAAGGGAGAGATTTTTCATAGAAGTCAGCAGTTCCCATTTAGGATAGAAATAGAAGTAGCTAAGTTTCCTAAGCTGCTTATCAACCAGCAAGTTCCAATCAGTTTATGTGTTTTTAAAATATAGCTGTTTAATTTTGAGGTCTAAATATGAATTCAGGTCTTGATAAATAGGATGGATCGTTGATGCAGTGTGGAGAGTAGCTGTTTGAAAAACATTTTCCTTTAAAACATGATTGTGAAAACCGGAACCACTCAAGCTAAGTTGTCATCTAGTCTTTTACTGCAGCCCCAAACATTTTGTCTGGGTCAAAACATCTCACTCAGGGCATTAATTCAAGTTTCTTACTAATCCTATGCTGAACAATGCAGTTTTAATTTGAATACATCTCTATTCCATCTGAATTCATCTTACTCTTCTGAGGAAATAAAGCTAAGAGCAGAAAAGTACTATCCCTCAAGAGTGTTGTTCATGCAGCTACAAAATTACTGAGTACTTTCTTTCAGTGTGTTTCAATTTAATTTTACAAACTGCGTTCTCCACTTTTTGCACTCATTGCAAATTACATAGTTAAAAGACCTCAGACTCTGCTCCTAAAGAATCAAATACTCCCATTCCTTTTCCTAAAATAAGTTCAAGTTAAAGTACATTATTATTATTTTTATTTTTATTTTTATTTTTATTTTTATTATGGATGTCTAGGAAAGCAGAACGCATCTAAAGCTTTTAACTGTTCCTTCCCTAATTCAGTTATTCTCGTTAAGTTAAAACTTTCACTTAGGAACGTGTCGATGATATTGCTATGGTAACCTTAGAGAAGTGAGTCCAATTTTCGGAAAGATTCTCTCTCCAGATTTGTTGCAGTATGACAAGCCAGCACTTCTGTTCTGGGACCCAGTGTTTCTTATCACAATCAAAAAGGGGGGACTAAAAGAACTATGCAAGACCCTCTTCCGGCCACTTCAGATGCTCACACATTTAATGCTGGCCTAGGGAAAAACCAGAAGTGCAAGGTAAAGACTGCAATGAGCAGACTACTGGTACCTTATTCAAAAAAAGGTCAGTGAATTCCTTCAGTATAGAACAGCAAACAGTGACAGTAGAAGAGGGAGACACTGTAAAGACTTCCAGTCCTTGAGATGTCACAAATTTATGGACAATGGAGTAAGCCAGATTGGACTGCAGTTTACTGCAAATTGAATTTATTACCAGCAGTAGACATTTGGGAATTTTACTGTGCACAGCTAAATTTTACAGTAACTCTCTTGAAAGGTTTAAATAAACAGGAACCATTTGTTTGAGAAAAATGGTATCTCTCTGAGTACCATAAATGCCCGGTGTCATCTTATCCAGAGCAAAATGCAAAGGAAGAAATTTAAATACCTAATGCCAGAAAGAGACTTACGCAGATGACAACTATACCAGGCTTAGCTCAGTACCATATGCCATGAAGACACGACTTACATTCATATGCAATGCAAGTAATGTGACATTTTGCTTCTATATCAAATTAATATTTTAAAGGATATTGAAGAAATGGTGGAACAAGGATAAAAATCAGATTATTAGTTAGATTAGCCTTTGTCATGCTCATTATTTGACTTAAAAAATACTTTCCTCTTTTATTGGTCTGTATAATTTAGGAATCATTCCTTAGAGAATAGAAATCTAGATTGTGGTCCAAACAGAACATAAGGAAAATTAAGAAACAGATTTTATTTAATAAAATCTTACCAGATGAAATTCACCCTAGACCTCATTTGAAATTCATATGTTTAAACCACAGAATGGAAACTTCCAGTGACAGCCACATCTTGCATACAGTCTTTCCCTTTTGGAAACTGGAACCACAGCCTTGCACTTTATTTACTGAACTTTCCCTGTACGTGCTCCCCACTGAAGGCTGTCATTACAGACTCTCTGCCTGGTTCCACGCCAAAAGGAGAACTATTTATGAACCTTTGGAGCAACAGAGGTAAAACAGGGATACTAACAGGAATTCAAAGCATGTGTTAATGTTCAGGATCTTGAGCAGAATACTTAGGCAAACAAGATGGCAAACAGGAATGAACTGCAAATATCATATATGTTAGTCCAGGTGAACATATGCAGCAGAATAAAATGAGCTGTCATTCATTCACTTTACTTCTATTTTTCCATTTTAATTTTCAAATGGGCACCTCGTTTTAAAAGGATCCTGCTCCCTGATCCTCTCTATGATTTTCCAAAACTAGAAGACTTCCTTGAGGTGTGTTCATAAAGAGAAGTGTAGATTAATTTTTTCATTCATGTTCAGTTTTGAAAGATCAGTGAGTAAACAACATATATTTGCGTATCTATCAATGTGGGGAAAAATCTGAAATATTTATTAATTATGATATTATAGCTGTGATGATGTAGAGATTAAGAAAGAATGATTTTATAGTCTGAAAACTGAATGAACAAACAGATGCTCAGCAAACAAAAAATTGTCACTAAAATATATAGTCAATCTGGTACATTCTAACTAAAATCAGACATATTTAGCTATTAATTTTGCCTTGATAAAGCACAGTGATTGCCTATCCTTACCATAGGTCTTTTTCAGTTCAGTGCTTATTGCAACACACTGTTCCTCAGTGGAAAGTAATAAATCTCCCTACACTAATACTTGATTGATGCATGGCTGTGTGTGGGAACAGAATCTACTGGTTGACTGTGGTTATGATCTTTCAGCTTTTTATAGCTTAAAAAGCAATGTGTACTCATGAGTGTTCACAGCTAAACTACTCAATTTCATCTATTCTTCTAAGAATCTTATTATTAGCTGGAGTTTGATTTGATAAATTGTAAATTGAATTGGACTTTGGAAGATTTATATGGTACTTGCATGCCAACTGCAACCTTAACTCTTGTGGTGGCTCTCCCCCAGCTGGCCTGGGGGATTTGGGAAGAGTTCAAGTTAGCAGGAACCTTTGTTCAGGGGAGAATTACGCCTGGACCCAGAAGTTGTAACAATATGTCTTTCCGGTAAAATGTGCTGAACACAGCAAAATGTGTTTCGTGACATGCGCAGTAAGCAGAGTTATATAACACCGTTAGTGGCCAATGGAAGAATATTTATGTATGTGGGAACCAGTGGAGAGTTGACATGTGTAGCCTAAAAAGTGTATAAAAGTAGCAGACATCGTGCAATAAAGTGTTCCAGCCTCTGGATCCACAAGGGTTTTGTGTCGTGTCCCGCCTCAACCACGACAAACTCTTGTTTCACAAAGTTCTCCTTTTGGGGCTACATGTCTTTCAGGCAGTCATCTCAAGACATTTAACACAAAAATAATTGGGAAATACTACATGGTTTGAGTAGGATATACCAGCCTTTGTAATTACAAAAAACTCCAGGGAAGTGCAAATGAATATTTCTCCACATTTTCTATGAACAAGCAAGCTAAACTAAGGGAAATAACAATACAACTGAGAGAACATAATCCTATCATTGGAATTCCAAGAGCAGCATTAAGTAACCAACATTCCATTTTTTTCTGCATTCCACACAAATTCTCTTGTTAATCTTCCATGACATTTCCATCTAGGGAGGAACTGTCACTAGAGTATAGAACATACCTACCTAAGAATCATAAAAATCAAAATGGAGAATGTACAGATGGAATAACCAGACTTTCCCATTTTTCAAACCACACTTGATCTCACCAAATTAGAAAAAGATGTGTCATGATGTCCCTTAAGCGGAGTTCCTTACTCCATTTGTGCTCCAGAAGAGGAATCGTGTTAGGTGGATTTAAATACTGCTCTTTTCATATGAACAAAAGCAGTCTTCTTCATTCTTCCTATTCTATTTAAGTAGTTTCCTTTCTTGCTCTGATGACAGTCATGTAATCCCCTAATTCATATACAGTGGACAGTGTGGCCCATAAATGGTAAGATTTATTTTGATATAACTGACTACATATTTATTATGCAAATCTGCATGCTAGAAATACTCAGCATTTTTACTTTTACTTTTCTAATTTGCTCAGTTGAATCCTCTTAGAATGGAATATTTCAGACTTTGAACAGAATGCTTGCTTATCACCTAAAATCAGATTATTTGCAGTTCTTAAAGAAAAACATCTGTGTTTATCACTATAACTGTCAGTACAGAGTGGACCTATTTCTAAGTTTGGGATGCATATTAAAGAAAAAAATTTAAAACATCTGCATGCATTAAAAATGCAGTTAAATCAACAATCTAAGTATGTTGTATTTTATGCTCTACTGTAGTGAAATGAAATTAAAAAATGAGCTGGAAGTTAAAAACTTATCTAAAACCCATGGCTACAGACACCCCTGGAATTCTGATAAATGCTAATAACAGAACTTTATTTAAAAAAACCTTATAAATTCAAGACAATAACTAATTACTACATCAAAAGAAAGAACACCAAGTGACTGAACATGATATTTTAGCACGGAGTTACAATTAAGTTCTTTCTTTGTCTGATTGTCTCTGCCACATGCAAGGAAATCCTAGCAGGCATGGATTATTGTCACCTTCCTGAAGCTTTGGGTAACCTGAAGGGATATTCCATAATCCTTCACTCACTGCAGAGGATCCTGGCTCTGGAATGGCTCAGAGAAACACTCTACATGTTTAGCACATAATGAGAGAGGTTTTGAGTGAGATAAGAATGTAGGGAGAGGGAAGGTTGTAAATTCTTGAATACTTCAAGAATTATGACTGTTACTGAATGCATAGTTAAACGTGCTATATCTTTTGTAAAGGGAGGTGATTTTGAAACAAAGCCATATTAAAACAGAATGCTGAAATCAGTTTAAAGAACTCCAGAACTCTTCTCTCCTGACAGGTCTATACTGTAATATTCATAAGTACCTGTAAAGGTCCATTCTTCACAATCGAGCTTAACATTTTGTCACAGCTTTCTGCTGCTAATAAACAAACTAATTGGATAAATTGGATAGGCTTAAAAATGCTGCAATATAATAAACATATCCATGAACACTCCTAAGAGTGCCGGTACTTCAATGTGCTTCTGAGGAAAAAAGCTCAGAATATATATATTTTTCATATGATACTTTAAGTCAAACCAGGTGGCAAAATAACTACAAAATTTTGACTTGCTAAAGTTGTCACTTTATTTTCTCTCTTGCTCTTGATTTTTTGTAAAGCTTTCATTTAAAAACTATTTTTAATATTCAGAAAAAAAAATCACCTTCAAACAGCACTAGATTAGGTATTGTCTCTACATAAGACAATAAAAGTCAAAACCCACATTCCAAATTGAATGTATATTGTGCATCTCTCTGTTACTGCTAAAGTACATATTACCTTTATTTTTGTAATTATGTACATCATCTTAAACATTGTTTTCTCTGAGAATTGCTGCTCCTTGAAAAACCGAAAAAAAAAAAAAAAAAGGTCACATTCTACTTTCTTAAGGTTATAATATAAATTGTCACTCTGGTTACTATAGGAACAGAGTGGATTTCATCATTTTAATGCATGCAGTGATAATTGTTCTTATTTCAGTCTGTGGATAAGGTAGTTAATGGTGCCAGCTGCAGTTAGCACAGACCCAGACTATTTGTCATCTAAGCACAAAGCTGCATCTCCTGTTCTGTCCCTGGGAGCTTTCCTAACCATCAGCACTTTATAAGGGAACGTTCAGGAAGAATGAAGAGCCGTTTGCAGGCCTCTGCTTTGTGGCTGAAACAGAATTCCCTGCAGGAATTATGTTTTCATATGAAAAACAAATAAATATGGCACGGCATAGAGAGCTTCTTCAGATTATCCCTTCAGGTCATTCATTCAGTCAGAAAAACTGTTTTCTTCGTAGTAGCTTCTGAAATTTGGGTAGCATTGAGAAAATGTTCAGCTGACATCCTGTCTACAGTGCAATCTTTCCCTAGGACAGCCAAGTACCATAAGTTTACAACACAGCTCTCTGTGCAACTGCATATTTTAACCCTATTATAAACCCATCAAGAGGTGTTAAGTAAATGTAAATACAGCAGCTATTACATGTCTGCTCAAATTCAGGCTCGTTTAGAATATGCAAGTGAAAGCAATGAGATAAGACTACCATTATTCAAATTCCAATGTCATCCAATCTCAACCCAAAATTAGATTGCATCAGAGTTAAAACTGATGTACTCTAAAGTAAGCAGTTACTGGTCCCATCATGACAAGCAGAGATCCCTGGTGGTTTTGGATGCCACCCTTCCTAACACACAAACACACATCGTGGCTTGCACCGACAGTTTTCTTACATGTATTATATCAGAGTTGAGCTCTGTATCAATTTAGAAAGAGTATCACATTTTTAGTTCCTCTGGATCTTTATTTCCCAAAATCATAAAGTGGTTGAGGGTGGAAGGGACCTCTGGAGGTTAACTTGTCCAACCCTCCTACTCCAGCAGGATCATCTAGAGCAGACCAGGTCCTGATGTCTTTTGAGTTATCTGGCCAACAACCTCTGCTCCTTCGTAGTGTACAGTTAATAAGGAATAACCATCGTAAGTGTCACTAAAAGTATTGTTATCACTTTTACTAAGATTTGGCTTGGAGTGTGAAAGATTTATTGCCAAACAGTTATGCTCAGTTCACGTTAATTTGGCTATAATTAATGGAAGTTATAGGGAATATTAGCTTCTTCTAAGAGATGCGGCTAAAATGAATTTCAAATATTAATAAGCTTATTCTTTATAAGCATAACTGTAATCCTTAATGTAGATTACTCAAGCAGACAGATGTTTGTCTTAGAATTAAGGTGTTTCAAATCAATGGGTTGACAGGCTAACTACAAAGCACTATTTTCTATACTTAACCTTCCTTGCAAAACACCATGAAGTACCTACATTGTACACAGGATCGTACTTCCCTGGGACATATGTCTGTGCAATTTGGTTTTGAAAGTCTCTCAGAAACCAATACTATACGAAAAGCAATTGGCATTTCTTGTCAGTTTGCCCCATCTAAAACTGATAAAAATGCTATAATGAATTACAGCAGCATATCACCAAAAATAGACATTTACACAGAGTACTATGAAAACTGAATTATGACTCAAATTATACCTCGAAATGCCTGTTTAGAGGTCCCATCTGTGAATACAGAAAATTATTACAGACAATATGTTGATGGTATTATAATTGGTGAATGCCAATAACGACATTAGCTGTTGCTGGACAGATAATACCACATAACTCCTGTACAGTTCTTTCATAAATCATTTCTCCTCAGATCCTAAGAATTATAATATATGGATTCTTAGTCTTGAAATTTTACGTAGTATATCCCTGCATGTCTCTGACTGCTGAGTACTTCCCAATTCCCCACTCTTATTCATACATGTGTACATACATACCCTACTTATTTTGTATTTAGGTCACATCATCTCTGCACACACAGCAGCACCAAACAGGTCACCATATGTCCAAAAATTCCACATATATTTGTTATGCATGTACATTCTGAATTGTATTTGATTCACTACAGTGAACATATACATTTGTTCAGAAATACAATAACCACAATTAGAATTTTATCAACGTATCAGCAACACAGTAAGCTCAGTGCTTTGGGGAAATGCCAGATGTAATGCATGTGTGCTCCACAGTGCATATACACATACAACTTCCTAGTAAATCTCAGGCAAATGTGATAGACTTGTATTTTCTGAAGTTGTGTGTTTTGGTTTGGTGGTTTTTTTTTTGGCAGACAGCCAAGCTGGAAAGATTCTGCTGGAGCCCTCTAAGCTATATTTGGTAATAACTCACTTCCCAGCAAGCATATATAAATACTTGTGAGAGGAAAAACGAGGTTCTTATTCTCACCCATTTGAAAAGAGCCCAGTGGAAAGACAACCAACAGAGTTTTCTGCAAAGGTGGCTCCCTGCAGTAAGTTGGAAATGGCTGTGACTGATTCCTGCCCTTCAGGCCCTGGTACACTTGCCCACAGCTTGGCTCTTTTGCTCAGGATGGGCACTGAGTTGGGACTTGGAACAGAAATGTAGCAGGATCAGTGAAGTTGGGTTGACTTTTTTTGTAACAAGTGTTTGCTTTGAGCACATATAGCTAAAATAACAGACCATAATAGGAAGAGAGTAATTTAGGTACGTTTCAGTAGTCAACTTGACTCTCGTAATACTTTGTCATGAATAATGTTAAATACTTCACCTTCATTACAGCATATCACAATATACTCTTTTCTAACCTGAACTAGATCAGAATGGACTATGTGGCAAAAAGATATAGGAAAACTAAGTAAGAACAAATTACATAGAGTGATATAAAGAACAGCAGTACAATTAAAATTTGGAGACCAACAGTCCCGCAAAAGTGGTGTTTTTTTCATATTCCAGATATCAAGCAGCGATATCAACCTTGTGAGCAAAACTGAAGTATGTAAAAAACCTGTAACATTTCAAGACAAGTCATCAACTCAATTACAGCTCACAGTACATTTACTAGGAACGTTCACACACTAATACGGAGCACTTCCAAGCCACACTCCCTGTACAGCTATTAGAGAGGGACTGAGACAGGATATTACTTATTAACAACATTTTAATGTAGGTTGCCTTGTTCAGCAAAGCAAATTTGGTCTGGGAAGAAACCTTTCCCTATCAGCTCTTCAAATGATTCAGGTAATATTGTGCCTGATCAAAAGACTGCCCAATTTCCTCCTGACCACATCCTTCTCTGTTCTGACACTGAATGCAGTGAAACACAAGCCTGCAGGCACACGCTGGAGTAAAAATATTTTTAGATTTTTAATCCCCTGGTTGGATACAGCCATATTAAATATAGATTACCTTTTATGACTAGAGATAAAACTAAATGAAAAAAGGAAAAATGTCACTGAATAAAAGAGAAGTGTGACAATGAAGGTATATCACGTATTGTAGATAATATAGTATAGAGAAAGATAATGTATATGCTTATCATACAAAGCAGAAAAATGAAGATAGTGATTCTGGTGAACATAATTAAATTTTAATAGTTTATAAATATATTCTTAGTCTAATTCCATGGCTGAACCATCCTCAAATTTATGGAGCCTTGTTTTAAAAAGTCCTCTCTACAAAATGAGATTCAAGCACTGTAATCTCAGGTTATATAGTCATGTCTCAGGATATAGAGAAAATGTAACAATTTTCCATTAAAAAAATTAAATCTAAATCTCAGTGAAATTTGTACTAAATATGAAAAGCTTCAGTTCTTTTGGCCTTATAAAACAAAACATTACTATTGTGTTGTAGGATTCAAAATGCAACTTACTTTTATAAATAATATGACAAGCTGGTCTTTCAACTAGGTTTTCACTGTACTGGTATAGTCAACAAGTTAGAGTATTCCCATTATAATTTTAAATATGTTTATTTGGCTTTGCATTGAGGTTTCAGGATTTTTATGGATAAAATTTAGGCTTTCTAGAAACACATTTGCCTTTATTATGGAAGTACAGATCAAGCAAAGCAGTCCAGCCTCACTGTGTAGTGGTTACATATGTCACAAGTTAAGTGAGATGACTCTCCTCAGCTGTAGCGAGTCAGTGACTGCTGGGATGGACTACTGTGAAAATTGTTTGACTACACACTGACCAGTTCAGCAGTCAATAGAGAGAAAAAACCATGAAATCTTATGTTACCCCTTGGGTATATAGGATGGACTGAGGAAAATGAAGGTGTTCCAAGGCATAGTTCATAACATTCATGTTACCTTCAATGGAAGTAGCAAGCTTTTCCTGTGAAAATGTTGCTTTGACTACTCCAGAATCCAAACTTACTAAGTTAACATGTAAGCTTCCTTTAATTTGTAAACTTAAATTCTTTTTCTGGTATATCTTCATGGCATATAATTTAACCCAAGGGCAGAGAAGAAGAAAAAAAAAAAGCAACTCCCCACCCTTTGTGCACATTTTTCTGCGCTGGTATACAGAAATCAGTCATTTGTTACAGGAGAAAAAGGAACAGACCCTTTCACTTCCAACAGAGGTGGAATAATGAGGTGCCTAACTAGACAGACAGTGGGATGGTAAAAGTCCTGTGTCTTTTTCAAAAAAGCATTCTTTGATTTTTTTTTCCCCCAAAACATCTAATTTTGAGGGTGTGGGGGTTTTGGTGGTGGTGGGGGGGGCTGTTTGTTTGTTTGTTTTCCAGAAATAGCTCTTTTCTCAAAATGGCAGGACAGACATCTGAAACACAGATCAACTGGGAGACTGGCAAAGTTCTTAGCTGACACAGCTCTGGCTGGAGTTTTCACAGAACAAATATTACCACTTAGCAGTGACTGCATTTAAGGGCTCTGCTCCAAAAATAATGCAGAACTCCAGTGTGGCCTGTTGTACAGAAGGGAAAAACATTTGAATTCAACATCTTTCCACTGGTGAAAAAGAGTTATTTGGGTTGAAACTCCATGCTAAAGTATAATGTTAATTTCTGTAAAATAAGAATCACTAAGTAACAGTGAAGCATCTCTGACTGAAGTGATTTGCAGCACAGTGTTTAAAACACTTTTAACTCATAGATCTATTTCTGGATACTTCTTTTACCCTGTTTGAAATTTTGAAATTATTCACAGCTGAAAGAGGATGCTGAAGGCAGCCTTTAAATAATTGTCTGTGTAGATGAGAAATGGCTAAGTCTTGAAGATCTAAGGAGTCAAGAAGAGCATAGTAAGCACACAAAGCCAGTGTGATAACAGAGGGCCAGACTAGTCTATGTTTGATCAAGTGTTATACATTCTTCTAAAAAAAACCCTTTAAACTTGTGGAACCGTTCAGTACATTACAGTACATAGAATTTAGAGCATAATCCTTCATCTCATATACTGAGCTGCCTTTGTAGAATTCCACTCTCCCAGTGTCTTCTGTTAAGACTTCATATTAGCTAAAACAGCTTGTTCATAGAATTCTCCTCTCCTCATCACTCTTCCTAAGGAACAGGTGTCAGCATAGTAAAATTACTTCTGTTTCCAATGGTCCCTGCCCAGCTCGTGATTAATTTTCCAATTCCTGTTATTTTATTCCTTCTCCTTTTGTAAGATCATCTTCTACCAACGGCTGTCTGGAGGGAGGTTCAATTGAAAACCTCACCAGTTATGAGACATAATTGTGCTCAGGTTCACCCTTGGTGGAAAGCAGCAGGAGTCAGTAGACAGGCACTGCCTCATTGCTGAGTGGAATTTGAGACTCTGTGTTTACATTAATTGCTTCTCCATTTGAAACAAATGTTTATTTAAAGCTGATTGAGGTAAGAGCTGACACAATGTGCCATTTATATCATCAGTGCCTTTGCCACTTCATCTCAGCAGGTTTTACTTTGAAGAAGCAAAAATAGCTTCATCAGACACAGAAAGAAAATCTTAAAGTTCTGGTTAATCAGCAGCAGTCTGTGCAGAAAGCAGCAAAGTAATGAAATCTCCACTTCTGCATAATTGTACCTGGGGAGCAGCGAGATTCCAGCATAAATTAATTCTGAGCATCCAGCTCAGTTTTCAGCTAGAATCAATCGATCAAGCACTGAAGCTGAATTCACAGCTCTTCACAGCATATTCTTTAGGGTAGGATGCAGAAAGATTAAAAAATTAAATTAAGGCACTAAACTATTCTTTTTCCTACACAGGAGATCCGTTACTTGTACAATAGAAATACTGATACAGGGAATTTTAATAACTGTATGTTCTCAGTGTTCCAAATACAAGTGAGGGACACATTGGAAGGCATCTATCGAACTCTGTGGTCAGAACCTGAGCACCACAGTATTTCTCAGCGTACATACCTACTGAACCCATAACCAGACTGCAAACATGAAACAAAAAAATTCAAATCTGTGAAAAAAGCATCTTAATTAGATTACCACAACAATTTATGGTAGCAATAAATTTAGTATTGTTTAACAAGATGGCCAGTTAGCACAGTAAAAAACTGAGTATAGTATACAAAAGTCATTGTGTTGACTATCTCTGTGTTTTGGAATCTAAACTGAAGGTTTAGTAGCAACTTCATGTACAAGGGTTGCACTCTAATACAAAATTAGACACACATACTTTTGTTGCTGTATTCCAAAACTTCATCACAACATTAAAATCTTAATAATCTAGTATTTGTTTTTGAAAGTACAATATTCTACAGCAAAGTTGCAGAACCCTGGAATGATTATTTTATTACTTGTTTCCCAGAATTCTAACTAAACCTGATCTAGAACTTGAGCAGTTTTAGCAAGTCTATCCTAACACCCACCCCCACAATCTCCTGGTGTTTAAATCACATGCAATTTTTGCACAAAGTTCATAAAAACTCAACTACAAATTTTGAAGAGGAGTCCACATCAGCCATGCTTCTCAGTCTGAATTTATCATTCCAACAACTTCATAGAAGTATAGTGAAATGAAAGCAGCTAAAATGCTACTTAAGATATACCATAACACTTCAGGCCTTCACAACCCGGGGTTGACAGGGAGGTATAAGAGGCAAGAAAAATTTTACCCAAAATAATACCTTGTACTGTCTCAAGTACCCACAGAAGAAGAGGATCAGGTAAATAGAAAGTAAGAGGAAGATGTAAAAATTATATCCTAGGCTAGAAGTGGGCTGTTATGAGTGAACCAAATGTAGCTCTAAAATCATTCCACCTTAGCTAATCAGAATTTACAGCTTGCTCCAATTTAGGTCTCTGAAGTGCCTGGAAACATCTTTTTGTAATTTTATTTCATCACTGCACACATCTATCTTAAATAAAATGCATCCCTAAATGCATGAATATAACATATGCTGCTCATTTCATTCCTTTGGGTGCTTGACCAGTCTTCCATAGAGAGCTCGGAGAAATTTAAAAGGCATTAAAAAGATAGGAGAAATTCTAGACCAATTAGAGCTGATAAAACACAAAATTTCTGTAGGAAAATAACCTTCTCGTGACCAGTATTAGCTAGAAAATGTCTCCATTATTCTGCTGTACTTCAAGGTAACTGTCTAAACCTATAACATCTCTAACAAGTTTTTAGCAGTTGAACATCTGGAATTCTGAGAAACTTTTCTGAAGAGGAAGAAAGCAATTATTTTTTTTTTTTTAGTAAGAAACCCATCACTAATTCAAATTGTGACTTGTGTAATCCTTAGAATCTGCAGCACTTTTGCCAAGTGTGATTTTTATCTGAAGAGGTTTTTATCTGTGCTTTGTTTTTAGCTAGGGAAGAAAGGAATTGAAGCTAGAAAGGTTTAAGTTTTCTAAAAATTTCTAAAAATTCTAGATCTACAAATATTAGAAAATTTTTTCTTAATATAAGCTGACATTTCATATTAGAAAACCATATAATTTCATGTTCTAATTGATTAGTGAACTTCCCACTGCAGAGTAATCTCTGCATCTCCAACTCATCTCCTCAACACTTACCAAACTACTGAACTAATCCTCATTTGCTTTACAACAGTAAAACAAAGCCCTTTGTAAAACTGTGTGTGCAATACCTGTAGAACTGGTAACCTTACTCCAGTCTCTCATGTACACAGAGAATTTTGTTAACTTGCAGTGGTAGGCAAATAATTTAAGTTTCTTCTATACCACAAAAAAAGAACATCTTTTGCTATGACCTATGCTCTTGCATACTTTATTCAGAGGTAGAGATTATTTAAGTGCTTTAAGAGATTTTAGCATCTATTTCAGTAAATTATGTTTGCTATTACAAGAACTCCTTCCTTTGCTTTTTTTTCAGTACCTGCAGGAAGAACATTGTCATCTCCCTGCTGTTGGCCAAGGTGTGCCACAGAGTCAAGAGGAACTATAGAATACTCAGCTTGGGTGTGTATCATCTAGAGAGAGCCCAGATGTGCACATACCCAATCCTAGATGAGCTGTATCCTTTACTGTAGGAAAAAGAAACTCCAAAGGACTGCTTCCTGAGCTTTCAGTTACTGACACAAACCTGGACACCGACCACAGAAAACTAAGGGTGCCCTTCCAGGGAGTGCTAGAGTATCACATTCCAACCAACCTTTCTGTATTACTTCTGGAAGACAGACAGAAGGCAGGCATTTTGATGTTATAAAAATATATAAATAAATACTTAAACAAATAAATAGATTTCCACAATGACATTTGCCCGCTTGGTTCTGCGGGCATTATCCTTCATTATCCTCTACTGGTGAAGCAGCCTCAGCAGGGGAAGACTTGAGTTTTGATAACGGATCTTTCAGTTGTTACAGAAGCAAAGCATAGGATGTGAAACACACCACATTGGTGTCTTCACGCGCCTTTCAAACACCTTCAACTAAAACCACAATAGGTAATTCACCTGGCACCAAATCTGAAATTATCACATCAAAAGAACAGATCTGAGAGTTAACAGTACATAAACAGTTGTGTTTTCTGGAAAGATAATTGAAATGAATATCGATAAATAAGCATCTTCTTGAGACTTAATTCTGAGAAATAAACCCATTGGAAGCTAACTAATAAATGAAAGGTGCAACACAGGGCACATAAATCTAAGTATGATGGTTTTGCAATATTGGAACAAGAGTCATATTTGAAAGGTTTCTTCTGCTTATCTCAGTATTGATAGTCTACTCTATTTCTAAACCACATAAACCTAGAAGTCGACCAACTATTAGCTGAAAGCTCAATGGTATAAAACAGAGTGTAGTTTCCTCATTTCTCATTGCTCACTGAAGGATGATGATTCTTCTTTCCTCTTGCTTCAGAGCCTGAAAGCTCTATGTTCATTTGTTATGACTTCCCAGGAGATCAAGGGAAATGTAAATTATACCATCATGACCACAGCCCTCAACATTTGCTATGTGCCCACAGCATCTCAGATTTTGGTTTTGTTTTGTAATGCTTGGTAGTGACCCACATCAATGCAGTTCGAAGAAAACATTATTATATAAAAGTCACTGCAGAGTCCAAATGAAAGATCTCATAATTGATCTGAATGACAGGTCTAGCTATAGCAGAAGGCTTGAATTGCAAGGCTTGCTTCTCCTTAAACTAATAGTAGACTTCTCTGTGGTTTCAGTTTCACTCTTTATTGCTTAAATTAGAAGATCAAAATACAGTAGTTAGCAAAGATGTTTTGGACCACATTCACCTCTGAAATTACCCCTTTAACTTGATAAATCGGGGTGAACATTTTTGCTTTAAAAAATCACAGTGACTCTAGGTTTTACTATGAGAAATGCTAATTTTTATTATAAAGACAGACAGAAAATTTACAGATAGAAAAATAAAGCTTAAGCAACAGCAAGAAACCAAGGATTTAAAACACGGTCTAGGCAGCTGCTGGCTGCACAGATGCCACAAACCAAAAAGAACAACTGGCTTAAAGCAGTACTTAGTGGTCACAGGCCTTTAATTTCCATGGTTTGGGAAAACTTTTTAACTCATTTCTGTGTGACAAAAGTCAACATAACTGCAAAGATGGTGGCAATTATCATGAGCACAGGAAAAGCAGGGCAGTGAAATTACTTTTACATACTGAGGTAAAATTATACAAAGTAACGTAGATATGTCTTCCTCAACGGTAGTTAACCACAAGTCAGTTTGTTTCAAGCTAGATTTTGGTACCTTGAGTGCAAATCAACCACTGCAGTTGCTACTCAAACTTTATCCAATTTCACCGAAAAAGGGACTTTACAAGTGAGAATTACTCAGGGTCATAACTTTGGCCCTTCTACTTTAATCGATACTGGACCACATACCCCAAGAAGAAAGATGTCAGTGTATCACAGTTGCTACCAGAACAGCCAGAAAGATCCTGGGAATGAGCAAGGCTGGCAAACTGCAGCTGCCAGTGCCGTGATGCTGCCACAGCAAACAAGAACATAAAGTTCCTTCTGAAATACTTGCCATTATGGAAAGGTCTAAAGAAAGATGTTTGACCGGAACAGACTTGCCAAGCAAGCAAGTGTAGCTCTACCAAGGTTAGCCATGACACGAATAATTTCTACCATCCTCTAGGGTTTAAAGAGCATTATATCTACATAAACCAATGTGCTATCATCCCAAAACATCTCACCTACTTCAGTCATTTCAAATTTGGGCTGTGTCACCTGAAGGACAATGCCACACTAATGCAGCTCACTGGCTGTTGGTAGCCAGCCAGTCAGACAGACCTGGCACTTGTACTCAGGGAAAGCCCCCTCTTAAGCTGGGTCAAACAAAACATAAACACACAGTCCTAAAATCCCATGAAAATGTATTCTCAAAGTGAGCTAAATATGTGCTCCTGTATTCCTTCTCTCTCTTTATTTATTTCACCCCCTTCCCTTCCACCAGCACAGGCACGTACAGTTAACAAATTTGGGAGTGGAAAACTATATCTTCACCAAAGAAGACAAATTTTCTGAAAAGCACAGTCCAGGACTGCCTGTGCATCTGTGTCAGACCAGCAGCAAGTTGCAAACTTGTGATCAAAGATGGCTTCAGCCTCCTAGGAAGTATAGCCTGAGTTCTTACTGGTTTGTGTATTTTATGGTTCACTTGCACTTCAGTAAAATTAAAGTCCATTTCTATGTAATGCTCTCCATGCTTTTAAAATGCATTAGTGAATTCCACAGATTCTCTGGTAGGAGATCAGTGATTCCACCAAAGGGGGAAAAAAGAAATCTTTTAAAAGGTCACGTTTACTGCATGTGAAAGTATGTGTTCCTGATTTGCTAGGTGGGCAGATTCGGCAAAGTGCTACTATGAAACCTAGTAAGGTTTCTTTGGCTACTGAACACCCATAAACAGTCCACAAAACTCCTTTAAATTAACCTCAAGAAAACTGTTACTGCAGTTCATTCAATCAGAATTCTTGCTACTACAGCTGCTTGTCTACACATACTTACAGGCCAAGAAATCTCATACTACTGAGTCATTACAAAACCTCTTCTGGAAATTACCCTGGCTGACAAAACCAAACAAAAGCCAAGATTTGATTCTGTACTGTTTAGTGTCCTCTCAAAAAGAGCCAGCACATAAAGATTAAAAAGGATCATGTGAATGATAAAAGTAAGAATGTAATTTCTGCCTTATTTTCAGCCTCTTGTCAAACAAAGCTTTCTTCTGTTTATCAGGGAAGATTTCATCCTTAGGCCTGCACTTTGCCATTTAATACTCATGTCGGATACTATATGGAATATACATTTGCCTTCCACGCATAAATTAATCAAGCTAAAGAATTGAAAAAGTTTTCCATTCAGTTGTGAGATCTAGATGGCAAAATTGAAGAAATTAAGATATTCTTGTTCTGTGTTTCTTCCTACTTCATAATATAATCACAGATATCAGAGTAAGGCCAAGTGATGCAAAGAAAGTGATTTTAGTCTCATCCAAACCCATACCAGTTATGTCTTATACATTTGCACATAGATTTCAGAAATGAAAAAAGAAGTAGGATAATGCATAGTGGATTTCCAAAGATAACTGGACTTGTTCCCTTTCCTTGTGCTATCTTGATCTATTCAGGCTGCCTGATGTTTTAGCAAATCTTATTTTACATTTCTTAGTACTCAAATACTGTTCAATTGAAATTTTATACACAGAGGATTAACTTATCTACTTGAGCAAAGACTTCAAAATTAGGGCTTTCTGATTTTATTTTTACTCTACTGAGCAAAAGCTAGAAACACAAGAATTGTTATATTAGTTTGATTATGCCTATGATTAGCTCAGTCTGGTCTCCAGTGCTGGCCAATATCAGACACTGATTTCAAAAGAGCAGGAATTCTGAATCCACTTTGTAGACAAACCAGGGTTATCTTGTTAGACTCTAGGTCCTCATTTGCTGTACAGGTGAAAGATGTACAATTCTTAAACCCCCACATTACTGTTAATACAAAGCATGCAAAAAGGCAAAAATTAGGTCTGTAGTTAAAAAAGCCCTCCCATGTCAGTTTAGAAGTGGCTGCCTTCCAGAAGGCTTTAAAGTCTATTTCTCAACCATTTAGCAATTCTGCTTCTATATACTGGGAGCAATATTTTACAGATCAGAAGATGGACTGGGATCCTACTGAAGAGAGGAGGTAAAACGGTGCATCATATTTGTGAGAGGAGAACACTGTGGCAGAATTAACAGGCCCTGCAGAACCCAATCTGTCAACAAGAATGATATATAAGTTATATCACTTCTACTGTCATATTCCCTTGAATTGTTAACTTGTTACTTTTCCAGAGCATATGCCTTTAAGGAAGCCATTAGTGATAGACTGGGCAAAAATTTCCCTGGAGTAAATTGTGCCCCACTCCCAGCCTGTGAAACTGCCCTTCCCCAGGCTCCCAGTCCAATTCTTAGTTCAGAATTCAGTAAAGATACAATTTTAAAAAAGAAAAAGTAGTTGAGAAGGAGAAATGAAGAGTTATTTAAATGGCTTAGAACAAAACCATTTCTGTTCATTCTCAGTTTCACAATTACATGGCTTTTGGCAAATGCTCAGCATAGATAAAAGTTCATAATCCTTTTAATAACAATTTGCCTGCCACTCAAATCCATTTTATTTTTTGTTTAACTGAATATATTTGGGAAAGTATCATAAAATTATAATAAACCAATTACATTGCTTTGTTGATGCAATCCATTTTTTTATCACAGGGTATGAAACTGCTAAAATACTGAACTGGAAATTCAGGGGAGATGTCAAACAGAAAAAGAACACTGAAAAACAAATTGGGGAGTTCAATATCATCTTCATATTCTTTTAGTCAGTATTGGAGAACAGAAGTGTTTAGCACAGAAATCGGGTCTGCAGCAAGTTTTCAGTCCCCAGTGAGCATCTAACCCGAACAGTATTCTGAGGCTGAGGTGATCTGCCACCTATTGTACAGCTCGAGGTAGTTTTGAACCTACCACAGGTAACAGTTTCAAAAGAGACACTCAAATGCCTGCAGGAGATAGAAGCAAGGAACTTGGTAGTTCAGCACTTGAAAAACAGATCTCTGATAGTACAAACCAAAAACGTTTCACTGGAAGAGAATACTATGTCGTATCAGAAAAAACAGTAACCTCAAATTCTGAGTCAGCAAGTCACTGAGATTTCTACCAAATTCATATGTTTACAGTCTCTCTACCTCCTGCCTCTCTTGTTCAGTAATGTCCTCAGAGGAATTAAGGAATTCAGTAAACAGTAAGTTTTTACAACTAAACACTCAGTGGGAATATCTTAAATAAAAAAATCGTAGAACCCGCAGCTTTAAAGTCTAAAATCTTTCTTTCAAAACCAGAAGGAATACAATAGAGACAACGAGCAATATCACCCGAAGTAGCCACAAATACTTGTTTGGGGATTTTTTGTTTGTTTCTTTTTTGGGTTTTGTTTTTGTTTTCCGCCAAAAAAAGTAGAAGGAAATAGAGCAGTTGTTCAATTCTAGACTTTGGTCTAATCTTCTGATTTGCTTCCTTATGCAATGTGTTAATTACATCTCATCTCCCCAGTATTATTTTCTCAGAGTTTTCTGTTTTAGCAGATAATGAAGTCTGTTTCAGGAGTCCTGTTAAACTTTTTATTACAGTAAATTTTTCACCAGGTAGGCAATATATGGCTTCAGCATGGACTAATACTTAATGAATCTTTTTCTAATCAGTTTAATCCTTTCCTTCTCCTTGTACTACTTAACAATCTATGCTCAGATCAAATTTTCTTGAAATAATCTCTTATTCAATGTTAATCTGAGAATCAAAGTCAATTTTTTTACTAAAACCTAATAAGGCAAACTGTTTATGACAATCATTCAGTATTAAACCAATTAGAATTACAAAGGATTCTGAAATTTCCCAACTCAGATGTCCAAATGAAGGCAGCTTGATCTATCCCTAGCAATCTAAATTAATGGTCTGGCTTTTCAAATATGCTAAGTAAAATTTTTTTATTGCTTAATAAGGCTTAACTAATTAAATCTTGCACAAATTTAGTATCTTCGAAGGATTATGAAAGGGGCAAATACTTGTTTTTCATTTCTCAAATAACTCACAAAAGAATAATGATATTTTAATGTTCTAGTACTAAAAAGTAACATGATAACTGGCTTTATACTTCAACATACATAAAACATTAAACAAAAGAGTAAAACCATCCATAACATCAATGGAGTCGTCTTCTAAAAACCAAAACATCCAATTCAAATGAATAATGAAAGGCTTCAGCACAGTTTTTATGCTTACAGTATTTACTTATAGATCATCTAATTTCCTCCCAAGGCTAATGTGGAAACTGGAAACTGCTACCATACACAATCAATAATCCTCTTAGGAACTTCGTGTGAGAGATATAGGAGACATTGCCAAAGGTAGTCAGCCAGAAATCAAATTCATTTGGGTTTTGCTGTTTTTGTTGTTGCTTTAATGAGAAAGCAATACAAACATTTCTCAGCGTCTCTCATCTCCCTTCCTGACTTTTCCTATGGAGTGAACAAGAAGGAATACAGACGAGTGTTCAGCTCTGAACAGGAGGATCAAATATTACAGACATTTTTAATGCCCAGAGAAAAAAGTCTTTATTATCTGTTACATGGCATTAAACTTGTTCACAGGACATGAGCATGAGATGCCCGGATGTTTCTGTTTATTAGGACAAGATTAAGAGCAATCTTTGTCTCCTGTTGCTCACTTGGAAGCTACAATTATCCTGGCCAGTAAGACTTGAAAAAGGATACTCATTCTTTCAGAAATCTGAAGCACAGTCTACGGGTCTGGATAATTACACTGCTTAAAAATTGCAGATGCAACCATAATTATTCAATTTGCTGAGCAACAAAAAGATCTGGAACTGAAAATAAATGTTTGACTTCTGCTTTGCTGCCTTTTGTACATTCTGCCTTGGAACATAATGATGGATTGTGTGCCTTCAACCTAATGGGTTTTTCCATAGTGACTCTCTGATTTTAATCCTTCCCTTTTACCTGTTTTTCCGTTAGGATCTAGAAAGATCTCAAGATATTTGTCAAGTAGGCTTTAAAATGAGATTTCTTAGATTTCTAATGAAAAAATAAGAGAAATAAAGTTGAAGAGAGGGAAGAAAATAAAGAGTTCAGACTGTTTTCCAGCACTGATAAGTTAAAACAACCTACCTGCAACACCTTGTTCCCTAAAGATATCATCCAGATGCTGGATAAATCACCCACCCTGGTCATCTTATAAGATGTAGCAAAACTCTTATGATTTTGAACTTAGTAAATTTTTTTTAGTACTAGGTATCTGATCATAGCTACCTAAACTGTGATACTGTTGTCTTGAATGTAAACTCTGAGAATTGAGAGAAATATTAAGCAGTAAAAAGTACAAGAAAGTTGCTTCAATTATGCTATTTTTAACTCTCAATATTTCTAAATGCAATCTGCTCTATATAGTTGATTTGACTGCAATTATATTAATGAAACATTTCAACAACATACGGCTTTTTGATAAAAAGTTTGTAGTTAAGAGCATAAAAGTGATTAAAATGAAGTTTTTGGTGGTGATCTGAAGAAAGCTTTGTTGGGCTGCACTCAGTCACTGAGGGGGGGGTCATGGTGTTTTTCTTCCCTTTCCTTGCACTAGAAATAGCATGTTAAATAACATGTTGCACTAGAAATACCAACGTTAAAAATATTCTTAGATTAAAAGTATTGCATTTTTTTCCGCACTAAAGAAAGAAAATTCTCAACCATATCAACAAAAAATTCCCTCCATAAATTATGGGCAATCAAGCTAACTTCATGTGCCATAAATACCAAATGAGAATACTAACTGTCAGCTACTAGATGTCTGCATGTCTTAATCTATGGTAACTTGCCTTCTGGTTGTGTGGTCCAACAAGTGATTTAAAATCAATTTTGTAAGGCTGCAATAGTGGTTTAGTACATGGCAGGCCTTCAGCTCTCCATGGTAAGATGAATTTAGAAGCAATTGCTACTGTCCTTTGAAGTAAATCTGAGTAATTTTGAATGTCAGGGTTTATGGGTATTATTCTGGCTGTATTTAGGAAGCTGAATTAAGTATTTTTACTTCTAAGGATTCAGTGTTTAATTAGCATATACCTTTTACTAAACCCAATTGCAGGGCCATGCCGTGTTTGCCTGCCCTTCAGAAACAGAGGCTTGAAATGCCACTCTGCTAGAGAAGTTAAACTAAAAGTGCAGCAGGGGAACAAGTGAACTTGCCTTTTGGGGACCATGTAGGTAAAATATTTGTCTGTATCAATACAACACTATCGATGGAAAACAATCTCAATTTCACTCTCTTGATCAGCTCCTCCTAATACTTTCAGATACAGTTTAGTCATTATGAAACCCTTATCCTTCTTCATTGATGGCAGGTCAGTATAAACACTTTTCTTTACACAAAGGACAGCTGCCTCATGACGAGTAAGGCACAGGTTTTTCTCACTTAGAAAAAAATATTCCTGCCTCCAGTTTTTCTCTCTTCACATAGGCTCCACAGGGAGAGTGTCCGAAGCCATGGCATAAAGTTACAATGGAAAAATTAATTTCCTACTGTGGATACTAATAGATGAAAGTATACAAGTAAATCATATCATAACTAAAAAGTATCTGTTTATACCAGTAACGGCAGTAACAAAACATGCTGGCAACAATTGCAATACCTACCTCATTGCCTTAGTCTTCACTATACCTTGCTTTCTCTGCTTTTTTCCTTCTCTACCTTTATTCCTTTACCTGACTGCATTCCAAAAATACAGCACAATTACTGCATTGTACTCCATATCATTTCTGCAAACATGACAGCTGTTTTCACCTTCTGTGGACCCAACTTGGTCACCATCTCGTGGAATCTCCAAATTTTTGAGAATTAGCAGAAAAGATTGAACTGTCTAATTAATGCCTTTTAGCATTATTGACTGACATCTCCCTGTCATAATTCTGAAATCTTGTACATTTACAACTATTTCATGCTTTTTTCTCCTGGTTTGTTAATCGATGCTTTAAAATCAATTGCTTTCTCAGTTCAGTCTACTTTATCTGTGCATTTGATGTCTACACTTGAAAAGTAGTAAAAAAAGAGTTACAACAACATATATAGACTACCGTGCCATGGTACTTCTTACTGATGAAATACTGAACTTCAAAAGGCAGAATCATGAAAGAGTTATGCAGGACACCTCAAATTAGTTTTCAGTACTCTCTACGTGAACTGGAAGGTCTAAAAATAATCTCAAATCTCTATTTAGATAGTGACTACTTAAGGGTAGATCAAGGTTGTATCTATGAATTTTTAAAGTAGTTGTATTTTTGAGGAAATACCTTGAATTTATTCTGTTATATATCCTTTCAATTTTATGAGGCTCTTACTGTGCCATTTATTTTAGCTACATTTGGCACAACCTCTGCTTCTGTATTCTGTAATCTACTTAACAGAAATTATTTTTACTTTATTTTAATTTGCCAATTTATTTCTTTGCAAGACAAAAAAAAACATTGACACTGTCTGGTTATAATTTACAGAGAAGAAAATGGAGGTAGTGAGGGTGAATCATCACATCTGCTGTTCTTTCGTTTAATAAGAGAAAACCTTCGAAAGCATAATTGGGCAACCCTCGGACAGAACGATTAGTTATCCTTCAGTATGTCTAATTCAATGTTTACTAAGCCCATCAATAACAATTTGGATGTACAAAACTTGGAAAGAAGCAAAACATTGAGGTATCTGTTGAAAATAACATTAGTAATCTTTTCTTGCTTTCCTTCATAAGATACATGACCTACTGAGACAAACGCAGGGATTTCACTGAAACTGGGGAGAAATTTAATCTTCTCTCTCGGTTTCCCTAAATCTCTTCTATGTGTGCAGGAAAATGGGATTCATTGTCTGTAGGGTAAGCAGACTGGTTGCTGCTGACAACAGCACACTACAGCTGCTGTTAGCAGAAACCAGGAACCACGGATCCAGTTATTCAGCTGTACTTGAATGGCTGATGGCTGCATATGTAAGATCTTGAAGAACTTTTCATATTTGCTTTGATAAAGACATTTCACTTTTATTTCTGTATGGAACCAAGTGTAACCGTAGCAAACTCATCCTAGGCAGCCCTAATTCCAGTTTAAAAGGGAGTTCTCAGGAATTTCTGTATAAGCTTGGAAGCAAAGTAATGTTTGTTCTCCTATTCTGGTGCCCAAAAAGTTATAGTTCAGAACTGTGGGTATGAAAGAGGAGGCTTGGATTAACTAAGTTACTGCAACTTGCATGAAATAGCTTCAGTCATTAAATTCTTTAATTGAAAGATAATCTGAACTGTTACTGTTTGAATAAATATATTTAGATTACTCACAACTATTCTGAAAGCATTTTGGATGTGTCTATATTTCAATTTTTCTGCTTTGCAAAGCAGAAAATGGTTACTGCTTTAGCAGTACCCTTTCAGCTAACAAAAGAACAAACTTGGCTTCATTAAGACTAATGGGGTGGAGAAACAAAGAGAAATGAGCAGGGAGTAGTGTTGGTTGTTCTCCACATCAGCACCAAAACATTTGCTTATTTGTGTCTTGTAATTTGGGAAGGCCCTACAGGTACAGACACTACTGAAGGCTTTCCTGAGCTCTAGAGTTACCTCGGGCAGGCTCTTTGTCAGGGCAGGTTTCCCACTGTCTGACAGTGCACGTGCCTTCTGGAGAGGAAGCCTAGATTGCAGAGTAAAGCCCCAGCTTTGAGGAAGTACATTCTACTGTTACTTGAATGGGAAGGAAGTGACAAATGGAAGACTTTTTTTCCCCATGATTTTGTTTTTTACTATACCAAGAACACATTTTTTAATAATATCAAGAGTCATTACTCAAAGGGACACATTTGCCACATAATTTCATAAATACTTTCCACATCTGCAACATGTTTCAATCAAACAAAAGTTGTAATAAGGAAATTGATGTTTTAAACTTTCCTACTATACTTTGCTACAACTTTTTAATGCTGAAAAGTTCAGCAAGGTAGGGAACTGAGAATACATAATTCTGACCTAAGTGAGTCTTGTGAAAACACTGGGGAAGGTACTTCAGGAAGCAATTTAGCAGTCAGAATGTAACAGAGATGAGAATAATTACAAACAGCTGTACATATTCCACTTATGCTGTGATCCAGTTAGCATGCTGGGGGCAGAGAACGTCGGATCAGATAAGGCATTCATTACAACACAAATCTGACAGTACTTTAAATCCAAGAATCACTATGCAACATGTAACATCAGTTATCAATTTCTCGCCTTTTCAGGATGGCTACAGAAATGAACTCTCTCAGTAGGGTGTGGCCCATTTGCATCAAGGAAACCTGTTATATTTAAGAAAGCATCTAAAAGGGGGCAAGAAATTACTACAATACTCACCCATTGAAAAAACAAGCAGTAAATCTAACTTCTGCATGACTAGTTAAGAATAAACCACATAGGGATGAAGACAACCCAAAGGGAGGCTTTGCTAACAGAGTAGACATAAAACATACTGCCCAGTTTAGTTTGGCTGCCCCTGCTTTCTGTCATAGTGCTTGAAAGCTGGCAGTACAGTTGCTAAAAATCTCCTAGATGAGGGCAATGGTTGGACAACAGGGTTTCAGAGCACCAACAGCAGGGGCATTCATGGAACTAGAACATACAGGATCCTCTGTGCAAAGCCTTCAGCACCTTTCAACATCACATAATTCAGGGTGAGATGGGTTAGTGCTCAAACTTCTAAATTTACCTGTTAACTGTAACTCTTTTTTTCTTTTAAACAACACTTGAAAGATTCTTCTATTGTGGTCATTAGCAAAAGCATAAATTAACTTCTAATTTAAACTACACTGAATAGTGACTTTTTCTTTCGATGAGCAAGTAAAGAGAAAATGTTTGGAAATACTGTACCAGTTCACTTGTAAGTTAATAACACATCCTGCTTCACAAAATGCTTCATAACTACCTCAAAAGCGCTATATATAAACATTAGTACTAGAGATGCCTTTCTAAAAGGCAGCTCCGATTGGATTACAGTACTTTTTTGCTACGTTTCCTGCGGTACTTTGCTTTTGATGAGGCAGAATGCCAGCTCTGTTTAGTTGACCACGTGTCATCTTCTGAATCTTGGTGGGAGGGAGGGAGGCAGCACAACTCTCAGGACTTTCTCAGAGACAGTAAGAACTATTAATATTACTTTTTTTTTTTCCTCAAGAAAACCCCGAAAAAAACAAAACAAACAAAAAAGGACAGAGCTTTTGTAACTTTTTAACTGCTCCCCATGTTACTATATCATGTATTAAACCATGTTATTGGAGATTCTCAGTCTGGATTGAAACATAGTACTTCCCATATTCACTGACTTAGCTTTCTTCTTTTTTTTTTTTTTTTTATAACTAACGATTAATGTACAGGTATGTTATTCATGTCCAAGACAGTATGCATTCAATTTGTCTTATTTGTAGGCCGCAGATGAACAGATTTTGTGTTTTACTGTAATAAAAAGAAGCTTTTTCTCCCCCCAAGAAAACAAACAAAAACAGACAGTCACACATTTTGTGCAGTCTCCACACAAATCGCAGCGCCGCACTGGCAGCACTCCGGTGCGGGGCGGTGGCGGGACGCCAGGCGGGCTGAGCACGGGGGGCGGCGGGGCCGGACTCTGCACCGGAGGACTCCTCCCCGGCGCTGCGGCCGCCGGGACCGGCCCCTCGCACGACGGCCGGCACCGCCCAGCCGAGCCGGCGCTGTGGGCGCCCCGCGGGCGGCAGGACTACACGTCCCGGCTGTCCCCGGGAGCGCGGCCGGCTCCCCGCGGGCGGCTGGGAAGCGCGGTGGCCGCCGCCCCGTGCTCGGCCGCCGCCTGGGCCGGGCCCCGCGGGCCGGGGCGGCCGCAGCGCAGCGCGGCGGGCGGGGCGGGCCCCCCAGCGCCCGGGGGCGGGAGCGCGGCGCCGGCCCCGCCCGTGGCGCTCCGTGGAGCTGTTCAGCGCCCAGGTGCTGAGTGTGCCCGCGGCTCCCCGAGGCTCCGGCGGCGTTCCCTCCACAGCGCTCCCGGCGCGCCGATGGCCCCGGCGCTCTGAGTGCCTGCCCGCCCGCCCGCCCGCCGCGCCCCGCCGCGGATGCAGCAGCTCCAGGCGCCCCCGGCTCCGCGGGGGAACGCGGCAGGTAAAGCCTTTCCCTCTTTCCCTCCCCGCCCATCCGCATTGCATCCCCGGCCGCCCTCTGCTCCGAGCTGCCGGCTCCGGGGGTTTTGGCCGAGCCGAGAGCCGGCGGCTGCCGGAGACGCGATTTGTGTGGCGGGGAGCGAGCCCCGCGAGGCGAGCACGGGGAACAAAGCGGTGCGGTGCATATGCTTTTTGAGTAGTTTTGTTATTTTCATTTCCGGGGAGTGGGGAAAGGAAGAGCGGGATGGCTGGTTAGCTGCAAATATCTGTTCTTAGTTAGATGTAGGAAAAAAATCCCTAAATATATTCATTTGCTCGTGGAATCCTATTCCTATTCGCACAGTTCAGTGGTGGAAAAGATGTGTTTGTCATACAGGTAAGGGAGTGCTATAGTCAAGACTGCAAAATGGTTTCCTTGAGTACCCTCCTTAACTGTAACGCTTGTATAAATTTTGCACAGCAATCATTTCTTACTTATTTCTGTGTGGATCCCCAGCCCCACCAAAGAGCTTGGACAAGCAGCAGAGGGTTAGAGACAGTGTAGCAGACACAGTGTTTCTGTGAAGGGGTGTCAGAAAAAGGGAGGAAAAAATTCCACTGTATTTAAAGCCAAATGACAAGTTGTATCCTACATGAAGTCATTTACAGCCAAGCGTTGTGCTGCTATGCCTGATGCTTCAGGCTTCTTCTTAGTGCTGGGTGATGAATAGTGAATTGAGCAAGCCTATTAAACGTGCATAATCAAGCAGCAAGTGTTCTTAACTGCTCGTATGTGTAGTAGCTACTGTTGTCACAGGATCAGTGAGTATTCCTTAGCTATCAAAAGACTGTGTTTTCCCCTAGATTGAGTAGCATGCAGCTGTACCCCTTTTGTGATACTGGTAATATGGGTTAACTTAAAATTTCTCAGTATGGCATGGGAAGGGGGAGGCTGGCAAAACAGAAACTCAGCACTCTTCTTGGGTGTAGATAGGGAGAAAAGTTTAACCTAAGAGACTGCATGCAGCCAGACCAGGGACTTGCACAGTTTCTGTGCTGGTTTTGAAAAGAAACTGAAGAACCAAACTAAGATGAAAAAATTGCTTCCTTTAGAAAACCAAATGTAATCTAATTAGTATACTCTTAGCACTTCACCTTAACTCACTTCTGCCCTGTATCTAGAATTTCTTTGTGTCTAAGGCATCACCTGCACCCCATGTTACTATATCATGTAGTAAACCAGAAAAAGAGCCAGAAAGACAATTGCTGGGAGCAGCAAGGCAACTGTTTAAAAGCACCACCATTCAATTTGTCTTATTTAGGCTGCAGATTAACAGATTTTGTGCTTTACTGTAATAAAAAGAAGTTGAACAATTTGGGTACTATCTGACTGTCATTGCACACTCAAAAGCTCTCCCTCCAGTAGGTACCTTGGACATGCAGGGGCATAACCATAAGGTCTGGTCCTTAACAGTAGCCTTTGAGGAATCAATTCAGTTAACAGTTATAATACTGCATTAGTGTAAAATTAAAAATCAATTTGTGCACATGACTGTATTCAAGGCAAGCTTCCCCCTTTCCCAGCAGAATTACAAGATTTCCTGACACAGCTCCTCCCCACCTCTGCCTTTTAGTCTAAGCACCACCAGAGCCTCAGAGCACGTGATCAGCTATGTGTGATTTAAGCGATGCTATTGAATTTTTTCCACAGGGAACAATTACTATAGCGTGACAAGTCAACCATTTTGATCTTAACAGATCTAGCTCTGTTTAGTGATGGTATCCACTGCCTAACCCACTCTGAATATCTCCCTGGAGCAGTTTGCCTCCAATTTAAAAGGACACCGTTAAACCTTAAAATAGGTTCTCATTTTTGGGTAGGAATAAGAGGCTTAATAGCAGAAGTACACTGTAGACATTTCAGCAGTATATTTTCTGTTGCTGCTGCCTGTAATGGCCCTCAAGAAGCCACTGAAATATCTGAGAAACCAAGCAGCATGCTCTGACCACACCCCTACTCTGCCATAATTCACAAACCCAGACTCTGTGCTTGCTGCCACATTCCTATTTCTACCTGGTCTGTCAGGACAAAGACAAAGCTGCTTCAAACTAATGATGCTGGGGCAGCTTTTAATAGAGCCAATGATCTGGTCTTCCCAAAATATATTAAAAACGACACTTGTGTCCCCCGACATTGTTTATGCTAAAGGCTATTACAAATAGAACATTTATGCTAATTACTTGCATGTCAGCTTGGGCAATGGACAGTCAATACTTTTCCGATGTAGGATCCACTGCGACTTTCCCAGTTATCACGCATTCAGCACAGTACATTAAATCTCAAGTTGCAATCTCTTTGTGGAAATGTTTATTTTAACTTCTACAGTAGACTGCTGAAGTCACCAAAATGTTTCCATTACACTTAACTAAAAGTTTATTTTTCAAAAAGGCTTGCACGAAAACCTGACCTGGATATATTTTTAACATTAAAGCCACTGTTATGATAACAGTATAGAGTAACAAAAGGATTTAAAAAAGTATCCTTATAAGCACAATCTGTACAGAAATGCTATAGTTAAATGTTATATATATGTATATAGTATATAGTATCTATAGTATAATGTCCTATTGAAAAGGAAAGACTTCTTACTGCTATTTATATGAGGGAGAATGACAAGACACATACCTTTATTAAGGAGAACCGAAGTACCTTGTATTGCCAAAACATCTTTATAACATGGTCTTTTGTTCACTGAGTTGTGGCTGAGATGGCCTATGTATTTTCTACAATTCTAAAATGAGAAAAAATAATTTTATGTATTGTATAGTAACAATTCTCTGCTTGAATTCTAGCAATGCTTGGCATTAAACATAACTAGATTTTATTTATCCCCATAAATGCCTCTAAACTCTTATATGATACTCCCAAGTCTACTCTTCAAACAAGATATTTAAATGCACAATGCAATGTGCATTTAAGCAATCACTGAACTGCCTCCTCTTACGAGAGAGGGCCTGCTAACTCAAAAGGAGTAATCCCAGTGACTTCCTTCAAGTAGCAAGTAATATTTTCAGCAATTTCGGAGGTATAGCTTCTAACTTATGAATATTTAACTGTAGTGTTTAAGCATTTGTACTAAGTTCTCCACAACATTCAGGAGTAAACAGAAGAAAACTGTAACCTCACTTAAGGCATTATTGCTATAATCATGTACTTTTGTGTCTCACAGGTCAAAGTCACTCTAAATTCTGGCAAAATGTTAGACTATGGTTGAATTGTGACATTGTTGTAGAAACAGAAAGTCCATAATTTGAGCTGACAACACAATGCTGACAAAGATTTGTGCAGAAATATTAACTTCCATTTTATTTTGTTTAGAACAACTGGTTCCTGAGAAATGTGTAGTTTGGGGACAGAATCTATGCAGAATTGCAATGAATATAAGATTTTCCTGCTTTAAGTTCTACTCAGCTTTGTTTCTAGTGCTTGGGATGGAGGCAAGAAGAGGAAAATTATGGGACACAGGACAAGCCTTGCACTAAGGTTGTATTTATCCACTGTGAAGTCACCAGATCTGGGTGATTCTTGACTTAATCATTCTCACCCTGGCCCTGTTAGGGTCACTCAGCTTTTACTCTAAAAGCAGCAGAATACTGCCATGCCTTAGTGAAGTGACCAGCAAACGCCCTCTTGGGCCAAAGCGGGAGCAAGCAACTTCATGGTTGTAGAAAATCTCCATGAAGGTGAGGGAGACTGAGCAATCTCTCAGGCTTGAATCTTGTGCTACAACTTTAAGGTTCAACAAATACATTTAATGAACAGAAAGCAAGCACTCTGCATGTGAGCTGACCCTTACTGTCCAATGGGAAAAATACGAGCAGATGTACCATGAGTTGAGTGCAAGCTGCAGAGAGCGTGGCTTGGGCTCTGTTCTGGGTGGCTGATTGCTCTCTCAAAGAATACACTTAGGGAAAAAGTTTAACATGGGTTTACTGTACAATCACCCCCTCCACTCCTCACCTTCACTCCCTCGTATTCTAAAATTTGAACAGGATTCTATTACTGTTATGTAATCTCAAAGTTTAACCACATACAACTCCTTAAACCCAAAAGCTGAGCTAATAAATGTCAGATAATTATTTTCTATGAGGTACCTAAGACTTCTGTCAACTACTGTTACTCAAGTACAATCTATTTCAGTATTAACAATAGCAAAAATAACCTCTAAAGTGACAAGCCATATCTGTCACTGAAAAGTACACCAGCTTTTAATATATTTTAAATATGACTCATGTAAAAGAGAGAGAATCACTGGCTTCCATCTGTCCCTCTTAATTATTTCTGAATGAGTTAACATTGATTAACATTTTTGCTTCAACACAGATTTTGGTGTTTTTTTAGTTCTTTCCCACCTATACTGTGCTTCAAGTACAGTAGAATCTATTCACTTTTAAGTAAGGATGTCTTGCTTTAATCTCTCTCCCCTTTGCCAAAAGAAGAGTTAACTAGTCACTTTATTCCCGTCACTTACTCAAAACATTAACACAACCATGTTGGAGAAAGGGCTAAAAATCTATAGACTCCTTTAGGATAACTGCAAAGAGGCTAGCAAAAATTCATCATCACTTGCTTCAGGAAGTTGTGTAACATTGTTTTCTTTCTTTACCAAGCAGTTACTGGATAAAGAAAAGTCTGAGTTTAATCCTTTCTGGGAAGAGAAAATATTATTTAAGAAAAATAAGCAGCTATCTGTTGAGGGGCTGTTACTCCACCCTTTCCATATTGCTAAGCAGAACTGTCTGTCACTGATATTAAAAACAATGAGGAATTCTGTCTCAGTGAGAAATCACAAGTGAAAATATATCAGAATAGTGACTGTGCCCCAAAACACTTCAAATGTCACAGACTCGAAGAAAAACTACTCAGTTCCTGTCTCCATTACAGTTACTTTTGTGCAATCAGTACTGCTATACAGATGAGAGATCGGAGTTTAATAGCTTTTCCTATGGAAGTTGTTCATCCAGCTCCAAGCTGAATTCCATTGAGGACTCTACCAGCAGAAGACAGGGAGAGTCTAGAAAACACAGCATAGACAGGAGTCTGTTATCCAAGCTGAAGAACTGCCAAAGACAAATGAAGAAAGATAAGAACCTTGTTAATTTTATTATTTCTTTGTGGACTGGGATATGTTAGTAGATCTATTCAGACGATAGAATTTTGTGTTCTCTTGTCCCCATGAGTGAGAGGAAAGAAGGATAAAATCCATGTTGGAATCCCTTAGTGCCTCTTTGAGAGAGAAAGAGAGAGAGGAAGAGACTCTGACAATGAGAGTGCATAATTAATTCCTGAGCATGTGGATACATCCTTTGCTGACACACAGTGGAGATGAGGATCCTTGTAGTCACAGAGGATACACAAACTATCCCTTTTTCATGATAGAGTTCTAGAGAGCTTTAAGTTGCAGTTACCCTTCAAATGTGGCAAGACAGTGCAAAAGTAAAGATGACTCCATAGTCTAAAAACAGCCTTTCAGTGTTTCTAATCCCAGGGAAACTTTTCTCAGTCCCACAGCAAAGATGGAAAAATTACTGAAAAAAGCTTGTCCTGATAAGGTGCGATTCTGTAAATTACTCTAGTTACTGCTAGGGTGTCAGCTATATGATAAGCATTCCTTTGAAAGAACAATGTACAATGGAAATGAAGTGCAAGAAGTTGGCTACCACAGGCTGGCAAGCCTAATTCCAGTTGTATATTGCTGTAAATAGATGGGCATATCTTGGGTATAAAAGGATTTTTATTCAGCGAGAGAAGGTCCTGAACTTGTCATTTCAGCTTCCTTCTTAAACTATTATCTTTCAAATAAAACCAGCAACAGATATTTGCAGCTTTTTAAAAACCAGCTTCCTGATCACTTCTCTGAACCTCCAGCTTCAGCCCAATATCCTCCTCTTCGTATCTTTCACATCAAAACAGTACTCAGAAAGCAAAACCTAAGCCCCATCCTAAAAGAAAGAAACACCTCCCCCCCACGTAGACTTCATTCAGGTCTATCATTCTCCTTATGTCTTAATGCTTTTGACTATTATTTTCCACACTATTTTCTCTGGCACAAACAAGTTTTAAGTGTCACACTAAAGAGGAGAAGATGGATCTTTAGTGTGCTTAGTTATTGTAAATAACTGCTTCCATTACACCCATTCACTCCTTCACCTGGTGGTCTGCCAGCAGCTACCGAAAATTCTTCTGAAGGGTTCTATAACACAGCCAAAAAGAAAGATTTTCTCTATGCAATCTCAGTTTCAAAGGTATGTATTTCTTTCCCAGAAAAGCTAGGAGAATCCTGACAGATGGAAGACCCAGTAAACAGCTTCAGCCCTGGAATGGCTGCATATTAACTCTATGTCAAGCAGAGATTACAGCTCTAATTTCATAATCTGCCTCTGAAGAGCTACTTCTGACAATACCACAAGGCTCAGCTCCAGATTTCCCAATTCAGAACTTTCCTATACATAGTCTTTATGTTTGTGCCACAACACAAGTTGTATCATATCAGCCATTTTTACAGAATATGAAAAGTCACTTATTCTAGCTTCTTACTGAAAATTTTATAAGTAAATGGAACAGCACGCCTTGTTTTAAGAAGTATGGAAGATTAATAAGCTCTACACACTAATGTTCCTATTACTTTAGCAGGTTGCAAAGAGCATATCTTGCCAGCTGGAAGTGTGACTTACTCAGATAGTTTTGATTAATTACAATACAATGTGAAAACTATGATGAAGCTAAAGCCTCTGTATTTTCCATGATGGAAAGAGTTTATTAGCCTAATGGAAAAATTAAGTTTTTATTCACTTCACACTTCCTTAACTATATTGGTTCAAATTTTGACTGGTTTGCTAGCAGGCATTCTCTTTGGTAACTGAGATTACTTAAAGCACAAAATCTTGAAAAACTTGTAAGGCCTAACACTTTTTTTTTTTTTTTTTTTTTTGGTAGAGAATTAATTGAGATTCCTTTTATTTAATAGCATGCTAAGTAGTAGCTAGCTCCTTCTAGCCTAGCACGTAAGTAGATTTTATCTGCTCTTAAAATACCCTTCCAATCACATTCTGGTGAATAGTTTTATTCTTCTGGAGCAAGTTTACATATTATTTCCAGCACAGTAAATTTACATAGACAGTGTGCTCACCTAACAATGATGACATTCCTTAATATTAATGGGATAATGCTTAGTTTGAACTCAGACTACAGAGTATATCCTAGTAACAAGCAGGGAAGATAAGCTGTAGCTCATCAATTTTTGTCTCCAGCTTTCTTGGACTTGACTACTTGCTCTTTTTAGCATAAGATATCTGCAGCTTCACTTAATGAGAAAAAGTATATTAGTTACCAGTTCACAGCTGCAGACTACTGGACATTTTCAAATTTGTTTGCCTCTCCTGGTTATGATTAATCATAAGGCTTGTCATGACCACACCTGAGTACTTCACTCAATAGGGTTTTGGAGACAACTTCTGCTGCCTCAAAGACTATCACTATGCCACCTTCCTATTGGAAGTCACATCCTGGGATTAGGAAGTTGACTTGCCTGAGAGAGAGACAGAAATTAATTAACACTCTCACTCTCTTCCATGCTGATGTCTTACTTACTTACTTACTTACTCTGTGCACAAAAACAGCACAAAAAAAACTTGCTTGGCTGACTGATTGGCACTAGCAATAAACAATATTTGAATTTGTCTAGGAAAGGAGAAAAAAATTATCAATATATATTTAAAAAAATCTGGTATGTCTCTATTGAAATTATTATCTGTGTGATTCATTTCTCTAACTTGAAATTGCACTAAATTGGAGTACTGGTTTATAAAGCTCTCAACACTAACTATTGGAAGATTATAAAGCAGGTATAGAGTACAAAAATAAAACAAACTGCTCCTATAATAAGGAATACTATACTCTTGGGGCTTCATAAAGCAATTTTGCATCCAGGCCTGACTAGCTTACAAGCAAATAGAACTTTTCATCAAAAAGATTGCTAGATTGTTTAGCAATCTGCCAGCCCCTGAGCTACAAGACAATCTATCCCATCTGTAACACTAATACCACCACAAAGAAGTTATTATCTAACTTATTGACAAAAGGTATCACTCTTACGCTTCTCAGGAGTTATTACCTGACTTCTGTAATATTTGAAAGTACTTAGATGTTTCTTTCAGTGATTGTAAAGTTACTGTGAAACAACAAAAAGAACTGGACGAGACCTTCCCTGCATTCAGACATGCACTTTCTGGATAGAATTCAGGGGCAAGCTAGGTTGTCAAATTGAAGAAAATTACTCTAAAAATTTAAAAAAAGAACTGATAGGCAAACAATTTGCAAAAGAACCTGGAAAAATGATGAGGCTGAAGAAAGCAACCAATTGCCAAGGACTGAATAGAGAGGATTGAAATACACGGTATTTGTGTGCAGCAACAACCGTTTTAAAAGCTTCTGAATAAAAAATTAACAGCTGATGGCATACTCCCTAGAACTTACATCTAGTCTGAGAAGGAGAGCTGTTAAGATAGTGAGTGAGCCAGCAAGACAGATGGCTGGTGAAGGAACTGACACTGCAAGAGCTGGAACATTCAGCAGAGAGGAAAAACAACAGCTATACCCATGAAGGAACTGTTGCCAAGCACGTAAGTGAAGGGAGCGGAATCATGCAATTTCAACAGTTTCTATAAAAATGTGGATGATGTGAAGAACTGCAGGCAACGGATAAGGCCCCAAGCCTGACAGTTCAGTACTAGTGCAGAAGCAAATAGACAATGGAATGATTAAAAGGTCATACATTACCTGAAAAAATCAGCAGCAAATAGTACAGAGATTTCAAATTATACAAGTGAGAAAAAAAGATTTTACATGTCAGTACAGAAAATGCTTAATAGACATTAGCACTGAAAAGATAAACCCGTCACCTAGAATTTATTTGCAAAAAGCTAGCTCTTAGTATTCAATATGAAAAGCAGTGTCAGAAGCTAAGAATTGTGACATCACCCCACCCCTTCCCCCCAGTTTAAACATGCCCACTAACAGGAAAATAGTTTCCACAAAGCTTGCATTTCTCACAGCTACAAATTTACTACCAGTAAGATTCCAGACATTCATAACAGTCAACTCCAACACCTGCATCTTGAGACTCGCTAAATGTTTGCAATCAAGTTTCCGCATACTTTCAAATATTTTTAGTACAATCCACTTCTCTTTACACTGACAAAAAAAAAATCCTGAAAAATTTGGCAATAACATTTTGTTGGAAATAGAGTTACTTAAATGCATGGGAGGCAGAGGTTGTAGGAAGAACAAGTTTGAGAACTGAACAGTTTTTCAGGCACAGGGAGGTGTCACAAGGTCTCATGAAAATTGATCTCAAATTTTGATTCCACTGTAAGAAGAAATAGTTCTGACGGAAAAGAGGTATATAATAACTAAAATAAGCACCTAAATTTAAAAAACAGCATTTCTATATTGACTTTCTGTTAGCCAAGTTACTTTTTCTTATTATTTTTCCAGCCTATTAATGCCGCCATTCATTGAGAACGAGATGAAAACTGCATCCTTCTTTTGAGTTCTGTGATGGTGTTTCTGTGTTTGGCATTACTACACAGATATACACTTCAGTACATGCTGTTTTCATCAAGCATGTGCTGTATAATTAGTGTTTAAGCTGTACAGTTCAAGAAAAAAGCTCATTGCTGAAGACAGCTCTCCTAAAACACTTTAAGCACTGATGAGTCTTTGACCCCTCCTGCATAAGAAAAACAGCTATGGCCTGGACAAGTAGAATATTGAAAATCATGTCAAATTTCTTACAGAATAAGATTATCTTTCTGGTATATAGAAAATTAGATTACTTTCCAAGATGCAGAAAGATTTTTAATACACAGGCCAGGCAAACTAATTGAATAAACAGTATGGAATGGCTCCAAAACATTATAGATCACACATTAATGCAAAAAGCCAACATAATTATGAAGTACCCATCTCAGACTTTTGGGTACACAGAATAGATGTAAACAAACCAGTAATGTCATAATGAGAATAAAACTCATCATCAGAATGACAAAAATAATTAATATGTTTACAGTTCATAGAAGAAAATCCAAACAGTTTAAGAGTCAGCATCAGCAAAACAACCTAAATTTACTATTAAGCTACTTTAGAGAGGCAGGTAGTGCAAGTTTGGAAGAAGCCACTCTCTCTGAAAACTACAGAGAACCTGTGTATCAACTGGATGCCTTTTCCATTAAGTGGAAACAGGCCCACAGAGAGCTGATAGAGCTCAAGCCCCCTCCCAATCCCTCAAGCCTTGCTACTTAGCTACAGATATATCAGAAATTAAAACACAGTTTCATGGTATTTCCCTTCTTATTGAGGCCACCTCAAGTTTCCCTTTCCTAGCTTTTTATTGCATTCCAGTTCTGCCAGGAGGCAGCAGCAACCTGAAGCAACAGCGCGAGGGCAGGAAAGCCACTGCTTCGACAAGGAGATGCCAGGTCACAAGTGCCAGAAGGCAGCAGGGAACAGGAGCAGCCATCCTACAACCCAAAGAGCATTATCGCTTGCTCCAGGCAGGGCAACTTCTGCCAGACCTTCACTCGATCCTCTGAGCCCATTCTTCAGTCACTGCCCAGTTTAGGAACTGGCAGAAGTGGGCAAATAGCCAGCAAGCCAGCCAGGCAGTTTGGCACCAGTAAAGATGGCATAGTCACCATAATCAGTTAAAGCATCTTTTCCCCGGTTTAAAGATTATGCTGTTAAAAGTTTGTTGCGAAGCATCGTTAAGATATAGGTAAGGTAAAAGCGAGGCTGTTCCTCAAGAGGGCACCGACACTTTACTTCTGAAACCAACGTCAAATACCTCCAAACAAATACAACATTGAGGAGAATAACATACAGATAATACATCAGCTGGAGGAGAACGCCAGCTTCCCCTTCGCCTTTCCCAGAGGAGCAGGGGCACCTCTGACCGATGTTCCCGATCCCCTCAGCGATCCCCTCAGCGATCCCCTCAGCGCCACCGCCCTCACAGCGCGCGGCCCCGCCCCCGCTCCGAGCAGCCAATGGGAGGGCGCGCGGCGGGAACGCGGGCCCGCGGTGCCGCACGTGCCGGGGCGCACGTGCCGGGGCGCGCGCGCCGTTAGCGGCTCCTGAGGGCGCGCGAGGCCTCGGCGCGCGCCCCGCGTCCGTCGCACGGTCCGGAGCGGGAGCGGCTCGGCCGGGGGACTGACACGGGACTGACACGGGACTGACACGGGACCGACACGGGACCGACACGGGACCGACACGGGACTGACACGGGAAAGAGACAGGAAAGGGCAGGGGAAAAGCTGGACGAGCGCAGCAAGAGCGGCAGCTGAGAGAGGCCGGTGAGCGGGAGGCGCGGCCGGTAGCGCGGGTCGCCCCGCTCCTCGGAGCGGGATTTCTGCGTGTAAAGCTCCTGTGGGTCACCTCGCTCCTCAGGGCGGGGGTTCTTCTTGGGAAGGTCTCAGAGTGCTTTCTCCAGTGTTGCCGCTGGGAATTAACCCTGCTGGGCACTGTGGAGCAAAAAAGGTGTTTGAATGGTAGAAGCTTTATGAAGTAATTAAATTTTTTATTAAATAATTTGTTTCTACATAAGCATTGTTTTAATAGGCTTTGTTTTTGTTTTTTTTTTTGTTTGCCAGTGTGCAGCTCCTCACCTAGACGGTACCAAGCTGAGGTCAAACAGAGCAGCCTATGACAGGTTCTGTTGCAGGGAGATGCGAGGTGAGGCTTGGGGTGCATGTGCCCCTTTTCAGGGCACCTCACGAGGGACCAGCCCAGCGCACAAAACATGGAATTAGGCAAAAGCAACAGCAAGTGATAAGTAAGTCTTGCAGGACAGTTTCTTTCAGTTGAATTTACTGAGAAATGATGAAAGCGCAGGAAGCACGTGGATCTGCCATCCTCCCCCTTAAGTGAGTGAACCTGTAAGTTGGTTAAGCACTCTTGATCCTCGAGGGCAGCCTGGGGTGAGCCTCTACCGGATTTTATTGGGACTTTAGAATCTTGGGATCAAATTGATTAGCTATTCTGTGTTGTGTTTGCTCAAGGGACAGGAAGTAAACGTTAAATTACACCCACTTGAAGTCACTTGCTAATGAATAATGTAATTATACGCTAGGGTATTAGAAGGTTTTTACATTAAGTCCCTGATGTTTTTGTTTTCTCATAAGAATCATCTGTGTTCAGATAAGCTACAATTAACATTACCTCTTTGAGAAATCTGTATTTGTAACTGCCGTAAATATAGTTTGTGTTAAGAAAATAACATGTTTAAATTATCAAGGCAGGTGGTAGAAGTAAAAAGCCGAACAATTCTACATTAGATGTCATGCACATGTTTTAAAGGCAAGAATTCCTTAACAGGTGCTTGGAGACTTCTCCGTATAGGTCTGATCACAGCAAAAAGAAAGTGATGATTCTACTTTTTCTGTATGGCAGTTCAGGGAACTAATGGAAACTGACTTTCTAGTGTAATAACTGTATGAATTGGCCAAAACTGCTGTTTCAGTTTTATATTTTAACACAGAAGTGTGAAAAACTATTGTACTGCAAATTCAAATATCCTCAAATAAATATCCTCAAAGAAACTCCAGTAAAAGAACAACTATTATTTGTACCTTCAGGATGAAGAATTGTGCTGAGGGAAGAATTTTGGCCTAGTTATTTCATATCTTTTATGAATGTTCAAAGGTGGGAAAGCTTCAAAATGTATAATTCGATCTCATTTTGCTCAACAGTTTCTTTTAGGAAGCGATTCCCGGAGTGTGTGTTAAAGCTAAGTGATATCATTCTAGCCACTGAAAGAGCAAATGCTTATATTCTTTTTCACAATTGTGTAAATTTACAGTTGGATGAATATTCTGGTTTTGTCTTTTTTTCCCACGGTGTGTAAACTCAGTTAATTTACATACATTGAACCTGCTTTGGTTACAGGAAGAGAAAGCTGTGATGGATAGCTACACTTTCTTTTGGGCCAGCTCATTGTTCTGGCCATTGTCTACTGTCTCTAGCAACACCTCAGGCTGACATCAGTGAGGAAATGCCAAAAGGAAGGGGTGTTCAGTTCTGGCACAGAAAGGCTAATATATAAATAAAAAAGGAGCTACACGCAAAACTGGACTGTGCCAATAAACATAGTAGTAGTAAGCTTTGTCATTTGAAGTAGATTTATTCAGTAGATTTACTCTTTGTTCTAGGTTGCCTCTTGCCTTGCTTCTCCCCTGGTAGGAAACCAGTGTCAGGAGTCCCTTTACTGACTGCAGTATGGGTTTTGAGCATATGAAAACAGATTTTTAAGAGCTTTGAGCCAGGATTTCAAGTACTTGGCATCTATAATTGGGGCAGATTTTCAAAAGAGGTTAGTACTGACTGTTCTGAGCTCTTGTGAAGATTTGTCCATTTTGATTTTGTGCCTAACTGAACTGATCTGTTGAAAATCTGGTCTCTGTAGCTAGGCATGATGATCTTAGAATGCTGTGAGGGCAGTAATAACTCTTAAAAAAAGAAAAGAAAAAAGCTGTATAGCAACCCCCACTCAGTTCAGTACCCCAAAACTGCCATACGGCACAGAGTAAGAGTAAGATGGGGTGAGCTTTCTGGTATGTGCAGGCAAATAATTTTCTAGGACTTAACAGTGAAAATAGCTATTGTTTTACTACCTCTGTTCTGGATGTGTTTATTTAAAGTATAAGCTTTTGTGAAAGGAAAGCTGCAGGTTATGAGTGCAAAAATGTCATGTGTTTGGGAAACTACAAGAGTAAAATGCTTTTATTAAAATGTACTGTAGCATTTGTTAGTACTGTTGTGAGTTCTGAGATACCACGACTGCTTCTAGAGTTGTCCTGCCTTCTGACTTGGAGCCTGGGATAAACATTCTGATGTTCTATCCCTGTAGTCAATGGTGCAAGTTCTACTGACTTTGATTTAACAGTGTTGAATCCTATATTAAAATAGTTGCAGTTCAAACAAAGTGAATGTTTTGTGTTGGAAAGAAACTTATTTAAATCAGCCATCCTTTATACTGGCAGAGCTGTTAAAGGGTGGTAATATTGATTCATGTGGTCTTTCTGGCTAGTTATATGACTTGCTATTGCACTGTGGAAGAGTTTTAGTTACATTTTTGAATAATTTATTTTATTTGAAATCATTTTAGTGTCCTTTTGTGCAATGTTTTGGCCTTGCCTTTGGTCCCTTAAAAATCACTGTTTGAAAAATGATTTATTAATTTTTGCAGCTGAAGAAACAAACAGTTTTCTGTGGACTTTTGAGGGGAAAAAAGGAAAGACAAAACAAATCAAAAGAGAGCTATATTTTTGTACACACTGTACTTCTTTTGTGCAGTGCTTGCACAGTTGAAATAAGGACTTTCAATAATCCAGGATAAGTAAACAATAACACTGTAATTTTCATGTAGGAAGCGTGGGATATCTGTCTATATGCTGTGGTGCACTTATAGCTGCATGAACCTCTGACAAACAAATGAAAATAGACTGAAAATGGTTACATTTAATTCAATAACTCTCAGAGCAATAATATTCAGAGACATTCACATAAATGTGATAAGGGAAAAGAGATGAATTGTTGAGGTACCTGCTTTACAGACCTGTCATGAAACTGAACTGGAGACTTAAGGCATCATGTTATTTCTACACTGCCAGTGTTAGCTGGAGGGAATTCTAGGCTTTTAAAAAATTAGTAAGTTAGAATAGTATGGTGATTGTAGAGACTGAAATAATTTGCATGCGGCAAACTGCCCATAAGCACAGTCCCCGCTCTGTGAGCTCCAGGTCCAGGCCCTTCCATTTGCTTCAGAGCCTGTCTGTGTGGCTGAATGGAGACTGTATTTTACTGCCTGCTTAGCTGTGATAATATGGCATTATTCTGTTTTGCTGGTGTCAAGTGCAAGTAAGTTTAATAGGATTTTGATTGGGCTTTGAGAAGTATTCTTGTGTTCCTTGTTAGCCGTGGGCACAAAGTTCGGGAGTTTATCCTTCTCGTGTTGCAGATGTGCACACTAATAAGCACATGTAATCACAGAATCAGCTGAGGTGGAAAAGACCTCTGAGATCATCAAGTGCAACCCTTGATCCGACCCTGCTGTGGTTCCCAGCCCATGGCACTGAGGCCACATCCAGTCTCACCTGAAACACCTCCAGGGACGGTGACACCACCCCCTGCCTGGGCAGCCCATTCCAATGGCTGATTACTCTCTCTGTAAAAAATTTCTTCCTCATACCCAACCCAAACCTCCCCTGTCAGAGCTTAAGATCATGCGCTCTTGTCTTACTGATAGTTGCCTGGGAGAAGAGACCCCACCTGGCTACAGCCTTCTTTCAGGGAGTTGTAGAGAGTGATGAGGTCTCCCTGAGCCTCCTCTTCTTCAGGCTAACATGTGTTCTGAGGTCAGTGTGACACAGAGTCTCTGTACTTATCCATACCAATTTCATGTAGCAGTTGCTAATGTTTCATGTCCTGATTTGTTTATTTTTGAAGTGTAGAACTTGAACACTGAAGTTGCAAGGCAGAACCACTACATGCTGTGTGATTCAAAAGGCTCCTTTCCCAGAGCTAAAGAAATCTCACAGCATTCACAAGCCTCAGTTTGGACAAAGAATATCTGATGTGCTTATGATGACACTCAGTTTCCTTTGTCATGCTTTTGGGGTGGGGGGGATAACTTAGCTCTGTTTTACATCTGTATTCGTTGAATGTCCTTCTGCAAATGCAAATTTAATTTGTTGAGCCTAATACGCTGAATTTGATTCAGCTCGCACCTCACTGACATTGTGAGCCCATGATGGCATCATTACTCTCCAGTTACAGGCATGAAGGTAAGAAGTGACCTAGTAATGAAGGGTACATGCCCAGAGCAATGCAGCAAGGATTTTAAATGAGGCAAAAGGAAAAAAAAAATACTACACTGGTATCTATCAAAAGGCCATTTTTCATAAGTACCTGCTTTGAAAGAGTCCCCAGGCAGTGGTAGTGCTAGGCATCGCTGTGTTGTCTCTGGAATTTGTCTCGGTTGCAGATATCTACAACTTCTGTAGTTCTGTGTACTGCATAGCACTTGTACTGAAACAAGGTCAAGCAGTTTGGTATCCTGATGTTTACTGAACTTGTGAGAATGTTTAAGCTATAGTTCAAAAAAATCTAACGTGGAAGCATATTTACTGCTTTAATACTGAATGTGCTTTCAGTTTTGAAGGTAAAATATTTGGCATCAATTGTGCTCTAGAAAACAGAAATACTTACCAGCAAAATTTTGTATTTTTTAATATTTGGCATTTAATCAATTTAATTTTCTTCTGTGGTTTAAGATATTAGAAACTTACTTTGTCTGCTTTTCCAAAATGTCCTTTCTCTTCTGTGAGTAGAATTCAGTGATACTGACTGTTATGGGATGTAACAGGATACATTTTTTGCGAAGCTGCTGCCTGCTGTAGGACTACTCTGAAGCTGCAGTGAACTGAATGCTTGAGATGAGGCAGCAGGGTAATAACTGTCAATAGGAGGCAGAGTCCATATAAGTTACATTGTATTAAATAGTTTAACTCTACTTCAAATGGAGAGTATTTTCATTCTGAAGAAAAAACAGACCCAGAAGACTGGTGGCCAGAGAAAATGGAATAAACGTGTGCAGCAAGCAAATAACTCCTTTTGATACAGCAAAGAGTGAAATCTAACAAAACGGGTAGAAACAGGCAAAACTGCACATACTTTTCAGAAGATATATCTCAAGCTTGAGGTACTTCTGACAGAGGAAGGGATCCAATGGAATATGAATAGTAAGACTGCCAACTGGTAGAATAGCGGGTAATAGTAAATTTCATTTAGATCATCTTTTCTGCCCTTTCACCAATTTATCTACAAGTAGTCACATAAAGATTCTGAAGCTGTCAGCTGCAGTGTGGCATTCTGTGGTACAGTGTAGTACTTTGGGGATGCAGACCCATGCTCAGTTTTAAGATTATGCAAATCACTGCTGCTATACAAGTTCTTAGCTGCATCAATTACTTGGTTTAGTTGACTGTGCAGGGCTGCTTGAGATGCCAAGTATCAGTGCAAAGGGTACAGTGAAAACACAAAGAGCAGGTGGGAAGAACTGCAAAACAGTCCTTCCTGGTACAGGTTCACAGTGGCTAAGTCAAAATTTCTGTGAAGAGATGAAAAATGGACTTGCACATAGTTACTTCTTGCCATCTGGAATACTTTATTAAATTATTAAATGTCATCTTGCTTTTAAATTTGTCCAGTTTTATGCTCTGGTTTGCTTTAGTACTGGAAAAAAATCACTGAAGTTTTCTAGGTGCTATGGAGACAGTGCTGATGTAAGAAATGTTTTCAGTGGGGGCCTGGCAAAGGGAAACAGATGGCTGCAGTTCCTGGTGATCATGGTTGGTTGTTGGTGCATAGCTGAGCAGTGGAGTGCAGGATTGCTGGGCTGGCAGTGGATGTGGCAGACTGTTGGGAAGGTGGGAGAGCCTGCAGAGAGGCAGAGGTTGTTACCTCACCCCCAGTGCTGCATTAACTCAGTTCTTTGTGTGTCCCGTTGTCCATACTGGGCTGAGCCCCTCCATATGGCTGCATTAACTTGAACTGGAGCCAGCTCAGGTGTCTGTGTTGTTTGCAGACTTTATACTGCCTGCTCAGTGCTGGCTTTTCTTCTGTCCCAGTATATCATAAAGTATTTTTCTGATACTTATGTTGTCTTGACTTTCATAGACCTTTATTTTCTAGGTGGCTTCTCAACTCATGGGGCTTTAAAAGACCTGATGACCCAGGGGTGAAGAGACAGTGTAGGTGTAGGTTGAAGTGCCACTGTTAATGAAATAAATGCTTGAGTTTTTTTTAAAGTATTGAACTCTTGGGTGATGTTAAATGCTGTTACCCTTAATAACTTGCTGTAATATTTTGCATTGAACTGAAGCAAAACCAGAAACAGTACTCAAATTCCAGACTTCTCCCAAACTGAGAAAAAGCCCCTCCTCTATGAACCTTGAATCCAGCTGTGTGCAACTGACATCAGTGCAGAGCTCTGCTGGTCAGGTGGTTTGCTTGGTTCTTGAGTTAACCTCTCTGTGTGGTTCTCCTTGTTGTCCCTTAAGTACCCTAGTGACAGGAGCTTTCCAGTTCTTCCAACCGCTTAGCTGGGGTCTACCTCACTTCTAGTTTTTATTCTGAACTACAAGTGAGCAAAGTGTCTTGGTAGTTTATTTATCAAGCTTTCTAACGGTCCTCTTTTGTTTATCTTTCCTTGTGTTTAGAAGAAACTGGCTCTAAATATCCTTTGAGATCACCTTTCTTCCTTTCAAACCCATCATTTTGAAACTCTCATTTACTGTCTATAAAGACTTTACAGTGATTAAACAGTGCTTATTATGATGTTCTCTTTTACTTTGCAGTCACTCTGTTCAGTTGTCTAAAAATAAAATGAAAGATTCTGTGAGCTCTTCAGTACAGAGACTGGCTTTTTGTACAAGTGTTTAACACACAGTAGGGCCCAGAAATCCAGGGAGGGGCCTAAAATACCAGCTTAAGAGAGAAGAAAAAAACCCACATTTCCAGGTATAAATTATTTTTTGATAGGAAGGTAAGTGTAGGGTGCCTTCAGGGATCATTTCTTCATAATGAAATATGCATTAATGCTAACAATATGCAATGATTTTTAATCAGGCTGACATATTAATGGTATTTAGGGCACCAGCAGCATTTATGTGAGCTAGATTGGGCTATGTGACAAAATGATTCTGTGCTGGAGAGCTACAATTATTCTGTAAATTTCAAAATCCAAATTCAAGATGAGAAGAGGCTGAGAATTTCTGCATTTGATTGGCTCAGGCTGAAAGCTGGAGAAAAAGCAGTTTGCCTTTTATGCATTCTGTCAGCTATAACAATACTAACCAAAGAAAGTGTCATCTCCCCAGAGTCTCTTTTCAGACAAAAGTATTATAGGGCAATAATGAATCTTAAAAGAAATTCACAATTGGAAAAAGCAGTGTTTTGCATATAAATGTTTCTAATGGAGCTATGAGCACCAGTTGTGCTCTAATACCTTGAAAAATACCATGTGAATCCCTGTAGCTTTCAGCAATTAAAGATGTGAAAGGTGTTACTTATTTTTATTTATGTCATGTTCCTTATAAAATATTATATAATCCTTTGGCCAAAGGTACTATTAACTCCTTAAGACTGTACAGAAATATTGTTGATAACTTCAAAAGCTTAAGTTGCTGGTGGGTGACTTATATAAACCACGATCAGCAGAGAACAACTCCTACTAGAAGTACGTACATGTATGTAGACTAACATTTGTAAGAAATATATACTTCTCCAGTATTGTTGACCTGATTAAATTTTTAAGAACAAAGTTATACTTTTTAGCCCCAAATAAGTGACTTAGCTTTATAATTTTTCTCTTAATTTTTCTCTCTATATCATCTATCACTATCTTTAGGACCTACACAGTAGATTTCCAGCTCATCTCTTTGGCCGTGGGGTGTAGAGTCCCTGACAGACTATATTTCATTTTAAGAGAATTAATATTTCTACAATTTGCTGGAACCATAGAAGAAAAAAGTATACTAGGAGTTAAATTAAAAAGAATGTTAGATTTTTTTTTTCTGCTGTATTGCATGGGAAATTGATGAGTGTTTATTTGTCCATCTCAATGCCACAGCCATCCCCAAACTTTGCCCACAAAGTTTGCCAGCAGGAAAATGAAACTGCTGAGTTTCTACTGCCACATGTGATTGAAACAAACTGTTGACATTTCTTGGAAATTTTGGAAGTATGTGTACAAAGTGAGTTTTGTGCATCGATATTTTTTGAACCAAGGAAATATTTTAGTGTTTTTACTTTTTTTTTTTTTTTTAATTCTTCTGTTACAAAATGCTACTCAGTACTTTTTTTAGTAAAGCAGGAATAAGGGATAACCTGCATGAGTGTTTTTGTTTGTTGTCATTCCTCCTCCTCCCAAAACACATCTCCCCCTCCAGGGAATGACTAATACAGGATGAGCTGACTCTGGAAGAATTTGTGTTCCATTAGGACTTTGGTAGAAGAAGCATCCAACCTATTTTGCAAATAGAGTCTTCATCCCATTGTCTTGTCATTGCATTCCGCTGGTCTTGCCTGAATAACTCATGATAAAATAAAGTGGGATTGGGGTTCTAATAGATGGATGTAATGCCTATAGGTTGTTTTTTGTGGTTCTGGAAAATATTGACGACAAGCGGTTTTGTTTCTTCCTGGGCAGAACTGTGACCTGGCTGCATTGTGCATAACAGATATTTTCTCCAGGTACAGTTTCTCACTGGAAATAAACTTCTAATCGTGGCACTTCTTGCAACAGTGAGAGGATGAGGAACTCCAATGAAAAGCCCTAATTGCTTCTGCATTCAGGTTTTGTTTGCCATTAGTAAGTACTGTGGCGTTATCTGCGTTTGTCTAAGGCTCGTACTTAGCTATTCTCTTTTCCTGAGATAGTTGGGCTGCAGTGAGGCTGCAAATGTTTTTGCCTGACGACAGAACTGATGGGTCTTATGCTGGTTAGTGCTTATTTTGCTAGTGTTTGGCAGCAAATAGTACCTAGTTACTAGATACAACAGTAGCGTAGAGTCCCTTGGGATGATAGGACTAATTCAAAAGAAAGAAGACTGACTTCAGGGTTTAGTCTGAAATTGGAAGTGCACCTGATGGATAAGATGAGCAGCTAGTTCTGAATTGCTTAAGTGTGCAGCTAACATCTGTTTTGCCATATGCAACTTGTTTATAAGAGATCTGGATTCCAAAATAGAATTTCCTTTGACTGAGTTTTTTCTTCTGGACTATTTTGATGACTTTTTTATATGAAATTTTAAATAAAGGAAATAATAAATTAATGTCTGACCTAAATCTGCCTTTTGCTTTTGAAGTCAAATAATAAGCCAATAAAACCCTTCAAATAAGCTTGTGTTGCACTCCAGCTTTTAGAACCAGAAGAATTTGCAAAAGATTAAAGGTCATAAATACTTGTAAAAGTGTTTGTTGCTAGACTGTATTTGCAGCTACTTAATATTTAAATGTTCTTTGAAATGTCTGTGGAACAACCCTACGGTATGACCAAGCTGTTTCATGTTTTTGTAAGAAACATTGAGAGAGAATAGGAAACACTTCTGAGAGGGGGAAGAGAATAAATGGGGAAATAAGACATTTTTAGATTGTGATAGAGATTTTTTTGGTTTTGTTTCTGAGTAACTGAGGTTTAATTACAGCCATATCAGATTTACCAATATTTCCCATTCCTGAGTTTTTGCCTATTGATAATCACCATTGTATTCTTCATTCTTTACTGCTGGACACTGAAAAATTTTTAAAAAAGTAGGTAACATTGAAACTGCTCTTACTGGTTCTAGTGTCTTTGGTGTACTGTTTTAGAACCAGAAATGAAGTGTTTTCAAGTGGTACATCACCAGGGGATTACTTTTACCTAAGACACGCTGTACCTTTTCTCACTTTAGTGGTGACATCTCACAGAACTGGCAGATTTCTAGTTAGTGTTTAGTCTGTCTCTACAGGAAAGTAGAATTTACATGAGGGTTTCTTGTTTCTAATCCCTATTTGAGATAGCATTCTGTGTAGCATGCTTTTGTCTCTTTAATAAATCCTGTTTGAAAGATTTTGCTGGTTTCAGAAATTAGTTCTGCTCCATTGTTAACTTCACAATTCCTCATTTTCCTTTGCTATAAATCTGTCTTGTAAAAAAACCTGTTGTTTTTCAGACAAAGGCAAAATAATAATTTTAGCTTTGTTTTTTTTTCCCTCCTCCTTTTTGTGTGTGGAACCTTCATTCTTACTCTTAGTCCTCATTGTAAAAAAAACAGTGAAATTTAATTTTAATTAGGTTTTGGGGGGGTGAAATTTACCCAGTTTAGACTGTCTTTATGTTAAACTGCGGTCCTTAGAAAAACTGAAGAGACCTAATGTACTGACTGTAAAATTTAGGAACTGGGAGATCCGGATTCTTCCCTTGATGTTACTTCATGTTTTTTCTGTGTGGCACGTTGAAATCTTGTTTCCTTCTGCCCATAGAAATGCTTCTGAATTATCTGCAGAAAATGTGCCGATTTATAGATGGCAGTGTATACAAAATTTAGCTTTGGTTTTAGGTATTTGAGTTGTGTGGGGCCTTGTGCTGTCCCCTTATATATGAAAATTGCCAGTACTTTCTGCACATATAAAGCTGTTCTTTAAATACCTAGGTGTTTTTCTGTTCATGAGAGTGCTTTTCTGCTGTATAATTACTACCAGATTTTTAAATTGGCTTAGATTTATTAGTACGAGTGACCTTTTCTATTAGTATCTTCAAGAGAACAAGGACAAAGAAACAGGTGTTCTGGCAGAAAGCTCAAAATAAAATAGTTCAAAGTAGTTTCAAAGACCAAGGAACACATGCAGGTTACACTTCTGGGAGGAATATTCAGCTTGTCTAGCTATTTGCAACTACAGTATAAACACATTGTGCACGTGGCATTAAAGCTAATCATCTGCACAACTTTTTCATTTTCTTCCCATTTTCAGTGGAAAGACGCAAGGGCTTCTGTGCAAAGTGTATTTTGGCTTTGGAAGAGAGTAAAAATAGCTGCTTTACAGAGGTCAGAGCAGTCTGCCCTGCTATGCCCTTAAAACTTCTTGGATATATTTGAAGGGAAAGAAGAGCACAACACATTTGACTGTGTATTGTGTCACTTCAGATGTTGTTTAAACTGGATGTGCCTAAACCTAGAAGAGTTTTGCTTTGAATAGGTTTTGTCTACATCCAACCACCTGTAAGGGATTGCAGTTGCTGATACACAGCACAGCTGAATGACTGTCATCTCTTCTCAGGGAGTTGTTGTGCCAGCAAGACATTCTTTTTAGATCAGATGCACTTTATAGTACTTTCATTTTAAAAGTGGAGCATTTGGCTAATGACAATCTATATCTACCCCTTCTTCCTGATGTCAGGTGGATGTTAACTCTGATGCTTGTGCTAAAGACAACAATTAATTTTAGTAAATCATAACTAAAAGAAAATAGGAGGAAACAAAATATCTAGGGAAAGAGAGCACTATAGTGTTACTTAAAAACTAAAGCAGACATCTGATACACATAAAAGAAAAGTTGTAGTTTTCAAAACTCTTGCCTTGTTTGTTCAGGTGGACTGTGATAGGAAGTGTAAAATATTAAGGAATTCGATGTTATTTGAATCCTTGAAGTGTGATACATGTTAGATTAGGAATGCTGAGTTCTGGAAGGATGGTAAGACATAATTAGCTTGCCATTTCTATGTCCTTTTTATCTACAGTAAATGTCTTACCATGTGTTTCTTCAGCCTTAATCCAAAAGCACTGCATAGGTCTCTCAGATGGCTGTTGTCCCTCAACAAGGCACATTTACTTTTGCAGAAGATGGCTCTTTTGGGCAGCTTTCATTTCTTACAGTCACTCTTCTGCAAGTAGTTTTTAAGCCTTGTTATGAGAATAATGTCTAGTGGTAGTGAAATCTGAATATGTGAATTTCATACCTTTCTTTGTCAGTTTGCGTAATCTTAAGATCTTTCTCTAAAAATGAATACTTATTGCTCTGTATTTTCTGTTTGATAATTATTGAGAGAGTAAAAGAACTTCATGTTTGTCATAGTTCGGATAAGCACTGAAATTGTTAAAGGCTTAGGACTTCCAACACTTCTTAAAAATTTAACTAACATTAGTGTTGCTCTACAAAAGAGGACACATAAATCTCAATATTTCATGTTGGATAGGGTGAAGAGAAAATATACTGTAAAGAGTATGTGTGTATAATCTAGTTACACAGACTGGCGAAACAACACCATCCCATGGAGACTTGAGTGACGTTGATTGTGAGTGTTTGGATGTAAAGATGGGGATTTCCCACTGTCAACCTTCCTTTCTGTAAGAATCAATAAGTAAGGTGGTATGATTTTGGAGTTTTCTGTTTTCAGAGTTGTGGGAGATTTGCAAGTTCTGTCTAAGTAGTGTGTGTGAGAGACTGATTTCTGCATACTTTTATGGATTATGTATTTGCAATTAGATACATAGCATGAACTAAAGTTTAGATTTTTGTTTTGGTTTCTGTCCTCTTTTAGAAGACTTGTTTGTGTAGGTTGCACTGAACTCACTAACAGTATAGATACATCTGTGTTTGTGTGTATATATATGTGCCAGAACATTGGTTACAGGATACAAATCTTATTTAGATATCTATGTGTATTCATCTTATAAAAACTGTTGTCAGTAGCCTAACTGGAGTTAGGCCCCAGTTTTCTTTCAGATGAAAGGACCAAGGGGTTTCTTCTATGTTTCTCCAGAAATTAAAATGAGTTCTGATTTTAGGACTTCTTTATTGGCTGAGATGCTCACTGGAATTTCCATGACCAGGGCAATGAGCTTTGAGAAGCAGGATATTTGAAGGAACTCTATTTAACTTTCTGTGTGATCATGGTTAATTAAATATCTAGGACTCCTATGTTCAGAGAACGCAGTCATTTTGAGTTAGACTTTCTATAGCTTCCAGTAAAGGCCTCTGAGAACTTGGAAATCATGAGTTTATTTCTTTTTAGTGAAAACTACTGACTGACATGCTTTTCCATCTGGTATGGTTGTCTGTTTTGTTTGCTTGTTTTTAATCTAAAAGCAGTTGTAAGTAGCTACTGTCAGTAGGTAAATGTATCTTCTAGATGCATTTGTAGATTGTGGCTATCCTGGACCAAAGAACACATACAAAAGATGTAAAAATCCACATTAGAAATTGTATTTGAACACCAGTTGAATGAAGATAAGTGCAGGATTTCTTTTTCTGCAAGTCTGCAGATGAAATAAACTGCATTGATAAATCCTCAGATAAGTTAAGAAGTGTACTAATTTCTGTCGTTACTGCACTACAAAGCAAGTACTGTCACATAATGCTTGTTTATGCCCATGTCATGTACCGGTGTTCCTGGGTATAATGTATTCTGTCTTTAACACTGCAAGGAAGGCACATTGCAGAAGCTCTTTGTATTTGTATATATGCAGAATTATTCAGTTGGGTACGGCTATGCCTAAATAACGTCTCAGGTATCTCTGTATATGGTATGACTCAGAAGTTACTTTAGTGTAGGTTTAAAACAAACAAACAGAAAGGTGTAGTCAAAGTTGTGGACTTGTACCTTCCTATTCCAAATGGTGACTCAGTAATATTCCGGTGCACTGTGGAAATGTGCTCTGCCGCCTGGTCATCCATCACTGAGAGTCTGGGATCTGTAATGAGAAGTACAGAGATTAATGTTTTATTACAGCAGGGTAGCTTTTACAATTACATATGTAATGAGAGAGGGAGCAGGGGATTGCAAAGTCTCAATCTTTCTAGAATTAATATGGAACTTAAATGACCTAAAAATGAAGAACATTATGATCCAGGAAAAATTAGCTGGCTTAAGTTTCATTCTTCCTCCCATCATGGTTTGTTAATGAGGAAAATCCTTTCCATTGCCATTTTGTACAAAATTATATTCTGCAAGAACAGAGAGTGCTTAAATCTTCCAGATGATGTTTAACCCTCCCAACCGCCATACAGAACAATTTTATCTCTACAGTGAAGTATTTGTAGCTTACTTACACTATGGTTTATAGTAGTGGGATAGCTCCTCCTTTAAACAGCTGCTTGGCTGGCTCTTTGTGTTCTTTGCCTTAGAAATTACTTATGAGATAGGAAGAGTAGCACTAAGTCTGCTTGATTCTGCTTTCTGTCCCGTGCTATCCAGAATTCACAGGCACAGTCTGGTATAGGAAGTGATTACTCCAAAAGTCAGCACTGTTTTCTGTAGTAATTTGCCATTAAGAATGGTGGGAAAGTTTTATTGCCATCTGTTCATTACCTCCAATTGACTAATATTGACTAGTAAAACCATGTTTGACTTGAAAATGGGGGAAAAATAAGGTAAGAAAATCTACCCATAGCAACCAGTTGTTCTGTTTTCTTGCTTGCTTTTAATGTAACACCAGTTCTGGATGTGATTTGGAAACAGAGCTGCCAATTTAACTGTGTAGCCTTTACAATCTGGGAATGGTCACTTAAAGCTACAAGATGGGAATTATATCCCTGAGTATGCTTTATTTAGTTAGTAACAGAATCATTCATTTCTTAAGATGCAACAAGATAACTAAGAGCTTGCTCCACCTTCTCCAGCTGTGTCCTGAAATGTTGAGATTGATAGGTCTGTAAGGTCATGGAGTGGGGCAGTTAAAAAAATCAAGCTCAAGAACAAGTTGTATTGAAGAAGGGTCATGGAACGGGAGAGAAGATGATTAGCAACCCAGCATCAGAGCTTAGCAGGGACACAACACTAATGCAGCTAATCTGTATAAATCTGTTATAGCTAGCAACTAAAAATGGGGGAAAAGCCATGCTCCTGAAGCCTGGGAGCAAGGAGAAATTCACCCGGTTGTTGACTTGCTATGAATGGTACTTGCCAATGCAGACTTGTCACAGTCAGTGAATAACTCAGTTGATTTTATAGCTGATGTTTAGGAGGTGGGCACAGTGGCAGTGATGTTCCTCATGTGTGCCATTTGTTCAGAGGAGGTGCTGACTTCCTCCCATGGAGTGCTGTCACTATGCAGTGTAATAGGAATATGATTTAGGGAACAGCCTTGAACTTACTGAAGTTGACAGGTATTTTGTTTGTGTGCAAGTGTGCACTCAGGGTGAGTCCTGTAGTGTCCCGTTTTCTAAAGCAATTAAACATTGTGGAACTGTCTTCAAGCTTGTTGCCTTCCCCCACTGAACTGCTGTCAGGAAAAAAACAAACATAGCATCTGTTTCTCATTGGGAGAATTCATAAAATAGAATGCAGACAGGATACAGAATAAGCATAATTTCAGAACTGCTGTTATGCTTTGTGGAAGAAATGGAAGAGACAAGTCCAACTTGATGTCCTGCAAGAGCCCTGAAGGTGAATTCCTTTAGGTAAAGCTGTCAATTTCTTAATTACCAGGTTTATATCAGAAGTTCTAAGGGAAATCTACGTAACTTTTGTTATCTATTCTTTTGCTTAAGGAGAGAAAAAAACCGACTTTGATAGCAGAGTTGCCAGATTGATGTCAGAGGTACCTGTTTCAGTTCAGAGACTTGCATACTTGGTTGCCTGCCTGCTGTTAGACTTAACTGGGAACTTTAAAGTGTGTAAAATTCTGTGGAGGTACTGGTAGGATTGGGAGCCCCTGGTGGTCTAGTGGTTAAGGGCGCGGCGCTGTCACCACCGAGGCCCGGGTTCAATTCCCGGTCAGGGCCACTCCCGGGCAGGTGGGGCTCGTTAGCCCTTAAAGGCAACCCACCTACGTCCTGAGGACCTCACTGCCACCGTCCAAGCTCGCTTGGCCCCGGCAGATGAACCTTAGGATTAAAGGGTGGGCTCAGTTCCGCGCACACTGTGTCTCACCTAAAACATCCAATGCGCAGGCTGGAAGGTGTAAAGACCTTCCCCGGATCTTCGCTCGCGAAGACTGGCCATTACTGGTGGGATTATAGGATCATTTTTCTTCCGTTAACTGCTTTGCTCTGTGGGGATGGCTAAAACATTTAAGACCCTCATTTGAACCACCTGTTAAATAGGCATGATATTAAATTACAGAACTGACTGGATGCTCAAACCAGCAATGAGTCCTTTGAATGGACACAACAGTGTGTTCAGACCAAGGAGGAAGAAATGCAGGATAAAGTCTTTTGAGTATCTGTCTTTTAATTAAATAAAACCTGAAGAATCCCATAAAATGCAGAATTGAAAATTAAATTAGTTCATGTTAGTATCTTACCACTAAATCAGTTTTTTTGGAGTCAGAACCAAACACTGTGGGAACTGGATATGAAGCAGTTTCCACCTGAAATTTTATTTAGGTAGAGGCTTTGAGTTAATTCTTACTGTAGGTGTTTAGGGGAATAAGTTCGTAAAAACCATAACTTTGTATTTACTTCTCTTTTATTAATGAAATGCAATTACTGTCTTGCTATAATAAAATGTATTAAAATACTACTTAAAATATATCTTGTTAACCTCTCAACAACCTTAGATTTTTTTTTAGTGGTAAAATTAACATTTGTGTAGAGCAAATAAAATTTTCAAGTTAGGAAGAGCTTATGGAGTGTTACAAGCTGAGCAGGATCATTTTTCATCCACTTTTTTTTTTTTTTACCACAGTAATTAGGCATGTGGCCAGGCAGCACAATGGAAAAGAAATTTTCTTTAATGGAATATTTTTTTTATAAGCACTGTTGGACACATACAGACATCGTCTGTATTTTTCTTCCCTGTAACTCTCTCTTCATGGTTGTATTTTCAATGGGAAAGTCTTTTGGTCATTAATTTTTTTCTAGGTTATTTAGATGCCGTTTGAGATTTGAGCCATTTCAGTTAGAAAGGCAGTTGCTCACACTGGCCATAATGTTTTTTGGTTTTTTTTTTTTCTTCGAGATGCCATGAGGTTATTTAATATGGAGCAATGTTAACTAATATGCACAAAGAATATTTTGGAAATAACATTAGTCTGTCCTGAATGTTTTTAGTAGAGTCAAGTGGGGAGTAGAAAACAGGAAAAAATGTTTCCAAGGGTTTGCATCACTAAAGTAATGCTTTTGCAGCTCAGGTACTTTCTCTGGATCTCCCCCTCATTTCCAGCATGATTCCATATAAAGAAAAACATACTTTACTGCAGTGATACCTAAAGTCTGGGTTTACAGTGAGTTTCTATCATTGTAGGACTGGTGGTGTTTGCAAGAATATTTTCTTTGGCTGAAATGTTAAGTGCTTTTTGCAAAAATTTTGGATGATTACTGCCATCATTGAGAAAAGCTGTGCTGCTTCTTGTTTGTGGGATGAGTTGAGTGGTTTTGTCCATTTTATATAAGCACTAATGCACTTCAAATCTTTTAGACATAGCACAGTAATAACTGCATGTGGTAGACTTGATTTCTCTACAGTTTCTGAGTCAACTTGTATAATTGGAGTCTGAACAATGTACGTGGTGTGTATGTATAATTTTCTGTAATAATACAATATGTAGCAACAATAATAATATGCAAGCTGGTGCACAGCTTGGTCCTGCTGAACTAAAGGGAATTAACTCCACCATCTAAGGGGATCCACTTTCCCATGCCTCTTAATTGTATATTCAGTTGATACTTCAACTAATTTGCTGTCATTGCTTTACTGTGGGAGGGGTGTGACCTCATAAAAGAGCCACAAAATTACAATTACAAAATGGCATGGTAGGGACAGGAATGCCCCCATCACAGAGGTTGTGCTGCTTCTGCCCTGTGCTTGCAAGTTAACCTCAAGCCTTTTGTGAGTTGCATCAGAAAATACTTCTGGGAAAGGACAGGATCTGCAGTTCCACACTACTTTCACTCTCCTCAGTTCTAGTTACATGCCATCTCTGCTGGTAGACTTAGACCTGGGAGAGCAGAGTTAAGTACAAGTTCTGTTCCAAATTATTTAACTCCAGAATTTGCCTTCTAGTCCTGGTTTTCTCAGCATGAATTTTTTATATATATTAAAATTCAAAGACTGAGTGAGGAATTTTAGGATATTTTCATTTGCTAAAGAAGTGACTTTTGCATTAATGTTTCTAAGAAGAGGAAAAAAGAACTACTTTTCAAAACGAATTGCATATAGAAAACTACTTTTGAAGTTGCAAGAAGATATTTAAGGTCTTATTCATGGAAAATACAGCACATCTTCCACTACTTAGCTTCATGTGTATAATATACTATCTTACTTGAAGATCTCTGTTGGAGTGGAACAATTTCTCTTAGAGTATACAAAGCTTAATATTATTGTCTGGCACTCATCCTGCTGAAGGACCTGGGAAGTATCAGAAGTTTGGTTTCTCAGGCTGAAATTTCCTTTTTTCTTGCTATTAGTGATCCTATAGCACCAGGCATGTTTGTGTATGCTATATACCCGCTGACATAATTTTTTGTTGTAGTATGTATACACCTTCTTTGATATAAAGTGATCTTATTAACTTCAGAAAAGTAAATAAAAAATAGCTGTGAGTCATGTTATTTTATTGAAAGAAAAATCCATGTGCTATTATGCAATCCAATCACAAAGGCTTTTCCTTACCAAAGAATAGGACTAATACTTGAATATTTGTTCCATCTTCATTCCTCCCTCCCATTTTTTCTTGTTTATGAATGTGTGTGCTGCAGGCAAAGGGTTGGTTTTTAATCAACTTTTGTGATCCTTTCATGGCTGACATTCTGTTCTCATAGGTTGCAGTTGGCAAATGCGTCTCAACAGGGGAAAACTGCTCGTAGGCCCCAGATATCTAACTTGTATTTGTCTGGATGGTAATTGGTTAGAAGCCAGTGTGGTACTGACCTTGAGCAGAAACTGCATCATTGTCTTCTAAGGAGCAGCCTGAGAACTGGGGTGGAACAGCAGCAGCTGTTGCTCTTGTGTCCATTAGCACTGATGGAAGTTGTTCACTGTTCTCTTCACTCAGGAAAGATTGGCTTATAAATTCTGGTAATAACTTTCTAGCTTGTAGTGACAGCATGTGTGTAGATACTTATTCTAAAAATTAGTCAGCAATTGAAATAAAAGGGAATAGAGAGTGCTCAGCCCCTGTCAGGCAGCTGCTGCTCCATTTCTTTGCTGTTCTTTCCTCTCCTGCCCCTGGTTGGAAGGTGCTGCAGGGGAGGTTCAGGACCTTGGTAGTTTTCCAGCTGAAGCAGCAGCTGCACGGAGGCAGTTCCTCAACTGTAGTTTTGGAGCCCATGGCTCAGGGTTGGTGGATTCTTGTATTTTACTGTGGTGGAAATTTTGTTCAGGCTTAATACAAACAGGAAGGACTTTACCTATATAGTGAAGCTGTTTCATTATGTAACTTCTTTTATAACTTTTTTTTTGTCTATGTGGAATATAATCACTTCTCAAAATTGGCAGTCACCTTAAAAATTATATATAAAGGCACTTTGTTATTTTAACTATGTTCTAAACAATTGGATTATTTCAGACACGTATGAACCAATTTAAAATAGAAAACTCCTAAGTACTTTTGCATTAAATCAATTGATCTTTATTGACTGCTAGCTATGTATGAATTCTTACATTTTTTAGGAGAAAACTTTCTTTCATGCTTTCAGTTATTAAAAAAATGTTTAATAATCTTCACTTGTTTGACTCAGAGGTGGCTCTCTTTATCAGAGATTTGCTGTCTCATTTTTGAAAAGCCTATTGTTTGCCTCTGAAAGGCTCTTAATAGAGCTTTAACAGGAGACTAAATTTGAACAGCCAGAAATATTTGAATAAAAAGTTTGTTCATTCTCACTCTGAATTGTTTAAATTTTAATCTTGAAGACTGCAGCAAGAAACTTGAAGATCTATCCACTCTTTCTGTCTTGCAACTTCAGCCTTTGAATTTATTTTCTACTAGCAAAGTCTTTTATGTATTACTGATTCTCTATCAGCAGAATTATTATTTGAGTACTATACACATCTAAGTTTTACTTCTGAAATAAGATTTTAGGATATGTAAATTTCTTTCAACCTGTAGGAAGGAAAAAGTTACATACTTGAATATTTTACACACAGACTTTCTAGAAATATTTCAAGTATTAGATTGCTGTAATTCTTGTATTAACTTCTGTTTGATTAAAATGATGTTGTTGTCCTTCAGTGATTTTGAGCTATATAAATTTAATTTGTGGTTAGAAAACAATAATCTTACTTATGCAGAAACAAATGGGGACTCAAAGAAAGCTTGAAACATCAAGCACTAACTTTACATTCTGTTTAGGCATGAGTTTTTTCTCTCCCTTTCATGGTCTTTTAGTGTAGCAGTGCATGAAGAATCAGGCCTAGGAAACAGGCTGAGTTGACAGGATATTTTTTCCTGAAGAAACTGTACTTTTGTTTTATTCATAAATTTGAAAAAAAAATGGATAAGCACTTTTCTTGATGGCCTCAGCTAATAGTTAAAGGAAGCGAGGCAAACACCTACATTCTGGGCATTCTTCCTGTCTGGGGACCAGAAATTTATCACTGCGTGGTAAATTTAATATGCAGGGAACTTGTATGCACTAAAGCAAACTTTATGATTACATTTGTAGCAATGTCACTGATACCCATGTAGTATAAAAATGTTGTTGTATGGCTGATTGCATGGATGAGGTATAAATTTAAACTGGGTCTATTGGTCCAAATATCTGCCTATTCACCAGCTGATGATGACCAGGCACTTGATGGCTGTGTCTTCGCAGCCTGTGCACGGTTGAGAAAAGTAGAAGTTACCGTTTCCTATTAAATCCAGGTCCAAGTATTGAAGTCAGATTAATCGAGAGGGAGTGGGGAAAGTGCAGGGGGATGACATTCCTAGTGACCTGTGTGTCAATATGCCCTGCTGAGCTGGGAGCGCTGTTTGGTTGTCCCTGAGGGTGGTTTCCTGATGAAGTTCAGTCAATGCAATCTCACACTGGTGCTGTGTGTGCCCTGTCCTCCCCTGCACTGAGCCAGCTCCCCGTCAGCAGCAGCACAGAGCAGATCTGGGAACACGTGGGGAGGGGACTGAGCTGGGCCTTCACGGAGCTTGTGCTCAACCCCGTGGCTTCCTCTGCTCTGCTTCCTGCTCAGGACACTCTGCTTGGAAAGGACAGGGTGTTCTGTCCTTAGTACCTCACCAAAACACAGAGCTCCCCACTCTGCTGTGCTGCACCTCTGTGTTGGAAGTGTTGCAGATGGTCACATAATTCTGTTGGCCTGAAGGCAGGGGGGTCCGTGGCTGTAGCCAAAAGGCAGGCTCTGGGCTGGGTGCTGGGAGGGTGCTGAAGAATAGCAGAGAATAGTCTTAATCCATTGACCTCTGGGTTACTGGCTCTGCATGCTTCTTCTTTACCAAATTATATTGTGCATTTAAAAGTTAGTGTTTCTGTAGTCATTCTGTATTCCAAATAATCTTTTCTTTTTCCCCCAAGAGGCAGAAACCTCTGTGCAAATTAAAAATCTGATTATGCAAACTCTGAATCATCATCAATTCCTACTGAGGAATATTGCAGACAAAGGAAATAGACCTTCTTGATGATTTTTCTACATAAACCACGTATGTCAAAATATGGATTAACTAAAAGCAAGATCATTTGCCAGTTTTTTTTGTTTTCCATTAATCTCCTACCTTAAGAAAAAACAACTTTGAACCAAAAATAACAAAACTTTAAAATTTTATATTTTCAAAATTAATTACATTAATTAAATTTCAGTTATTTTCTGGAGAAGAAAAGTTGTAAAATCAAAACAGAATTATTTAATATTAAGCTACCGACTTTGAACCAAAATTAAGATGAAAGGAGCAGACGAAAATTTTCCACTTCTGAGAAAATATTTCAGTATTTCAGACCTGAGAAAATAATTTCATAGAATTTTTCACAGGAGTTCACAGAAGGCAATCTTGCATATTTTAGATCTCTTCTAAAACCTAGATCCAAATAAATGTATTTTCAGATGACTGCATAGCCATGATAAAGGTGAGATCAATGTCTACTGCAATAGTAAACTATGTCAAAATTTTGATTCTGGACAACGTATTAGTAGTTCTAATTAGTGAGGTGTTCTAGAGACTCGTACTCCTGGCTGGGGTTGCACAAAAGTGCAAGAAGGCAGTGTCTGCTCCCTAAAAGTCTGTCCTGTCCACTGAGGATGGCAGGGAGATGGAGAGGGGAAGAACGACCCCTGGAAATCTGCGAGGGCTCTGAGCAAGAGCCACAGACAGAACCAGGATCTAAACATTGGTCTGGGGATGCAGTGGAGCAGTTCTGGCTGAGTAACTGCAGGCTTGAAGTGAGGAGGAACAGATCTGCTATTTCCCACAGGCTTTGCACTGCATGTTTTAGCTCTCCTGTCACTGAAGTGGAGAATTCTCTGATCTTTCTTCATCATTTTCTTGGTGCTTTTTTTAGTGTAGACTGTCTTGAATCCTATAGTGTGGTGGGGGCCTTGAGGGGAGGGTGGAGAAGGATATATGTGCTTTCTTTGGGAAATGCTGTCTTCTTCCAGATTTCCAATTTTTTTTTTAATTGAATCTCTTCTATGGCTTGCTTCATTGTGTATCAGGTACTTTCCCCTGTTTTTTCTCTATTTTTTTCTTATTTTTTCCCTGGTTTTCCCCCATTTTTTTGCTCATAATTTTTAGCTGCTACTGGGCCAGAATAATTCGTAATAACTTTTATAAGGATATGTGAAAGACAGATGTGTCCCAAAGATTTCACAGTTTGAATGTGGAAATCAGAGGAGTCAAAATAGCAAAATTTGAGGCCTAAGGCTTATTTTCCATCAGTGTGAAAGCCCAGCAGCTGTACCCAGCTAGGCATGAAGAAAAGAAAGAACTGGACTAGAGAGCCACCTTGTACTGAATGGGGAACTTAGGGGTTGCCTGGAGGCTGTTTGCCCAGAGGGAAGAGATGGGCGTGATGATGCAGAAGAGATGCATAATGGGACCAGTCTCTGGACAAGTCTGATCCCTTCTGAAATAAAAGCTGGAAAGGAAATCTGCCCTTCATTGTATGAAGGCCTTTGACAATCTCTTAGGACTCCAATAACGTATTGGTACCATTGCGTGCTTTGCTGATATGAAAGGGACAGAAATTTGAAGCCCATTTCCTGAACATACAGAGAAAGATGAAAACCCTTTTTAGATATTTTGGGGAACAACATGATCCACTCAGCTTGTTTGTTTCTTTTATATTGTTTGGGGAGATTACTACTAGATCAGTTTCCTTTTCTGTTGAAGTTTTCCAGAGATTTTCACAATAGGTTCACAATATTTAAGTGGGTTTTTGTCTTTTGAAACCATAATGTTTGTATATATAGGGGGTTTTTTTATGTAACAAAAATTCACAGACACTGTGAGCTCAAGTTATCAATATTCAGCTCAGCCATACTCACAGTCAAATGCTGAAATTGTACTTGCAGGTGTTTCTTGTATAAAACCAAATGTAATTGCTGGAGCACTCAGCAGGAAATGGGATTCACTTGTATGTGAACCAAGTTCACAGCTGGCTACAGTGATTAGCAGCATGACTCGTGAACGTCCAGCTGTTCCCCTGCAGAAAGTCTTAGAATAGTTCTAGAACCTGTCCTCAAAAATTTGTCCTATTATTGCAAAGGTTGAAAATGTCCCATGTAGAATAGTACTTAAATCACAGTCAGTAGTCCCAAGCTTCCTACTTTCTTTAAAGTCAGATTTGACCAGAATATTAGCAACCAACGTGGCTTTTTCCTTTACTTATCCACAGGATACAAATTTCAGGTTTTTAACTGCTTGCTAATCTGTTGCTGAATCCCACTGAGGAGAAAAGGTTGCTGCATAAGGATTTCCAAATAGGTCTTTCAAATTAGAAAGCAATATGTTTACTGGGAAATTATTCAGAGTTCTTCTTGTCTGGTATTAAATTTGAGAGTTTTGTATTAGAAATACTTAGGGGAGCATTAGGTTGTCTATGCTGCAGTACTCTACAGAGAGAGAAATTACTCTTTTCAGAGACCAATTGCATAGTCATGGTTTTGTAAGTAAACACCGAACTGTTGGGGTTGGGAATGTCATATGGTTTCATTTTGTTTTACAAATCTTCTCAAGAATTTGATAAGGAAATGTGTTCTGGAATGTTTATAGCAAGCAGCTGTGGAATCTTGATAAAAGTAAGCTGCTGAGAGAGCTTTTTTCAAGAAAGCTGTTTTAGCTCTCGAGTCTAGAAAGATTTGTGTAAGTTGACTTGCAGAAGCAGAGATGGGTATTTATAAGATAAAAATCTGTAGCATTGCAGAAACTTTTTCTTCCTTAAAGCCTTATTTGAATACCCACATTGTTATTAATATGTGCACATAATAATTTATATATAATCTTTCTCCCATTAATACCTGCTAGAGAACTATTCTTCCCTTTGCTATGCTGGTATTAGTTGCTAAAATCAAAAGTCCAGGTGAATATTCACCTGTGTGATTCCTGTTGATGTTAATAGAATAACATAGCAAACTTCTTCAGGAGCCAAATCTTCAGTGCAGGGAACTCAGGATATGTGTTCCTGATAGATGGCTCTTGTAAGATGCTGTCTTCTGATGTGGTCAGCATTCTTGGAGCTGCATGGACTGTCTCTGCATCAGTACAGCAGGATCTGGTTGTAGTCAAAACCTCTCTGCAAAACTGCAGTAATTATCTGCAGTGTCAGGAAGATGTGATGAGCTGAACTCTGCTGCTGAGAGAAGAGGGCGCTGAGCGCATTGCTGGAAATATCTGTAGCTGGCTATTGAATGTGGGAAAGGAAAATGGATGGTCTTTAAAAAAAAAAAAACAAGGCCTGAAACTTGTGAATTTTAAACATTATTTAGAAATATTCATAAACTTTGTTTATTTGTGAGGTATTAATGTTGTAAAAAAATGAATTTTTTGAAGCCTTTGGGGAGTTAATGTATTCTGATACCTGTGGATTTGACACACATCTGCACAGTTAACTTTTTCCTGTGTTGTTATACAAAATGTTGAATCAGTGCCTCAGAAAAGTGGTATGGAGAAGATTATGTGTCTGGCTGGCTGCTTCAGAACAAAGTAGTTCAGAGGCGCAGTGAAAGGCAGCCATTTTTTTGTCTTATCACTTTTGTGCCATATATTCATTTACTCAATTCAAACAGGGACTGTGTAAGACTATCCAGCCTTTGTACAGGATGGTCTGGAACTGCGTAAAGGCTTTCTGACAAGTGTTTGTGGTAACTGTTGAACTTGGAACTCAGTTGTATGTTGCGTTTTGGTTTTGCCACTTTTTTAAATAAGAAGTTTCGTAAGTGATTAGAGCACATTTTGTTTCAGAAATATTAATTGTAAAGCCCTGATTATGGCAGACTGTGCACGAGGTGCCCAGTAATTCCAACTAGGATTTTGTGGAACCTGATGGTAGAATAAAACCATACAGTAAAATGTGCAGACTGATGCATTGTAGAAAGTTAAACCTTCAATTACCTGATTACCAAAACCAGCTCTAATGACCACACTTTGGCATGTACCTTTCTCATGTTTTGCTTAGCAAAGGTAAATACATACAACTCTGAAAATGCCACTGTTTGTTGAGTTGGTTTTCAGCCAAAATCTGCTGTTTCCCTTGCGATTTCTTCTTCAACAGGTGTTGCTGAAGTTTATGAAAGAATAGTAAGCATGTCTCATGTGAATGATAGCAAGGCAAGCATATTGGTGGTAAAAGTGTGGGTTTAGGCTGAGGGGTTTTTTTCTTGTTTTGTGAATTTGTTTTAACAATGTTAAGGACAATGTTGGGAACAGCTCAGTCATGGAAGAAACAAATGGCAGAGCTGAGTGATGAAGTTGGAAGTACAAAACAAATGTAATGCAATTTATTTGGCTTTTGTGACTTGCACTCACCAAGAAAATCTAAAGTGTCTTATGTATGACAAATATGCTGGTGAATCCAGGCTTGAAACATAACTTTTGATTACTAGAGGGAATACTGTACTTGATTTGATGGGGGAGATTTGCCAAGAGCATAATGAGAATTGCTTTGTCATTTAAAAGATGTCTAAAAGATGCAGTGGGATAGGATAAGATTTGAGGGATGTCTGTTAAGGAAGAGGTTATTCTAAGCTGGGTGATGTTGGACTGCTAATACCATCTGTCCCTTTATCTTCTGATTGTCTTACTTCAACACTTCTGTTTGCATAGTTATAGAAGCTGCAGTGCTTGAATGTGCAGGATCCTGTGGCTGTTAAGAGTTTTTTACAATATGGGTGGGAAAATTATTCATGTGCCATTAGCCACCTGACTTTAAAGCATTATGAGAAGTGACTTTTTTTAAATTATTTTTTTAGTGTAGATGGTAGTAGAATTTTGTATGTATTTACCTTATGGAACATTTAATATCTATTTCCCAACTGATATGCCTAAATTTCTGTTTTTATGCATCCCTGCTGAAGGTTGTACGATTACAAGACATGTGATGTTTGACCAACTGCTGAGACATATATGCACGGGTTATTTACTAATTTTTGTATGTAAAATTCTGAGGCTTGTTACTAGATTTCTTTGATATATCGGAGCTTATTTGCAGTACACTCTATAGTGTGTATGGCAGTAACCCGGGCTTTTTATCCAGTAGCATCTGATACACTATCATGAAGAGACAGTCTCTGGTCAGGATTGTAAATCTTAACAGCAATTCCTGCGAGATCACCTCTCTTTCTTTACCTGAACCTCTGTAATATTTACTGGTTTGCTAGGACAGAATTCTCTCATTGCAATTCCAAAACACAGTCAGATTTGGATATTGGTTTCAGTTTAAAAGAGAAGAGCAATATCAGAAGGAAGGAGGACATTTTTGAAGTGTAAGTAACTGTCTGTAAAGAAGACTGGCAAATCGCCGAAAGAATGACATGCAGAGAGGTCAGAAATAATAAATAACAGACTCAATAAAATATATAATTAAGCAAGATTAAAGGAATAAAATATCTAATGTAAAAGAGTAGTGGTTTCTTTCAGTCCTGTTGCCAGTATTAATAAATTTCTCATGGGAAGTCTTAGTCAATTTTAGACGTTGACAAATAGTACTGTTCTTTAAGTAGAATTTGATGGGCACAGAAAACAAATTAGATTATTTCTGTAAGCCCAGAGGTTTACTAATATACAAATCACCTTACATATTCTGAGTGATTTTACATCTATGATTCTGTGAAGTGTTAGCATTCTCCAGTGTGAAGAATGAACAAATAAAATCAGCATTTGTTCATGAGTAGAAATCATTCTCTCTGATCTCAGTTGTTGATGGACTGACTAAAACCACTGTGGTCTATAACCTTTCACAACAAATATTCTTTCTCGGAGCAGAAAGGTGAGGGCACCAGATGCAGGAGAAAATAGATTTCTCTTCTTGCTGTGACTTACAAGTAATGAATGATGACAGACCTACAAAACTCAGGTACAAAACTGCTATTGCACCTGCTGCTCTGTTGCTGTGGTATTTCAGTGTTAGAAACACCACCTTCTTTGTTTTGAGAATAATGTGTTTGAGAATAATTTTGGAAGCACGTGTCTAGCTTGCTATCTCAGCATCACACTGTTTACTGTGGCACTTTGTTACCCACTTATGAGGATGGGCTTTCTGGTAATAGTGTTTGAGTCCATGAAGTAAATTCTGGAAAAGAGCAGCCCTTTCCAGCATCTTGCATCTGACCTTTCAGAAGTTGAGGTTCCAATTTCCTGATCCAGATGGTTGAGAAAATCTTTCTAATAGAGTAAGTCTCTGCTGAATCTTTACAGATGCAAACAGTTCATTAATAATTCAAATTGCCTGAATTAAGAAAGTCATTCCATTCTTTATTCAGTGTCTGAATTAGTGTAATCGTATTTCCTTTATTTCCTGTAGTGCCTTTACCAAATCTTATTTTGATATAGCCTGTGATTAGGTCATGCTATGAAATAACATGTTATAAAGGGTTGTATTGAATGACTTTGATCATAATAATTTAGACATTGAAGACTAGATGCATATGAAGAGAAATCTTTACATATAAAACACAGAAATGCTTACATATAGCTTGTAGTATTATATCAGTATTTCAGGTCATTTGCAGTCCAATATCAGGATGATAAACAACCTGGTCTAACAGTAATTTGGGTAAAAACTGAAAATGCTAAGTTAAAAAAAAAAGCAGATGATCATATTAATTTGTGTAATAAAATTTAAACATGCTTCTGGTTAATTGGGAACAATATGGAATTGACTGGTATCACAAACTTTATGGGGGAAAAATTCTAATTTTTTCTTAATTCTATTTTTTTTCACTCTCAATGTCCATATAAGAAACTCTGTGTTTAGTTATATGTTGCTGCTGTACAGCTACTGTACAGAACTGTTAGTGGCTCAGAAACACTGGGTAACCCGTGCTGACAAGTCTAGGCTCTCATAGCAAGAGAAACAGCAGAGCTCTGCGAAGTGAGGCTCACAAAGCTGAACTGAGCTCAAGTGGAGGGGAAGGGCCCTATTGTTCAATCAAGAAAAAAAAGCTCTTCATTAATTATTGAGTTCCCAATTGGCTTTTGGCCATACCTGCTTAATCAGTATGCTGCCGATAACCTTTACTAGTGAGAATTGGGCTCTCCAGAAAAGTAGGGACTGTATGGACTAATCAGGTTTGGATTTTTTTTCCTGTTAGTAAAAGTGTAAATACACTAAGATGCTTTAGGTCTTCATATCATAAACGTTTCTTCAAACAATAGGTAATACCCCCTCTCTTTTAGCTTCGTTTTTTTTACTAACAGGATTTTCTTTGGGAGAGGAAGAATCGCCTGTTTTAAAATATTTACCTTTCTTATAGACAGGATCTGCAATACTCTGACTGCTCTAGAATTGAGTTGCAATTGGTTGTGCTTTGAGTTCTACAAAACTGAACAGTAAAGTAACAGTAAGAGCATCACATGAACCCCCCACATCACCCCCTCTCACACTCTGCAGTCACCAGAAATGCCATTTCTGCAAACGTCAGGAACAGCACCTATGAATGACAAGACATTGGGGCTTCTCTTTGTCAGACAGCAATTGTTAGATAATTGAACATGGATATGGAAGGATTTCCACATCCACTTGTCCCACTGACTTTGAGAAAGGTCAGCTATGTTGGTGGGTAGCAGGAAAGGGCAGTGGTTTTAGAGATCTAATGTCAGGGGAGGTGAAGTGGAAGAACTGAGAGATGGGAGAGATCTTACAAGCAGCCAAGACACTTGTGTTTAATTATACTGCTTTTCTTATTTTTTTTTTTCACAAGCTGTAAGGAACTGGAAAAGAATGAAGCTGAGATTTGATTAATGGTTGCATACTGCAATATGAAAGAAATGGATAAAATGCCTTTGAAACAGATTTGACTTTAAAAAGAAAAGATAATCTGTTATTGCACTCTCTTTCTTACATAGTCATCTGGCAAATGAGATACACTTTGGAAGACCAAAGTGTAGTTGAGATACCAGTGTGACAGCACAGCTAATTCACAATCACAGAAATTTCCAGAGGGTATCAGAACTGTGTTCTCTGTTTGTTTCTGCAGGAAGAGATGGCAGTACCCCTATGTGGAGGTGCAAAGAGGCATCCCATTCTACGGGTGCCTGTAAATGCCTAGAACACAGTTTTAGTCAGGGCGTTTTCGAACTGCTGAGTGAACCCTTGCGCAGGTCAAAGAGAGAGTTACGTAAACCTCGAGGTTGACAGGTCTACTTCATTCACTCAGTACTTGTCATGGGGACATCTTATAGCCCCTTAGCATCTCCTCAGCAGGTCCACTGCAAGCACTGTCTAATGCATTCTCAGTCTGTTATGCACCAGTGTCTTTGACTGGGTTACTGTATATTGTGCAAATGGACTGTAGGAAGGGGCTACACTGACAGAAGTCATTCGCTTGGTCACTGGGGAAATTTTAGAGACACTGTTATAGGTAAGGTTAAGCTGCATGCATTGTGATTTCTGATAGCCTTCTGATATGCAGTGTTTCATTAGTCTGTAAGTTACTCTTCTGTGATAAAAATAATGGAAGCACGAGGCACTCTTTGTTAAAATTGTGTAAACTGCCATTTTTCCTGTGTATAAAATTGGATCCTCCAGTATGATGGCTATTAAGGTAACTTATTTACAGACCTTTTCTAGTTGTGACTACTCTTCTACTTTTGTACTGAGATTGATAATGAAGGCATCAGAGTTAAAATGAAGTTTAACCCATTCTGTCCTCAGCATGACTCTGGTCAGATCGACAAAGCTATTGATGTATATTCTTTCTTGACACTGTTTTGAGGAGTACAGACATGTAAAACTTTTCCTTACGGTCTAGGGTTTTTTTTCAATTTAAGCTGTGTTTCTGGTTTCTCCCTCTGCAGGATTGGTTCTATTTTCAGACAATCCCACTCTTCTTTTTTTTCCCCCCAAATAAACAGTGCTATCAGTCTAAATTTACTTGATCCTGAAGCTACCAAAAAACTCATATGACTGCTAATAGGAAAAAAAGAAAGCCATAGAGCCTGCAGTTACCATGCCAACACTGTTCCCTGGAATGTAGCCACACAGAGATGGATGCTGTGAAATTAAGATCTGTGTGATAGGTAGGAGGTACCTTTGCATGTGACTGTGCACTACTTGAAGCTTTCATATACATTATATTTTACCATTTGTATTTTTAATGTTATGCACTAATCTGGTCTTTCTGTTGTTCCCCTCTGTCTCTGCACATCACAGTTCCCTATTTTTGTCAAGTATGAGAGAATCTGGCATTTCCAAACATGCAATGTATATAGTAAGTTCCATGAAAAATTAATTATAAAATGGGTAAGATGTGAGGAAGAAAGAAGGGCTTCTGACTTGAATTCTGCCTACCATCTAATTGTCTCTGTAAAGCTGTTGGAGTTGTACTCTACTCTCACTTGGTAGCTCAGCATTGGTGATGACAGTATGGGGATAAATAAAATGAGAGGACCACTAGCAAAACTCACACATGAGACTGGTGCAAGACAAAATGTCTTTAAGTGTATTTCTGTGCTTATATGTGATTTTTCTACATTTGCTTATAGCTGATCCTTAGGCATTTGTCAAACATCAAAGACAAACCTCCTTTTTCCTTATGGACATGATGTGTTTACCTAATGCTGCATCGTTCTATGGAGTCAGAGCTTGCTCCTCATTACACAAACACTCCTTCCTTAGATTCAAGGAAAGGGCACTGTTCCATATTCTCTCTCCTGCTCTGTATTTGTGGGATATAGCAAGAGATTAGGGAGTATCATTCTCAGTTATTTTCTAAGCTGGTCATAAATCTATGACCGTCACAAACCTTGATTAGAATTGTATGTTACAATTCTACAACATTGTGCCATTTGAATATTTTGATTAAGTGACTGCTTTGAAAAGCACTTTTTAATACCTTCACAAACTTCCTTCTTGAAACAAATCCTTTCTAGGAGTTCAAGATCTCAGGGGTTTTTCTGTTTGTTTGTTTGGGGGGGTTCATTTTAGTTTTGTCTGCTTTATTTGTTTCTCAGTCCTCCACTCACAAACAAATGCAAAGCACAGGCGGAGCTGTTGATAACATCCTGAGCTCGCAGGGTTACTTACTTGAACTTTGTGGGAAGATTGTGGATTGGTTATGTAAGTGGAAATTTTGTAGGATGTTTTACTAACACTTTTTCAAGTCTCTAAGAGGTTACTTTATGCACTAGAAATGTCAGTTTTGAAGATCGAAACATCATAAAGCTCATGTGGTTCCAAAATTTATAGTCTGTTTAGACTTTTTTGTGGGTCATATTAAAGATAACAGGCTTTAACTTAATAGCAGCTGATTAAAAATATCTAAATTGCAATGTTTTTTCATGATGTTTTTTGCTGAAGTCATAAACCAACAAAGTGGAATTGATGGTAACTGCACTTATATAATGTCCCAATGAGGTTTCCTTCATTCCAGACCACAGCTACACTAAGAAATGTTCAGCACAGCAGCAAGTGCACTTTGTTAGCGTTAATAATTAACATTCAAAAAGCAGCTAAAACATAAGAACTCAGCCAGAAAGGTAACTAAATCTGTTCTTGTTAGTTATGTGGAAGTATAAAAGGGAGTAATAAATGTTGCAATGACATTTAAAAAGCTGGTCTGCTAGTGGATAGAAACTTATCAAACCAAAACATGTGGCTTGTGGTTTAGATCTGCTGGGTGCAGCTGTGTGTACTGGGGACTTAGGATCTTAGTTACTTTTACATTTTAATTCCTAAAGCCCCTGACTCCTGTCAACCAGGGGTTTCTTCTGGGAATGTTTTGTTGAGATGGCAGCTACAGCTTCACATATTTAAGCCTTTATTGTACCAGGCTCGATGGAGTTCTTGACATCTGCAAACATCGTGTTAATGAGGCTGAACTATAGAAAGGTGGGTGAGAGCAGAAAATCTAATTAGGATCTGCTGCATAACAACTGTTACCGTGAAACATAGCACAGATACAGAAATAATACAGATGATGGATTCTAATTTTGTATGATATATGTATATTTTATGTGCGATACGCGTAATTGCCTGTCCTGGATACACATCTGATAGATACAGTCTCTCTTGGACTGCCTCATTTGCATAGTAAGCTCCTTCCCTCTGACTGATGAAGGAATTCCCTGAGCAGTTGAGACTCCTTATTTGTCCACAAAATTTGGCTATGGAAGTCACGAGAGTTGTAATTCTGACTTAACAAAGATTTTCATAGCCTCGATCCTTTCCTGCAAAACCTATGAATTCATTAAGCTAAGGGGAAGGATCTGGAGCTAAAAGTTACTAAAACTTACTCTTTTCTTATTTTTAAAGAATTCTCTTGAACTGATTATATTTTTTAGGTTGTAGCCTGTAGGGATTGTGTATGGATCAACTGAATAAATGTAATGAACTTTTCACTTGAAAACATCCATAAGCATGTATCAACTTAGCAGAATTTTTCTTGTAAGCTAAGAAGCCATTGGCTCTAATCTTACATCATCAGCTTTGGATTTCTGTTGGTCTTTTAACAGCTGAATTGCATAAGGCCAAATTTGCAGCTGGAACTCAAATGAAACTTCTGTTGCCAAATGGAATGACTGCTTGACATTATTCTTGCATGCCTGCTAATACTATGCTAATAAGCATTCTGCTATTACATTTGCAACCCAGCTTGGAGGAAAAATCTGGTTTTTGATAAACTTTCATTTGGTCGTATTAGCTAATGAACTGAGCGGGCCTCAAATGTAATAACTTTGTAAACCAATATGTATAAATTTACTTTCTGTAGAGAGTAATGCCACTTTTGCAGTTGTGTTAGTGGAAGAAGCCAGGCAGCCGTGGGACATGACAACTAGGTGAGTCATGTGTATACCTGAAATTAAACTGAAATTTTAAGCCCTAACTAGTGGTTAGAGCAAAGCTTTTTGATTGTGAATCACAGGAAATCAGCTCACAGAGGATGCTTTAATCATGCATTGTCAGGCAGAGCACCTGGAAACATTATTTGAGTGGTCACTCTGTGCACTGTATCTATCTTCCTTCCACTACACAGGAAATGAGCTAGGTATGCTGATGCAGAAGTGAAGACATGCCTCTGAATTAAACCCCATCAGATTGTCTGAATGCGGAAATTACCTACCTGATTGAAAGTGGGCCTTATAAATATTAACTAACTGCACTGTGAAAATAGCTTATTACAACATCCAGTTAACAAACAGATGCCTTCTCTTTAGCATGTGTTAGCCCTCATCCACTCCCATTTTCTTCAGGAATATTTTCAGGAGATTGGCACTCGACTTTTGCTGGCGTGGATTTGTTTGTCAAATGAAGACCAGAGCCTTGGAGTTTGCAGTTGATCGTAGCGTGTGCTTGCGTGCTGATCTTTATGCGCTGAGCTGCTTTCCGGTCTAAATCCTGAAAGATGTACTTAAAATGGAGATTGTACGTTACCAAATAAGCCTTGATTTGCAGAGTGAAGGAGAAAATCACAGTCAAAGAATGAGCTAAAAAGGAGCTGGGCACAGCTGAGCATAATCCAGTGCTGGCAGTAGGGATTATAGTAAAAATGTACCAGCTGTATAAAATTGGCAATGGATGGCTCCCATAGGAATCTCTTTGAATATTTAAAGCCAGTGCAGCAGAGCTGCGTGATTAGGACTTTCCAAGATGATAGTAAAGTCTGTTATCCCCATGCAATTCTAACATCTAAGAATAAAATATACCTCACTTAATTACTGCCCAAGCAAAAAAGCTAGAATTGAACTATATACCTGAGAAAAAATTAATTAAGGCCTTTATAATGTGTTTGTAGTTTTTGATGCCAGGGGAAAGTAATTCTGAGATTTCCTATGCTGCTGCTTACCTGGGCTCAGTGCTGCTTGTCTCCTTGCTCTTGCTATTAGGAAAGCTAGTTGCTTCAGTACCCCTGGCAGATCTTGCTAGCTATTGACAAAAATGAAAAATCCCTAAATTCACTGTCTTATGTTGATGCTGGTACTGGTAATGAGGTACTTAATGGAACACCAAATTCTTCATATTATCTATTGTTTCTTTTTGAGAGGTGTTGTCTTAATGCCAGGACTTAAAATTTCAGTTTGTTAATGTTGATTGTTAGAGTACTTGGAAATTTAATATAATTGTCACTCTTTCGTGCTGTTTTACCATAATGCTGTTGATCATGTTTAGCTGTGAAGAGTGTAGTCACAGTATTCAGGAATTAAAGTAATGATAATGCAGCTCATCTTGAAAAAATTGATTTACAACAGTATCCACATAGTCTGTCAACACATTGGGTAGGGTCAGTCCTAACATAAAAGTAATTTCAGTCATTTTCTAAACTGGAGCTTTAGGTAGTTACCTATCAAAATAGACAGCAATATCTAAATCAAATATGAATTGTTGTAGTGGAGAAAGAGAGAAGGAACTATATAAATAAGGAAAAAATAGTGGTCGTAAAAATAATATTAAATTTGAATGGGAGAGCTGATGCGATAAAGGATGCAGAACACAAGGTGATCAAGGCAAGGAGATGAGCTGTTCGAGTGCAATTGTGTACAGTTCCTAAAAAGACTAACAAATACACGAGAGATGTTATTAGACATTCTCTTTTGTTTGTGGATTCTCTAAAAGACTTCAAAGTGAGTGCACAGAGAGTGGAAGTCTATGCTAGTGACCTTTGGGAAAAAACCCACCAACACTGGAGCTGAAAACTCAGAGGGTTTTGTTTCCCTCTCTGCTACGGTGCAAACTCCTGAGGAGAGCTCGTCCCGCGCGGGTTTTCTCCTTTATGTTACGGAGTTTTTCTGACACTCTGGTGGGTTTATTTTCCTTGAAGCTTATGCTCTGCGAGTGTTTGCAGGCACAATTGGGCATCCAGGCATGCAGGGTTCAGAAATAACAAATAATAATAGCATTTCACCTCTCTTGTCTGTACTGTGATGGCAACATGTGTTCCATTAGCACTCTGATTGCAGTGCTCTTGTCAAGATTCTGTTTTTTGCTGCTGGATTCTGAAAGCATTTGATCAGTTGATCTTGGTAATGTGCTGGGCTTTTTCCCTAAGTCTTTCATAGCTGCTATCAGCAGGTGAAATTTTTAACAGTTTGATTCTATCTGTAAATAGAGGTAAATGAATAAATAAATGTTTAATGATTTTTATTGAACCAGAGAATCGGGAAGCTGTAGAATGTAAAGAGAAATTTCCTCTTTCTGCAATTTTTGTTCATAAAAGTAGATGAATAATATAAGGATCTCAATAGGACACTAGGTGCTTTTCCTTGCAGTCAGCAAATAAAAGTGTATTTTTTTACTTTAGCGAAACTTTCTTTAGTGTATGTTCTGCACCTACCCAATGTTTTAACTCTTTATTTTATGTAGTATATTTTATCAGCATTGCTTCTCCATTCTCTGATGACTGTAGTCATATAAAATGATCCAGATGGGCATTATTATTATTTGGATGGTGTTTCTACTCTGTCATTTTATCCCCATGATTTCTCAATTAGTGTTTAAGGATTAAGGAAGGAAAACAGCCCAGTGTTTTGAGGACAGAGTGCAGGACCCCAATCTGTGTTCTATTGTCTGCTGCCAGGACTGTTTCCTGGAGTTACCTCACCCAGAGAGTATGGTTGGGAAAACCCCCACAGGGTGAGTGCTCTTGGTCAGCCTTGTACTGAGCTGTGCTCAGCTGGTTTGAAAGCTGAGCTCTGCTCAGTTGTCTGCAATGGGGGGAACAAACTTGTGGAGGCCAATAGGGCCACATAATTTTCTGCAAGCTTCTGAGATTATTGTCAGAGATTTAGCCAAGTAACAGAATATTTTTAAACAGCTAATTGCAGCTCATTTCCTGTTCATGTTATCAGTTGTTTTGAATTCTGAGCTCTAAAGGTAGCTTTCAGTATGAACTCTCTGGCAAACGTATGTGTTAAGTTCAGAGAGTTCCTCTCTAAAGTCTGTGTACCTGAAAGGTGGAAAAATGAAATGGCTTTTAGGTATCTGTAAGAACAGAAGTCTTCTCTTAGATCACAGCCAGTTTCTTTATCTGTCCAAGACATCCTTAGAAAATAATCAGTAATCTGTCTTTCTTCCCTCCCCTCCTTTGTTCCCCATGCAATGTGTTAGGTGATGAAATAGGTGCATTTGGCAGCAGCTTTAAAGCACCTGAGATTAGATACCCTTCTGAGAGCACATGTAAGAGACCAAGATATGAAAATGAACAGCAGCTCCTTGCATTCTTACAGTAAGTGAGTAGTCTGAGAACGTGGAAAGCAGGGTGAAGTTTGTAGGTGGTGTTTGTCAGTAGATCAGTGTGCATCTGGAAGGGAGGTTGTTACCACTGTTATGGACTGACATAGGAGCTGAGTTCTGTGAACCCTGCAAGGCAAAGATGGAGGCTTTTTTGAGCTACTGACTTCTGAGGAGACCAGAAAATCCCACCTTTGATGCTTGGTGTGTGAGGAGGGGTAGATTTAATTCTTAATTCCAGGAAACTTGTTGCTCTTTCTGTAGAGGAGAAACAAAGGACGGACTTGTAGTGTTAGAAAAGTCAGAGCTGTAACGTTAACTCGCTTCCCTGGTGGCTTCCTATCAAAGATATTTTTGAAGGCATTTGAACACCAAACTGTTCTTTGTGCCTTTGAAAAATCCCTTATGTGAAAGCAGAGGTGATTTAGAATGGCTTATCCTACTTTAGAAGCTGGAAAATCTTTGATAACACTTCATACTGATTTCAGAATTTCAGGACAAACATTCTTAATCTTAATTAATTCTTAATAGTGGTTTGCTTACCAAAAAACTCATGCTGTCCAAACACAGTAATAAGGAGGCCATAGTGAATGCTTGGATACCTGATGTGGGTCCCTGAAAAGGATGAGTTGTGAGCAGTGTACCCTGAAAGAGATGCCTAACAGAGAGTAGTGCTTCAGATTCTTATTGACTGTTACATAGATATGCATTAGATTTTTCACAGTGTATCTCCATATTTATTGTAAACTGGATTTGGTGCTGGTACTAGTTTATTTCTAGCTTCTAAACCATGTTGGCTCGGATTCCCACTGAAGTTATTGATGGTTTTTTGGCATCGTGTATTAATGGTGGGTTTGTGTAGTCAGGGTTCTCTGAAAGTTCTTATCAGTCTTGAGCTACACATTGCACATAATTCCATGAAGGTTATTCCAAAGAATATGCACAGGAAGAAGAGCTACTCCTGGGCTACAGACTCGGTTTGCTCATACAAACTCAGTGGTGGTGTTCCCTTATCCTGGATCCCCTGGGAGGGGTTCCTGTGGGGTTGGCACCTGGCTGCCCTGGCTGCGGTCCTGACAGGGCAGCGAAAGAGTTGTTGCTGCAAAAAGGTGTAAAACTTTTGAGGACAAGATGTAGATCATAACAATAGTGATGGAGAGTTGCTCTTTATATACTTGTCAAATACCCATGTCCACACAAAAATACAGCTTGGTGACTATTTTTAGGATCATCATGTCCAACGAAATGTCAGGGTTTTTTGTATTTTCAGGGTTTCCTTTACTTTCAATAACATATTTCTTCTGCTCTAGATCTGGGGAAGAGGTATACTGCATTTATGCCTTTATTTAATGGTAGAACTAGCTTAACTTTCTAATTTCAGAGCTTGTTAACACAAACTGCATTTGAAAGTGGTGATTTTCCTTCAGTGAGGTTGCATTAATAGGGCTAAAAATTGCTCAGTAGCTACACGACATTTTAAAGAATTTTGTGATTTTTTTATGCCATGTAGCATCAGTTACAGCACTCGGTGTCCTTTTTAAGGATTGCAAGACTAGAAGGGACCATCTGGGTTATCAATACAAAGCCCTCACAATCGCAGGAAAACAGAGACAAACCTGGTGCACAAAGGCCCACAGAATAGTTTTTTTCCATGTACCCTCCCTCACCAAAGACAATAAAGTAGTTTCCGAAACCTTAAAACCAGGTAAAAAGTATTTTTAATTAAGAAGACTGCTGTGTCAGGCTCTATCATGGCCAAAAAGAAAAGCTAAAGCGTAATGAATTGCATACAAGTGGGGAGAAAAAAGAAAGCACTTACAATTAACTGAAAACAGGATTCAGAAGACTTGCAAATTTTTGCAGTTTACTTATGGTCAGTTGTGTTTCTGAAGGCAAAAATGAGCACTAGTTGGCACACAGGTTCCATATAAACCTCTTAGCACTTTGGAAGGGACATCAAAGCTGCTGAAGAATAGATAACCAAAGCAGAACTATCATTCTGAGCTACAAGGAACATTTCCTTTCATAGTATAAATTATCTTTGAGAGGAATATAAACTAACAATTATGAAAAGATAGTCTAGTAATGCAGTTATTCATTGTAAGCAATTTTTAGTGGGTTGATTTCAGGTTAATTTGGAAAAACAGCATCTTTTGTTCAGAGAAAGGAACTGTATGTGTTACCATAACATTATGCAGATCAGCACCCATTACAATAGCATTTATTTTTATAGGAGGAGATTTTCCTGCTGTGAGGGGGGCAGTCAGTTGTTTAGTTCCTTAATGAGTTCCAAAGAGTGCAATTCTTGTTTCTGTCTTAGTGTCTCTTCAAAGATGTACCTTTTTTTCCATGTCTGGGAGACAATGAACTTGTGAATGTTTACTTTATGTATTTGGAGTTTCTTAATCCACAAGGGTGCATAATGTATCGAATTAATCTTCATTAGAGATTTACACAGGAGGGAACTTCTTCTTTCCTGGTCCTTTCCCCTTCTCTATACACAGGAGACAGTGATATCCCTGTTGAGTTTTGTGTATTTTTTATTCTTTACATATTGCCTGTGTTTATTTTAAATTCCTTTTTATTGCTTTTATGAAGCTTTTGTTTCATAAAAATACTTTACCCATGTCTGAATGAAAGAAGTAATTTAATACTATGAAGAAGAATGAACTGGCAGTATGAAACATGCACACATGCACCACAGTGAATGCAGCATTTCCTTCAGCGTTCATGTGATGATTATAAAACTGCTTCCCAGTTCTGCTAATCAATGTTAATATATGCAAATGCATACATGGTTGTTCATGCACACCTACATGCTCATCAGTTCGTACAGAGGAACTCTTAGGTGAATAAAGTCATGAGCGTGGTTAGCACTGCACAGAGCAAGTTCCCTCCTGAGGACAAGTGCTCCCAGTTGTTCCCTGACAGCGTCCCCCTCCTGCCTTTTGGCCTCAGTCCTGTCCAGGTTGGGTAAGTGTCATGATGTGCTCCCATGCAACTTGTAACACAGTTAGGACTGGTGGGCAAATTCTGCCTTCAGATCTGTGCAGTTCCCACTGGCTTGGATTTGAGTGGTTCACAGAAACAAAAGGTTAAAAATGGGCCTCCAAGAGTTAGAGATGGAAGGAAAGACTGGAAATGTGGCTGTTGGTCTGCTGTCAGCTGCAGCTGTGGATCCCCACAGAGGGTGAGAATTTCTGCTGAGGTGTCAGGAGCAGATTGTGCTTCACTAATGGGAAATCTAGAAGTCAGGTTGTTTATCATAACTGTATTCTTAAACTGCACTTGCTTATACATTTAAAATGATTAAATTTCTTGCTATCTGTAGATATTATTCATCTTCATTTGGTGTATCTTAAAAGGATTGTGTTACTGTCAGTTGATTTTTAGTGATACCAAGAGAGGAATATAATATTGCTTGCCTCTTTATTGTTGTTTCTTATTTTGCTATTTGCATGCCAAGCGGTCTCTCTTGCTAAGTTCCCATCTTATGTCTGCAACAGACAAGGAGTAGCTTTCAGTAATCCCCTTGACAACATTTAGTAGATTGTGCTGAGTGCTAACAGTGTTTTAATTCTATCTCCAGTATCTCAGGGTGTGATACCAGGTACGAGCTGAGGAGTTTCCAATCCAAGCAGGCTTGGATTGAACAAACCTCTGTTTAAAAATAAAAGCCCCAGAAATGACTGAGAAGCACTCTTGAGCAGACAGAACCCTGTCCTTAGAAGATATTGAGGCTAAGTTTTCCCTCAGTAAGAGATGCGAAGAATTTGAGAGAATTAATTTCTTTTATTCCTTCTTCAGTTTACTATATTCTCATGTGCAGTTAGACAGCATGAATTTTGAAAGAGTTATTCTGGATCTCTGCATTTGCACAATGCTCTCAGCTCTCCCGCTGGCTGAGCTGCCAGCTGCTGGCCTTTGCAGAAAACTGGTGAACTGAGGCTTCAGTTGCCGGGGCATTAGGAATCCATCAAGGGTCTGATCTTGCTGGGGATGCTTTTCGAAGAAGGCCTCAAAGATTTCAGACCACAAAGATGAAGATTACCCTGCAAGAGACATAAAGCCCAGCTGAAGAAATATGAAAAATAATTGTAGCTCTTGTGTAGCAGCAGGTAGGGCTGCCTGCAGGAGGCTGACCTTTCCCTTAGTCCTTAGGTCACTGAAAGTGATGCTGTTTCATGTGTTTCTAATGACAGTTCATTGGAGGATTCCAATGTGGGTCTTTAGAGTGAAAAATATATTAATATGCTGAATGCTTCCAAATGGATATTTGGGGGGAAAGGGGGTGTATTTATTTGTGTTGCCAGAACTTTTTGGGGGGGGTGGTGGGGAGGGCAGATTAGTGCAAAATTAAGTAGATAGCAGTGTACATCTTTAATGTTAAATAGTTATGGCTACTGTGAGCTGCTGCTCTTGGTATGAGCCTTCTCTATGATCCAAGTGTAGCATCTCTCTCTCCTGTATTCTGCATTTGCACTGACATAATGATTCTGAACTTAGAATCAATAAGATGAAAGAATTAGTCATTATATATGAGTATTGTGTCTTTTCTTAGGGAATTTAATCAGTAACACCATTCACAATTAATTTGAACAAATCTAAGCAGGTTACAATGGGTTCAGGAGCAAGAATATATTCTTAAGTCAGACAACACCTCTATTAAGTGTTCAGATTAAAATTATAATTTAAATTAAAATTCAAGTGAGGCCCATTTCCCTTTAACCAATTTCTTGGAAATAATCACTGCTGAAGTACATGTTGAGCCTTTTCATTAACCTTTACAAGAAAGCTCTAAGTGTTGCTCCTTGGCTGAGATGTTAATATGCTAGTCATACTGATGACCTGTTCACAAAAGCTGAATTACCAGCTGCATTTGCATTGATCTACAGCTGAAGAGAGCTATTTCAGAGCTGAGTGTTGTTCTCCAGCTACAACTGTATATAGTTATTTGAGGGATAATACAACCAACATTAATTATGTTGATGAAAATGCATCAGTTTTTAATGTGTTGAGTATGAAATAAATGATTTTATATATATGATGGGAAATCTTGTACAGTGAATAATAATTTTTCCCTCAAAGACACCAAAATAGGCTGTTACTGCTCTCCTAAAAGCTGTGGGAAGGGGTGAGATAGAAGGCAAGAAATGGAGTCATCTCAGAGGGGAAAGTTACTTGACTAGCATTAAACAGCTGATTGTTGCCTCAAAGAATAAAATTGCCTATTTGCAGAGGGCAGCTCATCTTCTGATCCAGTGACTAGCTGCAGGTTCAGCAGCTCATTGGGCTTCCTCCTCCCTAACAAGCTGTGGCTGAATACAAGGTGTGTCGCTTTGCAGAACTGCAGCAGGTCAGCCAGCCTGGGCAGGGAACGAGGAAGTGCACACAGAGGCTGGGAGCTCCCACGGGGCAGGTGATGGAGGCAGCAGCAGTATTTCACTCTGCCTGGTGTCTGTGCCCCAGCTGCTGCCAAGTTTCGGAGTCACCGTCTCTCAGCTGCTCGTGTTGTGCAGTGGCGAGGAGGAAAAGGCAGGGGAGGGTTTGACTGGGACCTTGGATGACACAGAGATGTCAGAAATGGTAAAGCATATCTAAAAGTTTGTGACGCAGTGCTTTGTCCTGTATTGGTTGCCATAACCTAGTCTTTACTCTAGTCATCGAGTTTATCCTCCAGATACAATAGAAAAAAGGAATGCAAGTTATGTAGAATTACAGAGTTAGGCTGTTGTGGAGAGGTCCCCCTTTGTCCTGGCCTGACAGTCCAGTTAGTGGTAATGATGGAATTAACTGTCTCTTTGAGATGAAAGCCAGTGACAAGAGATACAACTCTGGTTCGTTTCTGTAGTATTTCTCCTCAATTTAGCATGTCTTGAAGGTAGGGTTCTAAACCTAAAAGCAGGTAAAAGTACTACGTGTGCTGTATAAATACAAATGAGTAGAAACAAGATGTATTAGCAGTACTTACATGTCTGCATGCATTAAAAGAGAACTGTGAAACAGAAAATGTTAGGCAGAATTAAAAATAAGGCACGTTGCAAGATTTGGGTTTCCTGCTATGTGAATGGCAAAGTCTTTTGTTGGTGATGAGCTTTTTTGTGTAGTTATACCAAACTTATTCCTGTTGGGGGAATTTCCATAAAGTAATAATAATAATTAATTCACTTATACTCCCCCAAATATGAAGAAATAAGAGTAGTTTGAAGGGTTTTTCTAAGGGGAAAAAGATGTGGTCACAGCTCACAGAGAAGAAGAAATGAGGACAAATATGTCCTATACCTAGTAAATCACTAAAACCTAGGCTCAGTAGCTTTTTCTCTGTAGAATTTTTGGCAACAGTATCATAAAGCAAAACAGAAAGTTAAGTCACACATCCTACGTTCTTATGAATTTGAGTATTTGATGGGAAAGTTGCCTAGATTACCCACTTATCAATAAGATTTTTTTCTCATTGACTTACAGTATAAAGTCTCTCCTAGCCTCACCATGTGAAACTGAATTACAGTAGTTAAACCTCATCAGCTTTCAGCCTCCTCGTACGAGGCACAATATCAAATGATCCTCAGCTGCTCCTCAGTCTCCCTGTGGAGAAACAGCTCGTGACCATTGTGCTTCCTGAGAGGTCTCGAGTGCGTTGCTTCAGGCAGAGACCATCTCTTTTCTAGGTAACTGTTGAGTTTAGACTGAGGGTATTCAGAACACAAATTGTTCCAAGAATTGTGTGTGTGCTGATGACAGGGGTAGTTTGATATGTGAGGGTTTGACTGCTCAGTGACTGTCTGACAAATATGCTGCGGTCTGTGAGTTCGCTTGTAAGGGGAATATGATTTTTACATATCATAAAAACTACTTTATAGTGATAGTTCTGTTTTGATTCTTCTGCTGATGGTATTTTAGCATGAAGCATTGTATATTTTGTAAAAGCAAGCAAAGTTGTAATTCGAGGAGAACTGACTGAAGCTCTTTTCTCTTTACGTTGCGACTTAGGGAGACGACTGAGTTTAAAAGAAATATTAGTCTGGTGAAGTGCCAAATCAGCGTGATACCAGCACAGTTGGTAACCAACATATGCATGGTTAGTTGATAATTCTGATTATCCCAGAGATATAATCCCAGAGATTATTCTCTTTTGAAAAAACACAGTTTTTCTGGTGAATACTTAAAGCATTTGGACACTGAAAAATCTTAATGCTTACATGGCAAGCTGACACAACGTGATCAGTGGCATTCTAAGCTTTTGCAGTTCAAAATATGCCATCACTCTGCCCTCAAAATAAAGGCAGAGGTTTATATGTTTATAGGAGTCACAAGTGGTTCTTTGAACCAAATCTATGCATACAGGAGTCATTTGTTCTCAGTTGTCTCATTTCCAGCCAGGAGCACATCCAGAATGGTAAACACAAGGTCCAGTCTTTGGATCAGTATAATTTAAAATCTAACACTGAGATTGTCAGTGTCAGCAAGGGTCCCTGTGGTTGATTGTTGCAGCGATGGGCTTTAAGAAAGGGTCATTCCACACAGTGGAATATAATCACTAAATTAGTTTATAAAGCCTTCCATACACTCTGTTTCAGGCAACCTTTTATTTCTGTTTATGATACTGCATACTGAAGCCTAGGATTTTATAGGTGAATTCTTAAATCAGATTCATGTGAGTCATCCCTATACATTTAGTCTTCAAAAACCCAGTGTAGTAAAGATCGAGTCATTCAGCTCAGTGCTTCCATGTGTTTGGGCTTGCAGGTGATATGTACAAGCTGTCTGAAGTTCAATTCTATTTGGCTTCTCTGCATGTTACACTGTTAGCCTTTGTCACACTGTTTTTAACAAGCCTTTATTTTGAAAGGCAATCAAATTATGGAAGAAAAGGTCAGTAATAGGAGATCTCCCATGGAGGAGTTTGTGGGAGCTGACACCAGTATGCAGGTCCCTTGTGCCCTGGTGGCAGAAGCTGCCATTCAGCACTATCAACTTAATTTGCAGGTGGCATCAACTGTCATGTGTAGTATTAAAGGGCAAAGTGACAATTTTACACTGAGTACTACTCGAGTTCCTTTACTGACCGGGCAGGCCTGAAAAGCCACAGCTACAGTCTGAACAAGGTTTCAACCTGGCTGAATTACTTGTTGCAAATCTGTTGTGTAGATTTGTGGGTATGAGCCATTGTAAGTGGACTCAGTGAAGGACTTTCAAAATAGGGTCCTAATTTAAATCCTTCAGTTTCCAGTGTATGCCTGTTATATAAATGTAATGTATGCATGTGTCCTGGAACTACAGCAAGCAGCTGTAATGTGGCTGGGGATGCAAATAGCTCAGAGAGGCCTTGGACAGCCCGTACACATTTGCCTGTAGAGATCAATGTTAATTACAAAAGCAGTTGTTTCCTCAAAAATTGTTTGTCAGAGTTCTTGCAATTGAAAAGAGGGATGAATGTGATAAAACAAGGCAGCTATTTGGTTTCCGAGAAATACTCACAAACATAGAATTAGTGCTTTTATTTGTTGTTGTTCTGCTTTCTTTGCTTTCAGATAATGTTGGAGCACAGAAAATCCTGGGTTGTAGAAAATGAAAAATCAGTAAACCTGCATTTCAATAACAGTTGACTTCAAAGAACATCTTTGATTCTGGAGGAGTGGTTTTGGAACTGAAGTGAACTTCCTTTGAATTTACTTAGGTTGTATTCATGCCTTCCTTTCTTCTGTTAGCTGCTTGTAATTTCATTGATCTGTAAATGTATCAGCAGTATATCTGAAAACATGGTATAACAATGACAGAATTAATATGCCAAGCAGCATGTGAAGGCACTTTGACAAGTTTGAGGTTTACCAACAGTAAGTTTAAAAGATTAGGTTGGAGCTCTCCAAGTGACCTACATGAGTTGTTTACTGAGTCTCATAATGCTGAAAATCAAGTTGTGTTATCAGCTGAGTGAGCAGCAAAGTCTTACCACCTTCAGTGCTTACCAGTTGGGCTTCTTTGCCTTAGTGAGCCAGTCATAATTCTCCATTAGTTTCAGGATAATAAATTCAGCAAGTAATTTTGATCTCAGCTACAAAATTACTTCTTTAAATGCACAAGACACTCTGAGATACAAAGGAAAAATTATTCATGCATATTAAAAACAGAACACAAACTTTTAAAATTTAGTAGAAGAGGTTTTTTGTCTTTGGAAGGATGAAGTGGCTGGATCTTGCATATACTGGCCTTATGGCTTTTGGCCAGTAGTATTTTCCCTCACAAAAGATCAATAATCCTTTTAACCAGAATGAATAGTGGAACCAGCTGGTGGTACCTGCTTTCAGAGTTCTATGTGAGTTCAGGGATCTCCTCCCAGGCCCTGCCCAGCTTGACAACACTTACTACAAAATGTACCAGCAATATTTAGGGACTTTTTGGTTGTTTTGGCTGTAGAGCTCAAGAGGGAATGAAGGTGGCTTGGAAATGAATGCTCCTGTTCCCCAGGAAAAGGTCATTCATTTTGCAGTAGCTGGTGGGTTATGCTGGTCCTGGGGTGTCTCTGGGATAGCAGTGTGCTGCTCACAGCTAAGGTAGTTACTTCTCCTGATCATATTGCAAGTTGTCCTTTTGGTATGAAAAGTTTGATGTTTAATTGTATAGACATCAGTGTTTTTTTCTTACCTGTAGCCAAGACACAGTGGAATTTGAAGTTCTTTTTGTGTGCTGTACAATACAGCTTTGTGTCACTGCACAAGGCTTCTGGGCCCTTCATTTCACAGATAACACCTGTCAGATTCATATAACAAAATAAGAATAAAAATTAGTGTTTTCTTTTGTGAATTCCTTTCACTAGAGGAAATCCAAAGACTTTTTTTTTTCAGTTTTGCTGGTGCATTTACAGCACATAACAAAAACTGTCTGAGATAAAAATCTACTGTACTTTGACTCCCGTTGATAGTGAAGCTCATTACACCCCCATTATAATTATTACCCTCTTTATGTATACCTCGTTAAACACTTCAGAAGCTGGCATCCAGGGGATGCTGTTTTAAGAAACTATTTAAGTGATCAGGATGAATTATGTAAGATAGTAACAGTATGTTCCTTCTGCATCACTTCAGATCTTACAAAATTTGGGGTGCATAATAATCAGAATTATACAAATAATATTATTCAATCTAGCAGTTCTCTGATGCTTTCCCAGTATACATTTGCTTCACTAATGCAAATTTACCTCTGGGAGCAGTCCTACTAAAGACAATATAGAAGTACAAACCGTGGCCAAAAACAAATGGCATCTCTACCTGCAATACTCAAATAAAAGTATGTCCTGAGAAGTGTAGCATAGGCAAGGGGCAGCCAGCAGAGGTAAAAAGGCAACTAATAGCTAACAAAGATAATTTAAAAAAAAAAAAAAAGGCATTTGTGTTTCATCACTGAAGTTGTACCATTCCTGACACAGACTCTCAGTTGTTGGTATATGACATCTTCAGCTATGGAGGGAGAATCAGAGAACCCTCCAAAAAATTAACAGTGTCAGAAACGTTACCTTTCACAACTTGCACCTTTTCCTTTGGGAACAGTTCTGTCACACGCAGGAGATAATGCAAACTTGCACTGACATATGATTTTCATTTCAGTGCTGAAGAGCTTCACTTCCAAGATCATTACATTCAATATATGAAAGCCTGCATTTCTAGTAAAGACAATTGAATTTTTAGAAATGTATTTCTGCTCTACAAAATGACTCTTAAAAATTGAATTCTGAAGTGAATCACAGGGCAAAATGAGTTTATTTAATAGCAGGACAAGACTATGTTGGTTTGGAAGATGTAGCAAAAGTCTCTCCAGTTTAGGCATTGCATTAACAATCCTCCTGTGTGAATGCTGTACTGCTTAGCTCTTCTATAAACCTAATAATTTGCACAGACATTTGACATGCCTGGTGATGCTCTTTGAAAACAATGGACTGCACAGTGACTCTGGAGAATGGAACAAACTTGACAAATACATCGATGCAGGTCTTGTAAAAACAGCCCCATGTTTAACTTGCTGTGGTAGAACTGGCTGTGTAGCAGTTACTAAACCCAACCTTTCTGAAGCTAAAATTAGTTGCTTGCACTGTGAATATGCATCAGAGAGCTGGTAAAGAAAAGAAAAAAAAGAGAGAAGCCACTTTGTGTTTTTTCTGGCTATGTTTGGCCCAAATTTCAATGCACTTCATCCTGTTCCCCCTGGAATAGCAGCATATATATGTCCATAGTACCTTGTCTTCTTGCTGAACAGTTGTAATAGTGAAACTTGCCTGAGTGAATAAAAGCAGCAGTGAGGATCTAGGATGTTTGCTTTGCATCTTAAATACTGAGATCAAGTTGTTTATACTGGAGGTAGGCCTAGGTCTGTTTTGAATCAGCACTTCAGATTCTCTACAGCTTTGTTATTTGTATTGAGCTCTTATTTAGACTTATCTTATATTCCAGCGTATGGAAATATCATGCATGAAATACCATGCATGAAAATCTAATCTGGAAACACCACGCATTGGTGCACATAACTTCTGGCTATTTATTGAGGAACAGCTGTTTCAATTAAACATTTTACTTTCAATCATAATAAAAAACTAGTAATAGGTTGACTCAGTAGAAATTTTCAAAAGCACATTAAATATTTAAAGAAGTTTTTTTCTGCTGATGGCTAAGAGAAGCATCTAGTGTCTGTCATCTCTTAGTGATCACACAAGAACACTGCAGGACTTCTTTTGAAATATGTATACAAATACTCTGCCTCTCCTGCTTCTTCTGGATGTAGGACACTTCCTGTTTTCATTGTAGTTCCAAGAGTAATCAAAATATGGAGTGTAAAATGAAATATCTGTAGATTGTCCTGATCTTTACAAATGCATTTAATAACAGAAACCCACAGAATTTTAAAGGAAAATAAAAGTCCACAAAATAGTGAGGAACTTTGTATGCACATATGCATACCCTAACAAAGTAGCTGCTCATTTTCCCTCATTCGTTATTTTTTTTCTTTTCAGGTTCTTGTCAGATTCTTTTTCTGGTTTATGCTACTCTCTGATTTAGTGGTAGAAGTGGTAGAATGTTCCATATTTAGCACATCTTCTCTTGTTTTGTTTCTAAACAGGGAACACTTTGATTAATGACAACACAATTTTGATATTTCAAGGATACACAGAATTTTGTATATACTACAAAACATGAGATTACCCTTTATTCTTGTTTTTCCACAGAGATACAAAAAATTTTGGTTCAGAAATGAGATTCCCCTTTCCTCATCCCACCTCAAATTTTGCGTTCACTTTTTTCTACCAAATTCCCCCACAACTCGTGCACGAAAGCAGTGATGTCTGAGGAGCAGAAACCTCTGAAGCACAGAATCTGGAAGGCTGAAAGCATCCAGGTGTGAGCCAGGATCTGCTCTGCCCACGGACAGCAGGGAGACTGGGGCAAGTGAGTGCAAAGGGCCAGAAGCCTGGTTCCTGCCAGCAGTGGTACCAGACTGAGAGCATGGGCTGGCACTGAACTCTGCCTCCTGTGCTGTGCCAGGGACGTGTCCAGAACACACTGAGCGCATTGCCCACTTTGTCAGGGCATTTTGGAAGGGAAAGAGGAAGGATCAGCATTTTCTGTGTAAGACAGTGATTAACAAAAAGTGAAGTAAATCTTAGGATGAGTGAGAAACATATTGCAGTCCTTCTGTTTTGCATTTTTGTGAGAGTGAAAGGTTTTTTCTGACAATGCCACGGTGGCAAACACATTAAACAAACGCTGCAGGGTTGTGGTGGCTCATCCTGAAGGGGAAGAGAGCACTGGATTCATAGATGTCTGTGATTGGAAAGTACTGGCAAATGTTCAGAGCCTTTAAAAAAAATTTAGTTTTATTAGTAAATTATGCACTTGGCATGGAAATCGGTATGTTAGTCCTTTATCTTCCAGTATAAACACACAGTGGTCCATTTTGAATAAGGGGCAGGGTGAAAGAGAAGAGCGAAAGACATTAAAGAGAGGGAGAAGGAGAGAAAAAAAAGGTCCTTGCTCCAGTGTTGATCCAGCATCCTGGGATGTGCATGCCTGGGATTTGTGGGAGGTATGTTTTTACAGATAAGTTTTCCCTACCCTGGAGCCAAGTTTCTCCCTTTCTATACAAATTAGTTACGATGTGCTGTTTGTTCTTCTTGACCCTTCTGGAAATGAGTCAGAGGCTTTGGGGGTCTTTGGTGGTCTGGATTGCCCCTGCTGAACTGGCCTTTGGTTGACAGTCCATGGCCATTCTCAGCCTCCTTCCTGCCCCTGTGCTGTGTTGTGCTCGTCTCCAGGAGCCAGAACAAGGATGTTTCTGCCAGAAAAGTGCTGCCCTACCTCTGCATGACCCCTTCTCCGGCCACATCCTGTTCTTTCTCACAGCATGTCCTTACCAACAGTCCCTGCTGGCTCCACCCTGGCAGGCTGTGGGTGTTTGGGACCTACACAGCAGCCCCTTGTCTCCTGGCTGCCACGGTGTCTCCACAGACCCAGAGCTGCAGAGTGCTGTAGTTAAGGAGTAGATTCTTGGCGTGCCTCTCACTGGGCATCACTGCTCTGCCAGAGGTGCCCAGCACGTTACCCCACAGGAGCCAGCCAAGGGTTGCAGTTAGAACGTGGCACGAGACTTCCCAGAGTAAACCTGCACGACATCTTCTCTCTGCTTTCTTAGGAGTGCTTTTAAGACAAAGCACCAAAAAGATTTTGTGATCTTAAGTAGTTCATTCAGGAGTACTTGAGCGATGAATAGCTTTGTAATATCTGAGCAAAATTTAGCCATGCTTTCTGTAAACGTGGCAACAAGTGTTCTCTAAGACAAGGTGCTAAGAGACTGGGTGGGATATTTTGAAATTCTCATATATTGCTAACTATCTCCTTTTATGTCTTACTCTGTAAGAAGAAATGGAAATCTGAGAGGATTGGCATACTTTAATCTACCAGTGCAGTGAAATGAATTTACAAATAAGTAAACAGAATATTTTTGTGTGAATTTGTCACCATGTTTGAAAAGCTGCAAGTGTGGAGTGCTCTGGGTCATTTTTTGTTTTGTTTTGTTTTTAAAAGGAGAATTTTAATAGACTTATGTTTAGCTGTGTGAAAATAGGCTGAGTGTTTTTGTTGCATGTGTCAGAGCAATTTGATCTTAAATCTTGAGTTTGAATTCTTGCACTGACATAAGAGTAAGTTTGGGGGGAAAGATTCAGTATTTCTGTGTTGAGTTTTGAGTAATGCTGATTTTTATATGATTATCCACCATACAATTAGGTCTCTGAATCCTAAGGAAATATGTCTTTGTCAGTAGAGCTGGAAACTGTGAGTTAAGGAGTCCAGTCTCAGGGTTTCCATGAAAACTTATTCAAGTTACAAATGCTCTCTTTTTCCAATTTTCCATAAGTAGAACATGAATAAATGTGCTTTAATTTTCTTTATAGGAGTAGCTGTGTTTTAGTTCAGTTGCATTGTATTTTAATTTCCTTTATAAAGTATTTTGAGAATTGCAGGTAAACTTTTTTATAGAGAAACTGATATTTATTGGCAGGGATTTGTGTTGGATTTGCTGTCAGTTAACATAACTTTTCTTTGCCAACTTTCAGACCAATTTCAACAGTATAAAAATACCTACTCCAGGGAAAATTGATTACTTTATACTTCTCTTGAATCTTGGACTAACCAGAAGCCTGAAGGCTCAAAGTGGTGCTTGAGAAAGTACAGCTTTTCATTTTACAGGGAGCCTGTGCCCCCTGACAATTTATGGGCAAGGCATGGCTGTAGTCTGGAGGTTTTAGATGCTGAAAGACGAGTAGGAAAAATTTTATCTCCACTCCTGTATTGGGCACCTAAAGCCAATACTGTTCTGTCTCACTAAGATTTGTTAAACAAACCATCTACAAAGATCAGATTTATGTAGCCATTATTGAATTACTCCAGCTTCTGTAAAATACGAGGTAAAGCACACTAGAAGGTGATTTTGTAAATAGAGCCCATTCTGTCTCTGTTGTATAAACACAGCTCAGTGTCACAGATTCATGGGGTTGTGCACTGCACTTGTCTCATCACCAAAGTACACCAAATAAGGTCTCAAAATAGAGAGTGTTTAGCTTTCCAGGTGCTGAGTGAGATCACCAAGTGGGCAGATGAACTTTGTCTAAATCTTGCCTGATAGCAAAGCTTTTCTGAAAACTTTAAGCTGTCTGAAGTATTTGCTGTTATTTTCAGCCATTAGAGGATATGCTATTGATTCTATTTCTTACCAGTTCCTAAGACCATAAATAGGAATTGACATTTGGAAATATGTGATTGTCTTCCATATGAGAAGAGACAGTTCTGCTGATTAGGATATCTTGGTATGAATTACAAGAAGTTACTCAAACAATGCAATTAAATTTATATTTTAAAGTAATGGCCTTGCTGATCATAACTGGCATTGGTTGCTGTGTTACTTTGTTTGCATAACCAGGGTACTTTTAGAGGCATGCATGGCATTGACCCCTCTAAAATACAACAGAAACTGCCAGTCTGCCTCTATTTCCACTGAAAAAAATATAATTGAAGAAAGTTTCTGGCATCCAGATTTTTAGGTGAGTCTTCATGCCTTAAAATGAAGTAGAAATAAATGCCCTGGTAAAAAGTTCCCTCAGGGCACACATTTGACTAGTCAACTGATGTTTACAGGCTGGTATTGGTGCATTCACATTCAGTAAGAGAATGCTCAAAGTTTTGGAGGTGTATTTTACAATATGGAGTTGGTTTGGTGAAGTTTTCGGGGTTTGGGTCAGACCCCCAGGGAGTACAGCTGGTGTACTAATACACCAACTGTCTGTTCACTGCTGGGATCACAATGCTTCAAATCACATAGACAATAAGGAAGTAAAGGTAACAAAAAGTCAGTACAGTCTAAACAAACTGCTTTTCTAGAATCCAACTTTAGATACATACTGCTATGACTTCCACTGAAGGCCAAGCAATTGTCAGGATTCAAGAAAAACTAGTTTTAATGGACCTATGTAAATTACCTATGTCAAGTTACCTATAGGGTAACTTTCCAAATCAATCATTTCGGCAGTTTTATTAATTTTTTTAAAAAAATAATTATTCTGCCAGTGATTTACAAGTATTTTTAAAAATACAGCTGAGATATTACTTTGAAGAAATCTTAGTTATCTGAATTTGAAAGTTTTAGTTTCTAAGCAAAAGGAAGTTAAAACTTTTCTGCACATTTCTAGACTGTCCACATAACCTTATGGCAACGTTTCTTGTTTTTCCTCTGTTTCTCTACCACTTGTTGACTTGTATAGTTCTTTGTTTAGTTTGCAAGTGATGTTGGAGCTAGGAGCATGTCTTTTGATCTAAGATGTCTCTAGCATACTTCTGGGCATAATTATAATCATAAAAATCTTTCAAACCTTTCCGCCTGATGTGTTGTTGTTACTGAAGTTGAGATGTTTTATACTACCACCATAAAAAAACTTAAAGTCTATTTTTAGCCTTCAAACATATAGAAAGTAATAAAAACAATTAAACAAAACTTCAATTTACGTCTTTGTAGCATACAAAAATATCTGTTTCATTGCAGTATCTTACATTCTCCCTTAATCTCTCAAACCCCTCTGAATAAAGCATTGGATTACCAAGTAATACCCTTCATCACGAGGAATTAGGCACTTTAGCTTTAGGCTCCATCTAAAACCATTGCACTAGAAGAGATGTTACTGACGTCATATTTTCCAAGGTCCAGTTGAATCACATGGTGCCTTCCCTCACCCTTTAAGATCTTGTTAAGATAAAATCTGTCTCTTATGACTCTCTTAATTCTCTTTTTTGAGTGGCTTTGAGACACTAGTATGCATGTGACTTTGTAGCAAACAACCAGTGAATCTGTAACAGAGCTTTGGCAAGTTGTGTGATTTCCTTCATCTGTAAGTGTAATAAATCAGGATAATAATTTACTTGGAAGAAGAGTGCTTTTAGTTAGGGTCTTGATGTGTCCATCTCTTCTGTCTCCAAATGCAAAAATGTAAAGGACATCTAGCTAATGATTCTGTTCTCCTTTTTCTGCAGCAATGATATATTAAAACTTGCTGTGGTACCAGAGTTTTCAAACTTTTGTATTATTAGTTGTGGGAATTCTATTAGAATTTATGAAATAAAATGGATGGAATACATCTCTGTACTCAAATCCCTATTGCCTCGCCACTCAGCAGGCTGGCAGTGAGGAATACAGCTGGCACCTGGGCAAAAATTGTCCTGATTTTTAAAGATACTCTCCCTTTTTAAGGCAGAGGAAGTGTAGGAGTCTCCAATGTGGCCTTGAACCATCATTCAGTCTTCAATGTTTACAAAGAATTACGTTCTTGCTAAAAGTTGTTAAAAAAAACCTCGGTCAACCAATTTGCTTTATGACATTTGCTGTGCAGTCTTACCCCTGAAAGGATTTGTGATTGCATTCATTTCTCTTCCTCTTTTACTAATACACATGTTGGATCTGCAATAAGCATGAATTCCTTTGATACAGTATGTCCCCATAATCTAGATCATTGCTCTTGTGAAGCTATTTTAGTTGGGCATTTCATGGTTTACTGGACAGGTTATTTATCTTGTAGATTATTGATAACTGCAGTCCATAGCAGAACTGGCAAGAATTGTTGGATTGGTTTTGGGTTTTTTTGACTTCGGCACATCATTGAGCAGCGTTGACTGCTCCATCTACAAATTGTCTCTTGATGTCGTGTTCCCTTAGTAGTTGTAACACCCTGTCATCATAGACTTAAAAAACACTTATCTACAGAAGACCAAATTAGGCAAATTTTTATGGATCCTTTGTGCTTCTGCATTTTTTGTGGTGTGTTGTTTTAAAATAGTAAAAGTCAAGTTGACCTTACATTGTGCAACACAACTGCAGCTTTCACCAGGAAGGTCGTCAGCCTGGAAGTTGGAATATAAGGTTTGCAGTTTGTCCTCACTTCACATATCCCAAACACGATGTTCTGTTTACCCTTGGCACTGCTGTAAGCAAGAACCTTTCTGGTCTGCTGAGTGATTATGTAAATAGGGCTTTCATAAAGCATTTTAAGTATCCAATAGAACAGAATAACTTCTTTACGGTTTTTTCTTTTCTAATGGTAATTATGTAATTCGGGTAGGTTTTAAGTTATTTTTTCTATCTGATATGTTGATGCCAAAGTCTCTTTTGAGCATTTTTACTGAAGACTCCTAAAAATCATTCGGGAAAACAAATCTGCTAGGCTTCCCTCTATTATCAACATCCCAAAATGCCTTTGGCAACAAGTAAATGCCAAGCATTTGTTATTTGGCACTTGACTTGTCACTCATTTCTGTGAACTCAAACATGTAGCATGAGTTTGTTAAAGTGATGCTTAGCTAACAATTGAAACAAAACAAAAAAAACCCCTGCCCTGATCCAACCTTTCCAATTTCCATCTAAGTAGTACCCTCAGGGCAAAACTGCATAGGACAATACAGCCCTTGAAACAAGTGAGTGGTGCTGGCAAAAGGTGCAGGGGAGCAATGGTAGGGGCTGTTTTGTGGCAGAAAACCAGCTTGTTTTTCTTCTACCCTCCACACCCCCAGCTTTTTTATTTTTAATCAGGTTTTGGTGATCTTTTCCTGATATCAGTATGTATGTATTTATTAAACATCATTCGATCTCTTGACATTCTCCCTAAGGTCGTTCCTTGCATGCCCAGAGCACAGTAGTTAAAAGCAGTTGTGTTGTGGTCCCACCATCCTTTTCAACACAGGTGCTTTCTGACTCTTTCTTCGCTACAGGATTTGAGTACCAACTATTTTGTTTTGCTTTTGAAGGTGTTAATAGTTTTGTCCACACACAACCTGATTTTTCTCATTCTATTTTAAAATTTGATTTCTTCTTCTAGTCAGTTTTTGTTACAAGGCCCTGTCACTATCTCACCAGAATTTTCTTCCCTTTGTAACATCAGGCCCCTAAAAATTTGATGTCTTTGGTTAATCTTGACATTTACTAAATACCTCAGGTCAGAATTTCCCAAGTGGTAAGACAGCTTTTGAAAGACCAAATCTCTCTTCAGAGGAAAGATGTGAAACTGGTTTTTATATTTGATTAGTATTGTTTCCTTCAAAGCTGAAAATTGGAATTTAAAAACACAAATGTAAATGACAATTAATGTATATTTTGCTTAAATTTTCCTTCTACATAATAAGCTTCTAATTGTTGTGAGAAAATCTGAGTCTGCTTTAACTTCCAATAACCGTTATATATGTTTTGTCTTTTTTTTTTTTTTTTAGGTTTCCCTTTTGCCTCTGGAGTGTTTCATTATGGCAGCCCCCAGTGAACAATGACATCCTTTGACAAATATAGATGCCAAAAAGCCCGACGAAAACAGTGGCCTTGTTTCATTTTTACTCCAACACAGTGAAATGATGCTCTTAAAGTTTTGTTACTGACTCTCACTGGAAAAAAAACAAAACTAACTGGACCTTTTTTCCCCAGCCCTCTCCCAGTGTTCTTGTGGATGCTTGACACAGTGACATCATGTAGTAGGCCCTGAAGTGTTGTCATAATTGAGTTGCAATGGTTTTGTACACTTCTCCATTTCCCAACAGCTTTCTGTCAGTTCTGCATTCTTTTTCCTGGGGCCTGATTTTCCCATGTTACTGGCTAGCAGACAGGCTCGTGGGCTCTTTTGTTCCAACCACCTACGAGAAACGGCAAAGAGCAGATGACCCCTGCTATTTTCATGCACTCTGCATCATTATCACCACTCCCATCTACCTGGCACTGTTGGCAGCCTCTCTTCCTTTTGCTCTGATTGGCTTCTTGCTTTGGTCCCCACTCCAGTCAGCCAGAAGGCCATATATCTACTCCAGACTAAAAAACAAGCACCATGCCAATGGAGCCGCACTGCTCACTGAATGGAAGGCTGCAGGGAGTGGGAAAAGCTTCTGCTTTGGCAGTGCCAATGTTTGCCTGCTGCCTGATTCGCTGGCAAGATTCAATAATGTTTTCAATACACAGGCGAGGGCTAAAGAGATTGGCCGGAGGATCCACAACGGGGCAAGCAGACCACAGATTAAAATATACATAGATTCTCCTACCAACACCTCCATCAGTGCAGCGAGTTTTAGCAGCTTGGCCTCCCCCCAGGGGGGAGAGAACACCAATCGTACTGTTAACGCTGGCATCAAAAGGACAACATCAATGGAGTACAAAGGAGACCACTCTGCCTCAAACAACAGCGAGGAGAGAGAAGATAAAGGTGGAAGTGGAGAGCCAAATGAGGGAGAGGAAAACACTTGCATTGTCCGTATAAATGGAGAGGACAATGACCACATGTCAGACACAGAAACAGACACCGTCAATGGCCAGGCTCATGCCAGTGGCCCAGCAGAGCCCTCGCTGGAAGGTGATGCAGAGATCTCAAAAACACCTAACCACAAACAGAAGGAAGGAGATTCTGGGAGTTTGGACAGCTACTCTGCCTCACGAGAGTCCCTGGTGAAAGTCCGTGTTGGAGATGGTACAGTGGACCAAAGCACTGTCAACAACAAGCTCCTCTACAAAGCTTCAATCATGAAGAAAACTTCAGTGCGGAAAAAGAAACACACAGATGAGACCTTTGATCATGAGATCTCTGCTTTCTTCCCTGCCAACCTGGACTTTCTGTGTTTGCAGGAAGTGTTTGACAAAAGAGCTGCGGAGAAATTGAAAGAGCAGCTCCACCACTATTTTGAGTACATCGTCTATGATGTTGGGGTCTACAGCTGCCACGGCTGCTGTAGCTTTAAGTTTGTGAACAGTGGTCTGCTTTTTGCCAGCCGCTATCCTGTTATGGATGCTGCCTATCACTGTTACCCCAATGGAAGAGGAATGGACTCCTTGGCTTCCAAGGGAGCCTTGTTTCTCAAGGTAAGAGCCTTTTTGAAGCCACAGATATTGACTCTATGTATGTGACAAGTTACAAAGTTACATTACTTTGTCCTTTCTGTTAGAGTTCAGAGGCAATATTCAGATTTAGATTTCCTGATATAACCTATATATGGGTCTCGTAGCCTAGACACTGGATTAAAATGATGGATGTGCATGAAATAATGAGGGACTTTTGGGGGTAGAACTCAAGTATAACTTCAAAAGTCAAAATTTGAAGTAGTATTCATGTAATTTTAGTTTATTTCTTTGCAGAAATACCTGTAACAAAATACCCGATTCTAAGCTTCATAACATTAGAACAGTACAATGGGTATTACTGTTGGAAACCAACTTATGCTTGTTTTGTGCTTGTCTGACAATCAAAAGACAATCAGAAGTCTAAATGCCAGTATAATAAAACTGAAAGAATTGCAGTAATATATATGGCTACTCCTCTTGTTTGCAAAAGAATTAGTAAGGAAAGATAGGAAGAGTAAACAAGAGAAAAGAAGTGCCTGGAACGCTGGGAAGCACAGAGCTTTTTTGCTTCATTAACACAGTTTACTTCAATTAACTTATGGTGGAGAGAACAGGAAGCCTGGGGTTATATGTCCGTAAATCATGAAAAGCAGAAATGAAAGTCTGCATGCAGTGATTTGCTTTTCCAAGACTGGTGGCTGTTTGTGTTTAGTTCTTGGGAGAATCTGGCTGGTCCCTTTCTAAACTGGAGATAGGTCTCTTCTAATTTGTGAATACTGGATCTCAGATTTTGTAATTTAGTCACAGTTTGGAATAGGTTTCACTAACTAAACCCTGAACGTTTTTCTAATGCTAGCAAAGTACATCAAGTGCTCAAATTATATGTGCTTTCTGGTCCCAAATCCTCAACATAAGCCATTAGTAGCCATTAAGAACATAGATTGTGAATAAGGATCACTGTGGGGTTTCGTACTCCCTGCTTGTAATTTGTAAACAAAGCAAAGATTTTTGATATTGTGGCTTGTGTAAAAAAAAAAATTGCATTCTGATAATAGTTCGCTCTTTCATATACATTTGACATAAAAGCCCATCCATATCTGAATACAGGTTTCTAAAAACTGGTTCTAATCTTTCTATGTTATACTTTTATGTGTTTATAAACAGCAACAACTTATCTTTTTCATCATGAAGTACTGCAAGCAGAAGATGGACAGAGATGCTGTGCAGTATAAATACTACAGGGGTCACAAAGACTACCCTTCAACATACGCATAGAGTGGGGATTAGGAGATTAAAACCAATCTGTTTTCAACTGCCCACTGCTGAGTCATTGATTTGCCACCCAGCTAGGCGGGCTGCAATGTCTCCATTTCTCTTGCAGAAAATTAAGCCTCTTTTCAAAATTCCACTGGGATGATGAACTTAATTATGGATCTGAGTAGTTAAATAATGTTACAGTTGAGCAGGGAATAGAGACCAATTATTATGAAGAATCAAAGACGACTCCATTCTTTTAAATATAACAGAATTCTACCCAGCCAAAAGACCATTTTTTCTTCTCTCTGTGTCATTTTGAAGCACAAGGAATGTGCTTCATTCCTAAAATATTTTTCATTCTGGGTTAAGTCTGTCTTGATATGAAATTACTTTCTGTCTTAATTATACATTAAGTGATCATTGGTCATTTCTTTGACAGCAACAAGAAAAATGTAGGAATATTCTATTTAATTTTATCTTTGAAATAAAGTAGGTTTGAAGGTTGTTTTTCTTGATGTAGTTCTTAATCAGCAACTGAGCGTGTGTGGACTCCAGAGACAAAAGCTACAGTAAGTAAAAGCCTGGTTTATTTTTGAAGCCAGTGAGAATCAATCCATTAACTTCAGAAGCCTCGAGGTCTTACACTGGGGTAGCAAAGGGTATCAGAACTCTGGTTGCCAAGTGTCATTCTAGCCAGCAATGGACAGCTTATATCCCTATTTTTAGGTGGTACTTTTACTGGCTCTTCCAGTATTTTGAATGTATATAATACAAGCCAGTCCTACATTAGAATTTCTCTCGCTTTGGTTTTAAAGAAAGCAAGGGAGACTTGCAGAAGAACAAGAGAACCCGAATTGCTTCCCATTCCATAGTGGCATGGAGTTGAGTCTCTCTGTCCTATGCAAACTCTGTGTTTTGAAGTTCCTGACTCCTGTGGAGAGTGTTCCCATGCCTCAAGTAGAAAAGACAACAATTGAGTTTTGTTTGGAAAGGATACTTATGAAGACTGTTCCCCTTGCACAGCTTCCATCTCTGAGTAAAGGAGCAATGGCTCTCTATGTTGGTTAAAACCAAAAAGTTGTGAAAAGTGATTGAGGGGAGAAGACTTCCTTGTTTTGAAAATATGAATAAAAGCCAGTCAATGTTTCCACTCACTGGGAGGATGAAGCCTTGATTTTAATAATTCCGAACCTCAGGACAGACTAAACATCTAAATTCAGAACAATGTTCAGAGAAAGAAACTGGATCTTGTTTAAGTATGATTTGTCTCCTTACTATAAATATAACTGTTGAGGAGATAATTTAAAGGTCTCAGAACTAAATATTCAATGAAAATTTAAATATTTTGAAAAAGACAAAACTATTTTGTGGGACTCGTGTCACAAAACAGACCCCTACTGCCCAAGTACAGGGCACTTTTTTTCATTTTGGAATGTGTTCTGTTTCCAGTGAAGAGGAAATGATTTTCCATTGCTGCCTTCTTCCCTGCCCTGTCTTCACTGTCTAGATTGTAAAGTTCAGGTAGAGATTTGGAAGCATTTGAGAGATGTACTTAGTCATACAAAATTATTTTACCTGAGAGACTTACAGAGCTCAAGGATTATTATTAGTAGCTCTAATAACAATCAGCTCTTACCTACTTGCTTTTCATTCCTACATCTCAGAGTGCTTAGTGAAGAAGGGTCAGTGCCTGCTTAATAGAAGGAGAAACTAAAGCACATGAAGGGAAAGTGATTTGATTGTGGCTTAACACCTACAGTGTCACAACCAAGTAATGAAGTTGGAAATAAATTACAGAGGCTTTTAGCACTGTTTTGTGCCTTCTAACAGCTGCCTGGAGACCTGTGCAAATGAAACTTTACAAGCCTTGGTCTGTTCTCCTCCCAAAGATGTCTGCCACAAAAGGTGCTGCTGTTGGCGTTTTCCTGACAGAGATCACAGACTGGTTTTTCCATCTGTGTAGGTTGATGCTTTCCAGGTCAGGGGAAGACGTGAGGATGATGTAGTAGTGAGTAGCTATTGTGTAAAGTCCATTTTCTGCAAAACCGGAGGACTAATTTACACTGAGTGCTTGGAACTCTTCAAACTCTACCAGTGTTTCTGCCTCTAATCTGAGGGTCTCACTGGGATGTAAGACAGACACAGTCACAGAAGAAATAGCACATAATAAGGGGGAAGTGTCACTTACATCTAAGTGACCGTTTCATGTCTGAAGTGTTAAACCACTGTTCCTAGTTGCCACTAAAGACTCGGAGGAGAAGTTAGCAAACACATAAATCAGCCAATCCATTTTCATACTTTGACAGGCTGGGCCCTCAGGAGACTCTGCCGTGACTCTGTTCTAGCATTGCATTTCACATTAATTTAAAATGCTGAAGAGAAGAGCCTTTGAGTCTCCTCTGGAGGTTTTATAACTCCCAGGGTCTCTGCTGCAGACAAAGGTGGGAAGTGGGACTGGCACAGATGCTGTGCTGGGGATTGCAATTGAAAACTGACTGGGATGTGTTTGTAACGTGGTGCACACTGCAGTGGTCTCAGTTACTCTGCAGCCATTGGTTGGACACACCTATACTGCTAATTCACAGTGCTTTGGATGAGTTTAAAGGGAGTTTTAAAACACACATCCTTTTCAGAAACTGGATATTCATTTTACAGTCAAATCAAGTTTAAAAGGTATCAGTGAGTGCTGAGCAGAAACTGTGTCTATAGTTTACTAGAAGGCTTCAAAATTGCAACATCCATCTTTAGATAGAGGATTAATGGGGAGCCTTCTTAGTTACACTGTCTGTCAGGGATGCTGTGTCAGCTTGGGACAGTAGTGCAACAGAACTTGACCTGATGAGTTTGTCCATATTTTTCCAGGTGTATCAATCTAATAAAAACTCACTTCTGAAGACAAATTTTGGCTCTCTTAAATTGTAATAGCTGTAACTGTAATGTAAATCTAAGCTGTACGAGACATGTAAATGTGTACATGGGGTAGGGAGGTGAGTGAAAGAGGTATCATTCTCATAATGGCTATCAACTGAAGAGAGGTTTTGGAGGCTTTTTCCTCCCAGTGAAACTGGGAGATACAGAAGTATTTCATGTAGAAGGCTGTCCTTCCTACTGTTCTTAGCAGGAAATTTTTCTGTTTTTTGACATCTGCCACGAGAGCAAATTCTAGCAAAAATAAGAATTCTCACTTAAAACACAGTATGTGAACATAAAGCAAAACTACAGTCTGATGTGGGTAGTTTGAACAGTTAACAGTATTCTTCAAAATCAAAAGAAATAAAGAGGAAAAAGATGTCTTGTAGATTTTGCTAAATTTCTGGAAGAAATTGTGTTTAATTAATATTGATTCCTAAGGTTATTAAGAGATTTACTTTTCAAATTCTCTGAAAATTAATGCTGTTCTCAGGGAGTACAGTAATTGTTCAGGGAACATGTTATTATTCATTGCTTAAAGGAAACCTAGCAACCTTTGCTTTGTGTGCAAAGCTCAACTTGTTTTCAAAAGGGCTGATATGGTGGTAACAGATGGCAGAAGGAGCAGCAGCTCTGATTGCAGAACTGCTTTGAAGCACATTTTTATTGTTTTCTCCTCTCGAGGAGCCTGCTTTGTGTGAGAAAATGAGGGTTCCCTGAGTTAACCTCTGCGAGCCCCTGGTTTATACTCCTGATGCAGGTCCATCTCGCTTGGGTAGCTTAGGCTGCCTTTGCTGTCCCAGCCACCGTGTGTGTCGTGTCTGGGAGCGAAGGGCAGCAGCTGCACACGATCTTCAGAGAGGGGAGTGGTTGCTTTCTGACCCCAGGAAAACAACATGGAGACGTTTCCGTGCTCAGCTTTTCTTCTCCTTGATCAGTTGTCCATCAGCTGCAGTTATCCCAAGATGTATAAAAGAAAGGTCTTGTGCTGCTCAGGAATCTGTTTAGATGACTCTAAAGCTGTGCCATTTAAAACAGGAGGGTAACCTAAACATTTTCCACATGCTCAGTTTCTGCTATAAAATGTTAATGTAGGAATTGGATGGAGTCCAGTAAATTGCCTGAGACTTTTTATAAAAAGAACAAAAAGACCCTACCACGGCACTGTACCATATTCCTTCACTTTGTTATAATTAATGGTACTAATCATGGTCTTTTCCCCTTCATTAAGGGGGATAAATAAAAACTGTTGTGCAGACTGAAATACAGATTTGAGAGAGTGTGAATTGTGGGCTTTATCCTCTTCAGAAGAGGAAGAGCCTACATTCATGGCACCATGAATGCTTTCCCTCACATATAAAGCTTAATGAACCGTTGCCAAATAACAAATTCTCTGAGTTCACAGAACAGTAATTGTTGTCACATGGCAGGTGGGGGAAAATAGGATTCTGAAATAATCAAGAGCAAATGTAGCTAGAAAGAATTACAGAGCACCACACAGAATTTTGAGCTGACCTCTATAACATTTTAAACTTCTTTGGTACACTTCAATAACATATTTATAATAATAAATTAGTAATTTAACTAATGTGTCTTCTTTAGAAGCTGCTACATATTTCTGAAGGCAAAAGACAGAGCTGTCAAATGACTAAAAATAAGCTAGATCTTTTTACACTGTGTCTATGCAAACCAAAATTACATCTTTCTTGGGAATTAGGACTAATCTAAGTCATCTCTGTGGGACAAGAATATTTGAATTGGGAATGTGATTATCTGCAAGTTCTCCTTGGTATCTTCTCTTCACAGTACCAGGAATGAGGACAGGGGCACACAGTTTGGCTGTGCCAGTTAGTTTCTTGATGCCTACTCTGCTGCTTGTATTGGAAAATGCTAAATGGGAAAACTGTCTAGGAGGTGTTGATACAATTACAAAAGATTACAGAAATATTGTACTGGAAAGATGGAAACTGTATTTTCTTTTCTCTTCCTCACTCTGTCTGCTCATTATAATGCCATGGGATTACATAATGATATCCCACAGCAGTAAATAGAGAGGTACAAACCGTGTTACCACATCCTGGAGCATCAACCCCGGAGGTCTGAACCTGGAGTGTGTGTGCAAATATCAATCCTTGTGCTTACACAGTTGCTTTATCCACAGTAATTCAGTTGAATCTCAGCCTTCTGCATTTTTAGTGGAGCATCCCTTGAACTTGAACAATATTGGCTCCATATGGTAAGATGAATGTTTCTGTGGGAGTAAGTCACTGTCACATTGATTGTAAATTCTGTTTCTGTGCCCTGCTCTTACTCTCTGTCTGGGGGGTTTTATTTCCAACACAGTTACTCAAGGCCCCTGGCAGATGATTCTTTACAAATGCAGTGTTCATACTTTTGTTTTTAGGAGGAGAGGTTTTTTTTTTTCCCTCAGAGCATGCAAGGCTGCTTTCAGCAGGGTTAGTTTTCCTTTGTAATATGAACATCATTAGTTTGGTTCTTGTGACTGTGAATTTGTTTGCCATAGGGCTCTGTACTTTGGAGACTTACCCTCTTCAGAAGAGGGTTGCAGGAAGCAGTATTACATGTCACATTTATTTCAGTGGCAAAATTGACACCTTCATGGTCACCTAAGCAGGTGAAATGGATGGTTTTGCTCATTTACAGGCCAAGATGTGATTAAACTGTAAGGACTGCAGCTGGAGCTGGGCTGGTAGATCCCATCTTCCTGAGGGAGTCTGAGTGTTTCAGTCAGATTATTTTGCCATCTCTGGATTTATTGGCTGTGTGTAGGTTGTGGGGTGACAGACTCTGGGGACATCTTTCTCTAGGGGTTTGACTAAATTTTAGCTCTCTTCCTATTTGCATGCCAGTATTTGCTTCCCCTGAAGGAAGAGGCAGTGGCAAATGCTTGGACTTGTACGTAACCCTTTGTTTTAGAGGGTACACATTTAAAAAACTGTCCACTTTACTTTGTTTTTTTTGAATGGCTCCCTCCTGGCAATGCAAAACTTCTAGAAAATGTCACTAAAGGTTAAGTTCTCCTCAAAACAACCCTTTTGTTTTTGTCTACATATTACTGGTCAGTATTTGAGATTCTAGTTTGATTCTTTAATCAAGTGAGATATCTCATCTATGGCATGGCCCAAATTTTTAATCATTAAAGACATTTCCTTCCAAGCATTTGATGATTTACTAACACAGCAATGATGTGTTTGAAGCTGGTTTTCAGGCTGTCATCGAAATACCCCAGTACTGAGGTAGCATTTCTCAGGGTTTTGTTTAAGTATCTGTTGATGCTTTTCTTGACATCCAGATGCAGTAGAACTGTTTTGCACTGCTGGGACAGATGTGTGTAAACATAAACTGTTAGAGACAAGGTATTTGTCAAGTTTGCAGCTTTGTATACTTCGTGCACTGGCACACAATACACAAGATGTGCAAGGCTTTCCAGTGAGCTCAGAAAATTCCCATGATAGCAAGCAATGTGACTGAATGTAAAGTTAATTCCCTTGCTGTAGCTCTTAAATTTAAATTGTTGCTACTCATGATTTTTTTTTTTCTTGTCAACAAGAATCTTTCTGCCATAACCTTGCTGGCTTGATTTCTTTCATGAGCAGTTTACTACCTGATAGCAGTCTCAGTGGAGGACAAACCACTCCTTAGTCCATACAGGACTGGATTTTGAAAAACAATTCTGGGAATATGCACAGTTTTGCATAGCACAGAACAGTCCCAGCATGGTCTCTCCAACAGACTGTACTAATATGCTATGGCATTGAGATGAAATCTTTTAATAAAAAGTACTTGATGTCAAGTACTTTTGTGTACTCGACACAGTCAGTACTTGGAAAATAAAAATGCAGAGCTATCAGTTTTGCACTTAATTATTTAATTTACAGGCAGGGGATAAATGTAAATATGTAGCCTCAGAAACTGGCAATTTGGATTCCAAACACACTCTTAGTAGGCTTTCCTCATTAAGAGAAAAAGCCTCTTTCCCATCTGTAATGAGCTTTTTACGCCCCCCTCCCCAAAGCAAGCAAAATGTAATGGTCAGTGGTATAACAGGAATCTGAATCCAGTCTTAGCTTACCAGAGTTTGACTGGTTTGACTATTGCAAATGTTCTGAAAGTTGGAGTATATTTTGCATATTTCAGCATAAATTTGAAAAATGCTTATTTGTTTGTGTGAAAATTATATAACTGGGACACTTTATTAAACTGCAAATAGATTCTCTCAGTTTTAATTTTACCTCTAGGTAACATTAGAGTTTAACAAGACATTACGCACAATTTTTTCCTCTTTTAATAATTATTCTATTTTAAAACGTAGGGACTTTATATTTAGATATTACCTTCCTGTACATTTCCACAGATATAGAAGAGTTGTTCATGGCACAAGTAAGACTACATGATGATTTTTAGAAATCAGTATCAGAAGTAGTTCCCTGCAGAAGGTTAATTCAATGTGTGTGTTGTCGACCCAGAGCTGCTAATGTAGGGCAGTGGAGGTGAACTCAAGTCTGGCTTATGGTGAAGAAGCCACTCTGGCTTATTTGTTTACATATATCTTCTTTGAAAATGTGAGTTTAGAGGGTTCTTGTGTGTTAAGCAGCAAAACTGATTTTTGTGAAGTGCTGGCTTGGTGTGGTGGAAGCAGCACCTTTGTGCCAAGATCCACGTTGCAGCTGAACTGAAGGCTCAGCGTTGTCTTCCTGCGGCTGCCACGTTGAGTCACCACAATATAGCATACCCTGGGAAATGGAACAGTCTAAAAGTAGCTACAGCATTTGGCCACACAAACCAATATTTTTATACAGAATTATAGGGCTTGTAATATTCCAGAGGTCGAATAGTTTTCCTGTCTGCACAACCCATAGTCCTTGTTCCTCTGTGAAATACTAAATTAGATTGAATAAACAGATTTTTCTTACTATTTTACCTCAGATGGTATTTAATATAGTAGTGCCTCTATTGTAACTTGGGAACTGACTAGGACCCTGCAAGGGTATTTATTTACTTTCCTAATAGTGGTCCCAAATATTTTCCTCCACGATGATTATACACCAGATATACTCTGCTTCATGGTTTCCATCAATACTGCCACTGAAAAGAAACCCCAAACCCCCCCAAGTCAAAAAAAGCTGGAGGAAATGTGAAGTCCGGCAGACAAGCTGCTTTGGATGCACTGCCATGCAGGCACTTTCCAAGGAAATTCTAATTATGTTAACGTCTTCAGCTCTTGCTTTTGAGCTCTGTTTTTTTTAATTAGCAGTGTGTTCCTAAAGCCCCTCCCTTTCCCCCAGGACTGTGTGTGCAGCAGCCACTGCTCCAGCAGAGCCCTGGGCTCTGTCCCTGCGGTGCCAACCCTGAGGGGCTTTGCTGCCCTCACCCCTCTTCTCCAGCACAGCCAGGCCTTATCCTGGGCCATTCCTTGGCAGACTTTGACAGGGAAAGACCCAAGTCCATTGCAGTCCCGATCTGCACTCACAGGCACCCCATGGCACGTAGTTATTTCTGATTAATGGAAATTAGTGTGATCCTGTGCACAGATCGCTTGGTGAGTATGAGGCCTTGGCAGGCACTCCATTAAGGCTGCACAGGAAAGGCTAAAGCCAATTTGAGTTGACTTCTTTTTCTCAACTGACTGTAATTTACATTTGGATGTTCGGCTTTTAGACTTAAATCTCGTATGCTTTTTGGATAGAGATGCTGAGATGATTCCATCTGCTGTAGTCAGTAAGGGGATTACAAGCAGCACATTGCTGCTGTAAGGCAGAGCACTCTCCATGCAGTGTTTTCCCTTCAGTGTGGTTACTGGGGATGGCACTGAAAGGCATGTGACAGGCGCACTTTTCTCTGCAGCATGAGACACTGCAAATCAGTAAACCCGTGGAGACTTCTTATGGTTTGCAGCATTGAAGAGAAACCCTGATTTTGAATTACTAAGTTTGGAAAATATGGTTCCTACACCTGCCTGTCCTAGATAGCAGAGGAAATAAACTGTTTTGCACTTTTCTATTGGAATGGCATACATTGCATAAAAAAAGCTGGAGAGAATGCTCCTTATGATTCACCCGTGACAGTGAGACATTCAGAGCAAGGGAGCCTGAGGGAGGAGGGAAGAATCTGTGTAGAGAAGCTCTTGCAGCAGTCACTGACAGCCATCCAGCAGATCAGCCCATCCTCTGAGATTGCTGCAATCCCCTCAGTTCAGGAGAGTCTCCCCATGTAGGGGTAGATGCAGCAGTGATTGCCTGTATTTTCCTTGTTTTCCTCTGCCTTCACCCTCCCTGAAGCAGGTTAGCTGAATGGGAACAGCAATAAAAACACCATCAATATCCATTTGGAAAACAGTCTAAAAAAGGACTGAACAGACTGAAGACAGAATAATGCCAGTTGTTTATTACATGCTCCCCTGGCTGGCACAAACCCTTGAAAGTTAACAAGGCATTGTTGAGTACAAATGACTTCTAAATTCACTTACTGCAAAGCTGACTTTCCAGTTATAAAATGAATAAGATGGTTCTTGGATAGCTGAAAAACAAGAAAACCAAATAAGCTTACAAAACTGTGTCTGTATGAAATGGAGCTCTGCTTGTTATTTAGAGGTGTCAGATAACATGTGAGCCTAGCCTTGTGAAGGAGAATTATCTGTGGTGGTGTTTTCTGAGCCCTGGGTACAACTTTCCTCTGTGGGCATTTTCTTTAATCCATGCAGTATTGCCACATTCACTGTTAACAAGAAAACCATACACTCAAACTAATTGCCCTCCACAATCCAAAACTTGATCCTCATATCATTGGGAATTTTGATTTGCAGCTGTGTAAGTCCTCAACTGCCAAAACTGTCAGTAAAGTTGAAAACCTAAGCCAGAACTTAATTCTAATTTGCTTGTGTGTCCACCTGCAAATACCTTTTTAAAAGACTGTAACACATGATATAGATGAGAAATGATACTGCATTCTGGTTTCCCTGGAAGCCCTGCCTCTTCTGTGTGTAAGAGCAGGAGTCCACATTGTATTTCATCTGCCTGGCAGGTATGGGGGCTGCTGCTGTGAGCTGAAGGATGTAAACCCTGCTGAGAAATACTGAAAGTCCCCAGCACCTTTGTAGAAGAATGTAAAAAATCCCTTCAAATCCAAAACTTGCTGTAGAATGAAGAAAACATTGTCAAAATTAATATTTATTTAGTGTTTCATCCTTTTCCCTTGACTCCCTTTTTTTTCCTTCTGCATTCCAGTTGTACACAGATACCAAGCCATCAGGCTGCTGCTGATAATAGTAGTTTTATATGGCATTTGAGAGGTGGCCCTGAATCTTGCATACCAACAAGGGCTGGGATGCAAAAGGGTGACAACACAAGTGGGACAGAGGACCAGTGGGACTGCAAAGAACAGGAGAAAGTCAAATTTTTGCACGTGTTGCACATCAAAATCAAAACATTGAACATGGCAATTGGGAAAAGTGTCAGTGTGCTGGCAGCAAGCCCCAGTAATACCAGTAAGCTGCAGTGTCTCTGGTGGCTTTGTGTGTGTGTGTTTTCAAAATGCAGCTTGCTGGATAGAGATGTGAAAGAGGACGATACAGAGGCTGCACAGATAGGGTTGGAAGTAGACGTCTAAGAGCTCTTCCATTAATCACCTTTTTATTTCTTCTTTTCCAGGTGCAAGTGGGAAGTACACCTCAGGACCAAAGAATTGTGGGATACATTTCCTGCACTCACTTGCAAGCTATTGCAGGTACTGTCCTAATATGCATCTCTTAGTTTGTCACTATTTCCAGCCCTGTGGGGGTATCCCTGTGCAAAAGGAGCAAGTATTGCTCCTCCTGTGTTTCTGACAAAGAGCAGGGAGCACTGCAAAGAAGGGTAGACAAGTATCCCCAACCTTTCTCATTTCCAGTCTCAGAGTAATTAAGTATCATAGGACACAAACAAAAAATATCCCTTGAGAGCTTTTCTTCTCTTTGCTCCCTCTTAAACAAATACTGTTGTTTTAGAAATACATTACTATCATTGTTACCCAACAGCATTTAACCCGTGCTGTGAGTAGTGGCATATAAACCTAAATGTCTTTGTATTGGCTAATCAGGGGATAATCAGAGGATACAAGTTGGGACAGTTATTCCACCTACTGATTTCTGATGGAAAAAGCCAAAATTCTCTGGGTTTTGACCTGCAGATTTCATAGGTAAATGACTAGCAGGTTAATACACTCATTGGAAAATTCTCTTGGTCATGTTTAAAAGCAGTTTCATACTTAGAGTAGGTGTAGTAATAAAAGCCAAATCTACAAACCTCTAGTCTGAGTATGATCCGAATTTAATTTAGCCAGAGGGGTGGATATTTTTCATTTTACTTGCTATGACTGTGATTCTTGTGCTCCTGGGTGCTGGAGAGCACAGCACAGCCCTGCCAGGCTGCCTGGGCACAGCCTGCAGACCAAGGCAGGGCAGTCGTACATCAGAAATGGGGGAGCTTTCCAGCTGTGCTGGGCATGTCTTATTCACCCTGTCAGGCAGCCAGTCCTGCTGCCCTGTCACTGCTTCAGTCACAGAGGAACTGGGGAACAAAACTGCCAGTCCCTGAAGTACATTAGAGAGACTGCACAGTTCTAAAAAAGACTAATGAATTTTTCAGCTCCTTTTTAACAATGTAACATCCTTCGCTGCTTTTCTATTTTTAACTTATGGTAATGTACTGTGAGATTGCTGTTGTGGAGCTGAGATTTGTTGCTGTTCTAGTTTAGTTTTCAGTTCTTTGGGTTTTGTTTCTAGTTTTCAGTCCTGTTCCTTTTTACTTCCTAGTCTTGAATTCTCAGTCCTTGATAACCACATTGTGAAATCCCTAAAATATTAAAGAGGAAGAGGATGGGGGGAAGAAGAATGGGGAAGTAATGTTGTATTTTCAAAGTCAGCCTAAAGCTTCTTCAAGGGTAAAACACAATCTTTCATTTTCGTGCTTCGCGTTTTTAGGCTTATCTGGTTCAAAGTACATTGAAATAGAGCAGACAATGATTTAAGAGTCTGTCCTTAGATATATTTGTTTCCGTAATGAAGTGGAAAATTAACATTCGTGAAGTTTGGCAGAGCTGTGCTTTCTGATTTGCATCATCTAATTCATAACATTTCACACATTAAAAAAATTATCCAAAAAACCCAGTTCAGCAATGTAAAGATGTGGTATCTATAAAAACTAGCACTGTTTAAAAGGTCAGCCATTTAAATCATCTCATGGCTGAGTGCAACCTGGTTTCCCTTCTAGGATACATAAACTTACAGTACATAAACAGTTCTGACACTTATGCGAGTATAAAATGAAGTGATCCAACTGCTTATCAGGGACCAGCTACTAATGCTTTTTTTCAAGAGATGTGATGGCTCAGCTCTGTTCTGAGCAAGTCCTATTTTTTCAGACCCGACCCTCAACTTTTTCAAGAAACCTTAGAGTTCGATGTAGCTTTCCCTCTCAATTCTCTGCCTGGTATGGGTTGCTGCTATGAAGCAGCTCTTCCTTTCCACGGTGGAGATAGCTGTGTTTCAGCAACAAATGAAGGGATCCTTTAATGAGACTTGGTGTAATTACTTTCAAGGGCTGTTAAGTTTTCTTATGTCTTTTGATTAGTCATTGATTAATGTTCTGGACAGGTTTTGCTGCCTTGAATCCACCCACATCCCCAGTCCCGTTGAGTCATGCCTTTGAGACAGCCCACCCAGCCATCAGTACCGAGTAAGCCTCAAGCTGCTGCAGCCCCAGGCCCAATGCTGTAGCACGGGATGCTGTCTCCTGACCTCGTTCCTGTCCCTGCTCGGAGTGGAGTGGGAATGCACCAGTTCCAGGTTCGCAGGCCTGCACCCAGTGGAAGCAGAGCTCAGCACTGAGAGAGCTCTCTGTGTTTGGAATTGTGGCAGTGCAATCACGAGTTACTCCAGTGCTGAGCATCCTTAGGCAGTGATTCCACACGTCTGAAGTACCCACACCATGGCAGCCTGCCCTTGCCCCTCCTGGCCCTTGTGCTACCCTGGCCCTTGCAGGCTGTGCTGCACTTGACTGGGGACCTGACCCAGCTGAAAGTAACACGGCAGAGTAAAAGGTGGGGTTTGTTCCTTTGGTTTTTTGGGTGGTTTGTTCTTACTGTGGTTTGTTTCCTCAGCTACCCTGGATTGAGTATGGTACCAGTGCAGGGTTTGTACAAGTCAGGTGTGACCCCGCCTGTCTCATGGCTAAACTGAAGCCTTTGCTTTGTGACTTGGAAACAATTTTTCCTTTTGACTAGGCTTTACATCCTACACTTTACAAGGGTTTTTTGCTCATCTTCCCCAGGTTCCCTGCCAATATATCCCATATTGCTTACCAGTGCCTCCACTGGACCTTTTCATTTCCTCTGACTAGGCCTGTAGCTGCTTTGTGCTACCGCCATAGTGCTCATTCTAATGTCATTCAGAGTAGGACAGAACAGTTCTCCCCCAGTGTGTAGTACCTGCCTGCAGTTCTAACTAAAGCCAGAGTTTCACTTTAGCATTTTAGTGAATGGAAAGGGCAAGTATGATTATTCTACAACTAACAAAGGAGAAGTATTTATTTATGCTGGCTGAGGTTTCCCACATTACCCTTTCATCCTTCCACAAAATTTGAAGCTGAAGGGAACTTTCAGAGAATTGGGAAATGCTGACTGCAGGAAACACTCACAATACAATTATGTGCATTTTTCCAGGCCAGTTTCTGAGGAAAAGAGTGCATAGCAATTAGGAAAAATCTGTATTCTCTGGTTAATCCGTGGTGGCAGTCAGTCAGATCAGTGATTCTATCTGAACGTTTAAGAAGTTGAACATAACTGTTGGAAGTTACTACCTATTCTCTTCTGTTAATATTTACTGATGATATTGCATTTCAGTAGCAGCTTCTGAAATATCTGTTCCCCTGATTGTTCTGGATGTGGGTTTGGCTTTTCTTTTACTTAGGAGTCTGATTAGTTGAGTTCTCTTCATCTCCAAAGCTCATTGGGAGCTGCTAAAACTTGAGTCTAATAACTTTTGCATAGATACAGCTGTACCTGCTGAGCAGCTGCAGTGAGCTGGATAATACCTATCTTGGAAAACAAGTGGATCCCATCTTGTGTCATGGAAATGTAGCTGATTTCACCGACACTGCTCCTGATAGAGCACAGAGGTGCAATTACTTTTATGACCTCTAGTGGGGATAGTCAGGGATGCCAGACTGTCACAAGTTCTACACTTCTGCTAGGAAGATACAAAGTCATCTGTTTCTAGAGCTCCAAGGCTCCTGTTTATCTGTAGAGCCCTGAGGTTGTGTGCTGTACAGTGCTGTTACAAAGCTCAGCATCCTCAGTGAGAGAGATGTCTGTCACTATGCAGGTAATGCCTTCTTAGTAACAATGATGCACATTATCAGACACAACATCCTCCTAAAATATTTTTGTCTCTCTGTCTCTTGTTTTTCTCAAGAGCTTTCTGTTTTGGAGAATTTTGCCTTTGTGTGTCAGTTAAGTGGGTTTGCTACATTCTTCAAGCTGATCTGTGCCAGGTTGCTGCCCGAGTCTCATGCCCATGTGGTAATGGCTGCCTTTTTTAATTACTCATCTTGGTGAAGCCATGACAGATAATTCACAGAAAATGACACTCCTTGACTGTTCAGGAACGTAAAAGGCAGTCTTGGAAAATTAGGCAATTTATGTAATTGGGACTTTGTGGGGAACAAGATGTTACTGCATCCTCATTAACAAGCACCATGCTTAAAAACTATGTTGTGAGGAAACAAGAGTAAGCCAGAAGAAAGAATGGCCTAAGGAGAGGAGATAGGAGGGAAAGGTTGCGATGCTTCAAAAGGAGAACAGTCCATCAACTTGAATAAGTTTCACCAGGAATGAGAAAGCTGGGACAGCTGCAGGAGGAGAAGGCTCTTGTTAAAATGTGTAAATGCTTGATAGGAGGGTGTAAGGAAGAGGGAGGCATCTCCTCAGTGGGGCCTAGTGATGGGATGAGAGGACATGGGCAAAACCTGAAGTGCCATTTAAACAAAGGAAAATGTTTTTAATTGCAAGGATGACTAAGCACTGCAACAGGCTACCCAGAGGTTATCCTCCAACCACAGGGGTATTGAAAACCTGACTGGACATGGTTCATGAGAAACCTGTGGTAGGTGACCCATGCTTGAACACAAGGGTTGGACTAGATGATCTCCAGATCTTTCACAGGCTCCTGCTTTCTGGGAATCTGTAAGTTTGCCTGTACCTTTCGTTAACAGAACGTCTGCGTTAGTCACGCACACCTCTTGTGGTGTCACCTGCTCCAGGCTGCATTTATTCCATGTGACCTATTTCCTGTGCTTTTGTTCAGCTGTGTCTTCACTGTGGGGCTTCCTTGTGCTGTCACAGGAAGGGGTTTTCCCAAGAATACACTGGTCTGGATCTGTGTCAAGCTGTGTGAGCAGGGTACAATGTGAACCTGAGGTACAAGTCACTGGAAACTGTAGGTTAGGGGATAGATTTGGGAAGCATTTTTATCTGCTTTTTTATCACAGCCCAACTGGTAAAGATTTGCTGGGAATAGCACAAGCAGAAGAAAAAAGCAGATTATTTTCTGTTGGAATTAGTAGACTGAAGAGATGAGTCAGCTTAAGAACCTACTTAAAACTCTTTCCCTAGTCGTGTTCTTTTCAAGATTTCTTTAAATTATTTAGCATTGTATCAAGTCATGGTTGGTTGAACATTTCTGAGTCTGTTTGTATTTAACTGTGTTTTAACACCTTTCCCCCACTCCTGCCCTGAGATGTTCTTGAAAACCTAGGACTTCCCAGGGTTGTAGTGGTAGTGATGCTGTGCTGCAGAGTTCACATTTTGAAAGTCTACAGAGTGCTGGTGACAGCTGCAGTTGAGATGAGTGATTACTAAACTGTGTGCACGTAGACTCCAATATTCACCATCTCCATAATGGCCACTGAAAGCAGCTCCAGACATATGTAACTGATGTTTTAATTAGGCTTTACACCTTTTTAATATCTAGCACAAAGTCGTAAATCAAGTTAAAATAAAATTCTACTCAGAATAAGTAATTTTGGGTTAGCTGCCTTTCCTTCTGATTGTGGTATTTGAAAACAAATCCTTCATTTTGAAGAAAAGTAATGTCACTCTGGTTTGATACATCTTTTCAAGTCTGAAACAAGCAAAATGATAACTGTTAACTATCAGTACAGTGAAAACAAAAGGAAGACGATATGGTAAAGAATTATTTCTACAATGTTTCTCTTTCTGCTCCTTTCCCCACATCAAGCTTTTGCTGTAATCATTTTAAGAGAGAGACAGTAATAGTTTTTTATTAGACTTCATGTCACCTAATGTTCTTGAAGTTAAGTGGGGTTAATTGCTGTAATTAGAGAGCTGGTTTGTGTGTCAAATGGTTTCACAAACAAAAACTGTTTGGCAACCGATCAATCTCAGCCCTTTCATATCACTCCTATAAAACAGGGCATGTCCTGGTGAAAAGAATCCAGTTCTTTATTTCTGAATACCTGCCAACCTAAATACGTATCTAACATGTACCTTTAAAATGATGAAAAAGTACTTCCGGTTCAGGCATTCTTACTTGAACAAAAATAGAACACTACCTTGGGTGGACTACTACGGTATGAGTAAGTTGAATTCACCATTGATGTATATTTACTATTTACACTTGAAAGTTAACATTTTCATTTTTAAAAGTTAGAAAGCAAAGCAAGATCAAGTGATTTACCCCAGAACATACTGTCTAGTTCTGTCTGAAGTAGGATTTTAACTCTGAATTCCTGATCATTAATGTAATGCATCAGCTCCTCCTCTGGCTAGAAACATTTGGCTGGTTGTCTGCAGCACAGGTGGCTTGTCCTCTCATTTCTTCAGACAAGCCTGGTAGGATTGGTTCCAGGAGAGATATTTAAATCATCAGAAAGTGTGGTTCCTAATGAACGTCCTAACAGGTGAAGCACGATGAGTGCACTGTCAGCCACACCATTTCTCTTACCTTGCACCCTTTTCTCAGGATGTCTATTAAGAGCTTAGCAACTGCTGTTTGGCTGAGTAACATGTTTGGTTATTTGTGTGTTTGTCTGCTACAGGAGACACTACTGTTCGATGTGAGCAACTGGATATGCTTCAAGATTGGCTGTCTGAATTCAGAAAATCTACCTCCTCCTCCAGTACAGCCAATCCAGAGGAGCTGGTGGCTTTTGATGTAATCTGCGGAGATCTCAACTTTGATAACTGCTCCTCTGGTAAGACAAGATTTGCCTTGATGTGTTCAGAAAGGAATAGGAATGTTCTTGATCCCTGTGGACTGGAGCAGTATATTAACACTGGCATTTGCAAGGAAAAACTTAATTGCTACAAACACTGCTAAAATAGCTTTAAGTGTGAGTTACTCTCCTTGGCTCATCCCATGAGCTCTGTGGAGTTACTAAGCATGATGGATTTTAAGGCACAAAGAGCAATAATTTGTGACTTATGTAGCAATAATGAGGACAGATCCAGTGGTTTAGCTTCACTTGAATTAGGTAGACACTTACTGTTCAACAGTTTTAATTACTAATGACAGACATGTATGTTATGGGATTTTTGTGGGGAAAAAGTAGTACATTCATGCAGTTAAAAATAGTTTCATGGTACATAGACATAGGAGACTAATGCTGCAGAGAGAACTCAACATTGCTGAATCAGTCTTGGAAAAAATTAACTGATGGTATGTAGTTTTAGGGCTTTTATTTTAAGAAATTTTAAAACTGTTTTTTTCTTTAATTGGATGCTGAGGGTACTAGGAAAAAACTCCACAAAACCATAATTAATGGGTGGTGAGTTCACAGAAATAGAAGCCTTTTCCAAACATAAATATTATGCTCTGTTAACAGTTAAATTGCATTGTGTCTGTGTATCCCAGAGCTCTTTGCTGATTTGGAGCTGGCACATGGACCAGCCTGGCTGGTCCTGCTGTGTGACTGAAGTGGTGACACAGAGGGAGCACAGGGCAGGGACAGGGTGGGGGTCACTGCACAGCTGAGCTCGGGCTGCAGCATTCCAAGTGGGATTCAGCAACTCAGACCAGGTGCATCTGTGGAACAGCATCCAGTGTGAATGCTGTAGTATTTATAAGAAGCCTCAGGTAACTTAGGCAGAGAGCAACAACTGTACCAAAAAGAATTTTAAGAAGCAAAAAGCAAGCATTGTCTGATCTAAAAACTCCCAATCTCGAATCTCATTACTTGTATCAGACACTTGAAAAGGAGGATTTTAGCAAAGTTGTAGAAAAGACCATCAGCCTAAACCCCAGCCCTTCTGTCACTCATTTCTAATTCATGTGTACTAAAAGTAAATCAGTCCCAGGTGTATGATCCCAAGTGAACTCAGAGTGGTCTGAGAAGGTGCTGGCAAGCGCTCTGACTGGGCCAAGACTCCCTTCTGCAGGGGGAGGTGATGGGGAAGTGCAGCGGCTCCAGGGAGCTGCAGTCAGACAAACACCTGTTAGGATCAGTCCAGTGGTAGCAGTGGCAGTGAGTTCTGAGGGAAGGCAGGAGGGAAGGGGGTCAGTAGCAGCTCTGCAGCTGCCCAGACTGGCCGAGAGGCAGCAGCAGTGCTGGGAAAGGGAGGCAGGAGCTGGAGGACACAGTCTGCTGGGATCTGGGGCTGCATTGCAATGGTTTGGGTGGATGGAGTGGCCTGGAGGCAAAGGTGTCCATCAAGGAAATAAACGAGCTGCATAACACGTGGGAGACTGCCCAGGCAGATCACAGATCCAGAGGGAACAGGGAGGGAGGGCAGTGAAGCTGTGAGGCAGAACATACAGTCAGGACTCTGTACCTGAGGAGTTCTGGCACCCTACCCAAGGTCTTGCACAGAGTATAATTAGTGCAATTCTGAGCTGTCTTTTTAAACAAAAGGTAAAACCAACTATTTGCTCTTGCAAATAATAGTTGTAAACATTGCAACTACTGCTAAAGAGGACTGAAAAGCAAGTTATAAACATTAATTTTATTTTTACTATCTCTGCCACTTATTTGCATTGCCCTCCCCTTTAAAATGCACTCAGCCTGGGAACTGGAATTAAGCTATTTAATTTTTTACTTTTAGATTGCTTTCTTTCCTTATGCGCTAAGCAAGATTAATGCAGTGTTTCAAAGTTCTCTCCTCCATTTTTACATTACTCATTGTTTTAGGGACATCTCTAGCATTACAGGTTAATTGAACATAAGTTTTTGTAAAGCAACAATCAACTGCCTGTAATTATCTTTATGATTTTCTGTGTCCTTTCCCACTCCACAGTCTGATAAAGCAGCTAATTAATGTCTCAGTGAATACCAAGCTTCTATTCTTAGTTGTATTGACAGTGGAGTTTTCAACGATATTCAGGTCCATGAGTGACCTTATGCTCGTGACAAATTTTCTCAGCTCAGTTTTCCCCTCCAGCTTTATAGAGCATTATGGCAACGTTCATACAGAGAATTCACACTTCGTGGAAATGTTATTAGACAGTTACTGTCATGTTGCTTTGGACTGACTCGTGTAAAACTCTTATGTTTTTAAACCTTTTAGTGTAAGATAAAAAGCTTTCCAATTAGATGGGTAAAGTTTTGTGTCACCAGCTGTGACTTATCATGGTGCCAATTGCAAATTAATAATTTTTAATCTATCTTGGTTTTCAGGGAAATTCTATTGACAAATGATAGAACAAGGGAAAACTCGGGCAAACAAAAAATAGCAAAAATTTAATCTTTTACTTTTCCATAAACGTTAAACAAGCCAATTGGCTGTTCAGTCAGAAAAAGCAATTCTCTGCATTGCCCACCTGGCAAACTTTGGGGAGGGTCAGTCCTCCAGTCCTCTGCCACAACTCCAGGATTCCCTGACAAATTAGTTTTTCAGTCTCCCTGCAGTTATGAGGATGTTCTCAAGATTGAGAGCTAGCTGGAAAGATGTAATGAAACAGCTGAACTGGTGTGGATGCAGCAGCTGAAGGACAGTCAGCTGTATTAATGACTGAATAAGAAAATGGCAAATGATTGCCCCTGGGAAGCCAGCCCAGTTGTCTGCTGGGTGATCCATCTCAACAAGAGTTTGGTATCAGTGTAAGCAATGCAATGGCAAAGGGAGGAAAAACACTGGAAAACTCTCACTTCGATTTAGAGCTAAAAACTACCAAAAATGTCTTTCACAGAAAAGACTTGGTAGGAAAGCAGTGTTATTAGCAAGCCTTTGTTGGAATTTCTGACCAAGGTGAGATCCTGCTGTGCAGTAAAGCTGCTGCTGAACTGACTCAAATCAAACCTCTGTATTTATACTGAGGAGAAACGAGGACTTGCTGAGCCTGTTGTGGCAGGACACACAGTTGTGCATAGGTTCACAACTGGTAGCTGATGGTTGTTCTTTGCCTGCAGATGACAAGCTGGAGCAGCAGCACTCTCTGTTTACACACTACAAAGACCCCTGTCGGATTGGTCCTGGGGAGGATAAACCGTGGGCAATCGGTAAGAGCCTCTCCCGCCCTTGCTGTGGGAACCCTTCCTATCTGTCACCCACACGTCTCCAACAGCAGGGAGTTCAGATAACTGGCAGTAAGAATTTGGTGGAGAACAAATATTTGTAGCATATATTTTACAAATCTTAACATATGTTGTTGAATTATAATTAAGAACCAAAAATCTCAAACTCCAGTCCACATTCTAGAGCCCATGTCTCAAGGTACCTGAATGCTTTCCCCCACCTATCCTGCTTCTAAAACAATCTCTAGATTACTTGGGGGGAGGAAACCAAATTATTGTTTCTGTACTGTGTGCTTGCAGTGAAAGCCTGCAGCTTGGTGTTGCATAAATACTGTCAGTGAGGATGTAACAAAGCAAATCAACAACACTACAAACTTGTAGGTTTTGTATTAGAAAAGATTTCCCAGAACTCCGAAATACTAATTCCTGGTGGAATTCAGTTGAACCCGATGAAGTTTTAGATCAGGAATTAATACTGTCTCTAGAACAGCAATAATAACTGTGAAGATACTAAAGGTAAGTGGAACTGTTTAATAATGGGGCTTTACTCTGTGGTAGCAGAAAAACAAATCAGAGACATCGGAGCTGAGGAAGTGGAAGGGTGGAGACATTTTGAAAGGTGGCAGGCAGCAGGGAAGTGTGGAGAGAGGAGAAGTGAACAGAACATGCTCTCAGTCAGAGCAGTCCCCTCTCTCCCACACAGCCGTGCCTCCAGAAGCCTCCCGAGGCAGCACAGGAGGATGCTGGGCAGTCACATCTCCCTTTCTGTTCACAGGTACCTTGTTGGATCCTGAAGGATTATATGATGAAGAAGTGAGCACCCCAGATAACCTACAGAAGTATGCATTTCCTAATCTTTCCACATGTTTTAGACAGTTCTGTAAAAAGGGAGTTCATTGCTTGCTATTTAACATTTCCCAAATTGAGGGTAGCTTATGGACTGGAAAACAAAATAAAGTTTAACTCAAGGGTGTTAACTCTTTGGTTTGAGCTAGTGGAGTTATGAAAAATACAAAGAAACCTTAATTTGCCAAAGTCTTATGATAAATTCCTTGAATACCTGTACTGTTTGTTAAAGAATATCCCAGTGGAGAGAAATTAATAAGCTTTGTAAATTTTAGAGCAGCAGTTAATGAATGTGGCAATCCTTTTTGCACCTTCTCTACCTTGAAGGGGAGTTTACTGGACTAAATACATTATCATCCTTACTAACTATAAAGGATGTTCTAGCTGTTTGTTACCAAAATAATAATACAGAGGCAAAGTTATTTGAATTAGCAAGCTTGTCCAGATGTTTCTGTTGACACACATAATGGAAATGGTACGTTATAGGTGGTTTATGCTGGCATTTGTACTTACCTCTGCATGGAATAGATGGACACTTGGTTGAATGGGTTAGGTGAGGTGCCCCCTGAAGTTTTCTTTTTTATCAGTTTTGAACAAAGAAAGAGAATTCTAGACATCAGGTCTGGGCTTAGTTTATGTCTAAAATAAAGATTTGCTACAGCAAGTCCCAGTTTGCACATTTGAGAACTTGCAAAATTTCCAAACAGTTCTACTCACGTGTTGAAAACATAAAATTTGGTATATGTGAAAGGGTTTTCTGGAATGCAAAATTAAGATGATTTGGCCCTAGAATCAAGTTTGCAAATGCAAATCTCTATGTGGGTTTAACATTCCATTTTATGGTTTCAAGAGCAGGGTTGGAGCTCTTTAAAATAAAAAACCCAAAGCAACACAACCTAAAAAAACCCCAGAATGAAAGAAACAAACCCAAACAAAACCTGTACTTCCAAGAGGCCTTTTCAGACAACATGTCACTAAATTACTTTTGGGGTATTATAGTTTATTCTCTGAAGAGTTACTTGTATTCAGCAATTATGTTCCACCACAAACATGACTGATTAGATAGGGAACCATCAAATGATCCATAAGGATTTAAGAATATTACTTCTGCTACCTCGATGTGTGTAGAGCACCTCAGGATGTGATAACTGAAAATATTCTTGAGCCTTAGGAACAGAATATATGGAAGACTTTTTCCCTGCTAAGTGTGGCTTTCAGTTTTCTGTAATGTGTTATAATTCTTTTGCACTGATGAAAAAACCCTCTATGAGAGCATAATTTCACTGGCTTTTTCTGCAGCTCTGCAGGGAAACAGGGATCTGCAGGGGTACATTATGTAAATGTGCTCATATATTAGAATGGTTTCCATGAGAGGGTGAGAGAGCCTGTCCTCCTGACTCTGCAAGGGACTGGTAAACAGGAGCATTGCCAAGAAACTCAGGGACATGAAAGCAATTAGCGGAATCTGGGCTTTAAAGACATTGAAATGTTAAACTGTGCAGTGGCTGTGGGGCACTGTCTAGTTAACAAATATTGTTCATACACACGGCAAGCCAGGGTTCCGCCTAAAACCGATTCATTCTCAAATTTTTCAGTAAGAAACCTTGATCAAACTTTACAGACATTTAGATTGGCAATGTAAGCTATCCAGAGAATTATTTCTTCAGCAGCACTCTTCTCTACTTTATAAATAAAATTAAGTAGTTCACATTACTAAAACAAATAGGCCATAAAAGCAGCAGAGTAACTCGTTCTTAAAGATCTCTTTCATGTTAAGGACAGCATCCCTAAAACATCAGACTAGAACAACATACTTGCTACAAATAATGAGCGAGTCATTTATAATTATAGAGCAATTAATTAGATAGATGTAACAATCTGGGCCCTGCCACAGTGCTGGAAACCACTCAAGCTTCTGCTCAGAAAGGCTTCATGAAATGCACACCAATAATCCCATCTCACAAAGATGATTGTGTTCTTTAAGCCCACTTTCATCTCTGAACCCTGAACAGAGTCAGGCCTATGAGAGCACACTACAGCACAGCTAAGAAACAAGATTCAGGTTTAGTTGAGCATCTCAGTCAAAATTAATGATGTTCACTCAATTAGTGTTGAACTGTTAGCACAGCAGAGCCAGATGTCCATCACTTGTGTCTACTTCCTGTAGAGACAAACAGCAAACTACTGTGCAGACAGCAGTACAAGTTTTAGTCAGCAGCAGATGCTGCACATTTACAGTTTGTTTCCTTCATGTATTTGAAATTAACATTTCCCTTCTGTGAGCAGTTGTGCAGGTTAAGTGAATACCCAGCATTCACAGACTTTTAAAAAGACATAATTGAAGCTAAAAAAAAAATCATCTATTAAATAATGCAAATAAGATTTTTTTGTAATAGTACTGCAGTGCTAATCAGCAGTTTCTTCTACTTTGTTACTTAATTATCTTTGCCAAATATAAATACAATTTTTGAAAGAGGTCAGTCCCATCAAAGAACTTGCTTCCTTTAGCCTAGAAAAACAATCTAAGGAAGTGAACCATTTGCAGTAGCTCTTTGTAGAATCATCTTGCAAATGGGGTGCAGAGAGTAAGCTAATTTATTGTGAGTTATTATTAAAACCAAGTAACACATGAAAGAAAGTTTACTTGCTGAAACTGATTAGAGTAAACTCGAAGAACCTCTCTAAATCCAAAGGAGGTTAAAAATGTTCTATCTAAATAACTGTGTGATCAGAATTTTGTCACTGTTACCTTGTGAAGGCACATTAAGTGCTTCTCGGGTGTATCAACTGATCCAAACTTACAGATTATAACACAACTGAGACCTAATCACCTGTAGCCAGTGCCCCTCTGCCACCACTCAGGTCCTTCCAAAGAGACCAAGTTTGACAAAGAACCCATTTGAATCTCACACATTAAAATATATCATGAGAGTCTGGTGGTTATCCCTTGTTATTCCTTCATCCTGTGCTCTCGTGATCATGCATTAAAAAATTCCAACCCCATAAAAGCAATCCAAGTCAAGTCTCAAAAACTGGGCGGTCAAAAATATCTTATTTTTTTCCAAGGTGAAATGAAAGGCTTTGTACCTGCTAGGACCCAAGTTCATGGCTCAGTGTTTCTCCCACACAGTTGATGATATTGCTTAATGGTGTAATCAACTCTTACAAGGGAAAGCACAGACCCTTGAGCTCAGGTTTTGGCAGGTAAGTAAAGGGGCTACAGGGGAGCTCCAGCAGCACAGCACCAGTGATGCCAAGCCTGCCATGAGCAGTTAGTACAACCTCAGACTGGAAAACATTGGGAAGATGTGCTTTACAAGTTTAACAGTCCTTTTGGACTTGAATTGCCCTTACTGGGGATTTGGAGAGAATCCAGGGTAATGCACGGATGGACAGAATGAGCAAACCATTTAAAGTGCTTGTTTTTGGTTTTCTGAATGAAATAGGGTGCTGGAAAGTGAAGAAGGAAGGAAAGGATACTTAGTCTATCCCACCAGCAAGAACCACAGTTCCAGTCAAAAAGGGAGGAAGGCATCACTGAAGGGAAATGGGAGGAGGATTGACTATATGCTGTATACAGAAGAAGGTCTCTACCTGGAATGGAAAGTGGTGAGTGTCAGACTTGTCAAAAAGAGCTGTAACTCACACAGCAAACTTGCCTGAATGACATTGCAGCCTGTTCTGCTTGGATTCATATTCATACTCCAAGGAGGACCTGCTGCTTTGCTATTTTCCACTTTTGCATGCAAGTTCTGAGTTTGTAAACCTACTACAAAACAAAGTTGAGTTCAAGGACTCCAGCAGCAACTGGTAGATGTGCTGCTCTTCCAAACCAACCAACCTCGTTTCCACTCCCTAAACTTTTGCCAGACTAAGTGTTTTGCCTGATGCTTTTCCTGTGCCTGCAGTCTGAATATTTTTCAATCTTTTCAAGTGTCTGGATGTTCTTTTGTGCCTGTGAAAACCTACCCAAGTTACAACTCTGCGATGTGCAGGCAGAAGCTGACACGAGCTACCCAGAATGAGAACTTGCAGGGTGCAGTCTGCTTCCTAGAGTAGGACCTTGCCAGAATTGTACAGAATGCCATGATGAAAATGAGAAGCTCATTCACACCTATTTAGCATTGCAGCTGCTGTAGAAGAGTGGGCAACAGAGCAGTTCAGCATAGCTTAGTGCAGGATACCACTCTCTCTTCATGTGCTCTGTGACAGCAGCTTAGCAGGGAAATTCTTTTAAGTCTTCCTGTTTCAGAAGCACAAATGCCCATGGCACACCCCTATGGTAAATCCATCTTACAAACATGAACTGATGCCAGAACAAGGGCTGGAATTCAGAGACAGAAGGAGCAGGATTCCTGTCACCTTACATTCCCACCCAACACCTTGGTCTAAGCTCATGTCTAATGAAGACAGGTTTTCCTTTTTAGCTGCATGCCCTGCCTGGGATGGTAGAGCCAGCCCCTCCTCCCAGGTAAGAGCCTCCCTACATACTTGGATAAATCTGTCGGGAACAACAAGCTGTTACTGTAAATGGAAAGAAAAGGTACAACAGATTTCCTGCAGACAGTTCAGGTGGGTATCCTGTGAGTGGTTCACCTCATCAGCTGCACCACACTGACTGTCTGTGTGGCACAGTTTACCATAGGCCCAGCCAAACCAGACTGGCCCCACACCTCTACTAATACATTGAGGTCGTTCACAGAGCCTGAGTCCTGGTGTGTGCTGGAACAGACAGGTTTTTCAATTCCTTTTCTTACTTTTGTTTTCCTTTGCAGGAAGTGGAAGAGTTCAGCTTCATTACCCAGTTGGCAGGCTTGACAGACCACCTACCGGTAGCAATGCGTCTCATGGTGTCTACAGGAGAAGATGATCCTTAAAACTGACCAGCTTTGAGAATCAGAAGAGGGAAACAATAATGATATTTTAAAAATATCAGAGGATAAGAGCGAACTATCCTGGTGCCACGTTAGGAAAGGTGACCAGACCTGACCTGGGCTACTCCCAGAATGTACCAACAATGTGGATTTAAAAAGGGAAGAAATGGAAGGGGTTGTGGCCAAAAGCCACTGTCACAAGTTGCTCAGGCAACAGGGCAGGCCTGTACTACAACACTTTCACTGTGGACCGAACAGAACCAAGATGGAAGTCCTAATTCCTTCTAAACCAGTGCCATTCTTACTCAAACATGTTTTTATACTAATATATAGCACAATTTAGTTTGTAATTAGTCCGTGAGTTAGTGCTGCTCAATGGTTTTTGCATCATTTCTTTGCTGAGAAGCTGAAGCTTTGTCTCTCCTTTGGCTGCAGCCGCAGCAGCCGCGCTCGCAGCAGCCGCATGGCCCGCCCTGCATGCGCTCGACAGCGGGCACTGAGCACCACAAACAGAGAGGGAAGGGGGTCCAACACCACATTCCAGCCAGAGCGAGGCATTCTGGGACTGGCAAACCCTTCTGTCACTACAGATAGACCTAAGAACAAACAACAGCGCTCTTCAATCTGCAGACCAATATCTTCCTGTCCGAGTTATGGACACACAAAAGATTTGGAATTAAGACTTTAGGAACACAGCTCTACCCTTATTTCTACTGTGTTCCCACTGAAATTATGAAGTGTTTTGTCTGAATGATGACTCCAGAATCAGGCCTTCAGCTTTCTAAATGCAACTTACTCCCTTAAGAAGAAATATAGTTTCCCTGTAATGTCTTTTCTTTCTTTCTCATGTGTGGGACAGTTCTGAATTATGATATGGGATATGTATGTTACAGTAGAGTGAATAGATTCCTGTAGTACCGCTGGTAACACCAGAGCCAACATTCTGCCTTAGCTAGAAAGGGGAAGTGGGAAATGAATTGTAAAATGCATGCTAGATATAGAGTAAACATAAACATAAGTGACATTTGGGGAGAAAAAAAGCGTAGAAAAGTGTATGATTGATAAGGCAGAATAACCTAACAATTTTCTAAAGGAATCAGTACACTTAAAGGGGAAGTGTAGCATGGCCAGCTGGAGAGTACAGAGCTATGACTCTTGGCCTTAGGTAACTGCTTCCCAGGAGCAGAGGCTTTTTTTGTGTCTGTGAGACGTGATTCTCCTTTTGTTATGCAGTACAGACTTGAATAGGAGTCTTGCCATCTGACTTACGTGTTCTTTCCACTACAGCTCTTCAAAGGTGGGGCTCCCTTCTGCCATCTCCCCATGGCCTGACCTGCCCAGCCTCTGTAACCTTAACAAAAAGAACGAAAAACTGAGAATCAGGTCCATAATGAGACTTGGCATTTTTTGGGGGGATTTCATTTCAGAGGGTTTGTGTTTTGAGAACAATGAAACCCCCTGTGTTCTAACCATTACTTAGTTTCTTCTGCCTATGTCGTGTTCAATTTTAGTGTTATTTCCTCGTACATTACAGATTCCTTGTGTTAGGAAGAGTTAATCCAATATTTGACTTACTCCGTAAAGTAACCTGTTTTAGTTATGCTGACCACAAGCTCCTGAAGATGCTCTTGTTTTGGTTTAGTTTACACCTGCTAGGAATCAGCTTGAGCTAAATCTGAATAGATTTAAATTAGAAATCTCAGTCTGCAGTCTCTGGTACTGGCTTAGTTAGCTATGGTAAACAACAGATTTCTGAAATCAGCCTGATTTTGCAAATAGAGAAACTCTTACTAGTCATGAGAGTACAGGACTAACAGTATTGGCTAATTCCAAGTAGGCAGTAGGGCCACTGTTCACACTCTCCCACTGCACCTGGTCTTGATACATTTTATGCCTCATTTTCCAATCCCAGGGTCCCTTCAGCAGAGACTGCCTCTTAAGTGTACTGTGCCAAACCAGGGGGAATCTGCAAGTAACCCCTGGGCACTCAAAAATGGAACCAGACTCAATTCCCCCTTTTGATAAAATTAGAAATTCAAGTTTACAGCACCAGAGACTTGAGTGTACTACCCCAGTGCACCACAAGTTTCCCACTTTGTATGTTTGTCTTTATACAGAGGGTGCACATATGTGCAATGTGTTTTTCTGGTTTCTTATTCTTCCACCCAGTTCAGAAAAACTTGTACCCAAACCAATGCTTTTTAGTCCTATTTTCTACCTTACTTGTATTTTATTAACCTTTTTTAAAAAAATCGAAACAGCATCAGTAGCAATGTGTGTGCTGCCCAGCAGCTATTTCTCAGCAGTAAAACTAACTACACTATTTTTAATAATTTTCCTAACAATGTAAATTACAATTTGATATCAACTTCACCAAGTATCAGTTGTAGGAGCTGAATTTGACACCGTGTGGGATATAAACATAAAACTACTGCCAAACAACGTTATTTACAGTAAAACTAACATGGTCTAAATTACCTTAAAAGTCGGTCTGTGGCTTTGTGCTGACTAAAAACGAGACACTTTTGTCACCTTCTTGAGATATATTGAGAAATGGTTTTTCAAATTTGAAGTAAACTGGTTTAGATTTTGGTGTTTCCTAGTTTCTCAGTGCTCAAGAACTGCCTAGTTGTAAACTGCTCTCTTACACAATACACATACATTAACCAGTCTCAGAAGTTCTTTCTAACTGTCTTAGGGATGTAACTTTGCAGGAGAGTGATGCTGGGAGGTGCAGCATTGTGGTACCACTGGACAGATGCTCCTTGGTTTTTCACATTGCTCCTGTGCCTTTCCATGTTTGCAGGGGTCAGGCAGTGTCTGTCCAGGTGAGCTGGAATGAACAGGCTTTCCTTTCCAGGAGTGACCTCCACGAGAAAAATGAGTTTTGCCTCCCCCACTGCGACACCTCAGACAGTGCCTGTGCATGACATCCATCCCCACAAGCCTTAGGCAGATACTGTGTCACAGAATACTTGCCCTGAAATGAAAAACAAAGGGAGGGCAGGCCTGGGTGTGGGAACATGCCCAGGAGATCAAACCCTGGATAGTTTGTTCATATGTCAATTCTCTTTACTTATGGATAGCATGACCCAATTTATTACTAGAATGTTATTTATAAGAATTAGGGTTAAGCTTCCTCTCCTATGCTTACCCCACTTTGTACTGGGATTTCAGGCATCTTCTGGATGATAACGCTGTTCTTGGTTTAATAACGCACCAGGGACACAGCAGAGCAAGTGTCATCTTTTTATAAAAGGTGTATAACATCTCCTGTTTCTCCTGTTCGATTTGCATTTTACAACAGCACTTCTAGAACAAGTGAACAAAAGACACAAATGAGGACAGTCAAAGTAAGCCCTTGCAGAAGTTTTGAGGGTGTCAGGTCCTGACAAAGTCAGTAACTTTAGATCAGAACACTCCTTACAGAACGTGGCCTCGGGCACATCCAGCTCCAGTCAATCCATGCCGTTCTGTCCGATGAATCCACGGAGCTGTGTCCTGCTGGCTGGAGAACCACTGGACCGGCCCCCTTTATCCCAGACCCTCAGTCCTACTTGTTGGGTAAGACAGTAAGATTTAGGGAACATACAATTCCACTGAAGAATCTTTTTTTCAAAGGCCTTTGTTTGGTGCTCCAGAACGAGCCAATCTGACTGTCCCCAGTGTGGTCTCTGAGCTCCCCTGGATCACAGAGCAGCACATCAGTGTCAGCACATATCATCAGCTCACAAATTAAGCATTTTTGCCTCCTCCTGGCACTACAGGATGAGAAATACAATTCAAGCACTTTGAAAAGCTCCCAATTTTATCATTCATTACAAGGGTCAAATTGTTACTGAAGGTCTCACTTTTCCATGCCACCTTATTTTCAACATAATCTCGATGCTTTTAAAGACTTGTAATATTGCTAAGGTTTAGAAATCCTATAATAAGAATAGCCTTTTTTATTTCAATGATTTTTCAGTATTGTATCCTTCTGGAACCTAATGTTTTTATATGGTAAGCACACACCTTCCAACATTTTGTTATAAATGTACTAAAAAAAAAAAAGAAAAAATTAAATATTTTCATTGGTTTCTTTATCTGCAAGAAAACCACAATCTCAGACCTGATAAAAACAAGGTATTTTAAATAATATGGAGGGGTTTTTGTCTTCTATTGGTGCTGAAAGGAATAACTGGTTGATGCAAACAAGGTAATAAAATTTCAAGGCTCAAATGATTCTGTGCAGTCGTGTTCTCTGGTTTTGTGGAGTCTGATGTCACTAACAGAAATCTGACTCCAAATCACAGGGTGATCGAGTGGGTGGGTCAAGTACAGTCTCACTGTGCTACACCTGTTCTGGTGAGCCTGCAGAAAATAAAGGGTGAAAGAAAGGAGTCCTTTTAACTCCCCTCCACTGCCCAGCGTCCCTGCACAGACACCCTGGCAGTTCTCAAGCTGTGCAGCTCCATCAGAGCATTCCCAGAGCCTGCTGCAGGCTGCAAACCTGACCCAGCATCTCACACTGTAAGGACAAGGATCTGCACCCAACCTGCAGCCTGGCACTGCTGAACATCAGACTGCAGCAACAAGGCATTGTGCAGTTGCACAGCTGGACCCCCAACAGTTCCCTGGGCCCTGAACCAATGGAGAGCAGGTTTGATCTTTATGCTTTCCAGTCATAGATAAAAAGCACCCCCACAACCCTGTACATGTCCTTAAGAAATCCAGGGGTTTAACAAAACAAGCCAAGGGAAAAGAATCCATTTGACTGGTTTAGTCTTTCTGAACAGTCCTCAAAGTCCTTTATAAAAACCAGCACAAAACCCCTCTTCAAAGAATTTGTTTTTTCCACAAGCAGAAAGGAGGAAATCAGTGGAATGCAGGTGATTATGGAGGAGCACAGTGCACAAGGTTCTTGTCATGGCCTCAGGAAGGAACCACTCCATCCTGTGAGACAGGTCGTTAGAGATGGATTTCTGCAGCTTTCTCCACTGCTGTACAGGGGAATTTTGTCTGCATTCTGATGCTACCATAGCATTACACTTCAACAGACTTGATAGGCAGCTGCAAGGTCTGCAGGACACCAACAGAACAAAAATCCCAGGACTCCCACAGTGCCAGGCACTTTGCTAAATATATTTCTAATGAAAGGTATATCATACAAGACAAACTAATTCTCAGTACAAAGCCTGGTCCATTATCTCAGCCCCAAAATAAGACTGTTACGAAACGGGTATTTTAAACTCTGTTTTCTGTTACTCTTTGGTAACATCTGATTTCTCTTTTCCACATTTGCCGAGAAGATATTTATATACAACAAACTCAGACTTTTAACAAAATGTGTCTTGTATGCCACAATAAGCACGTCAGAAGGGCTGTAGCTACTTCACTAATTATTAGGTCTGTGTTCCTGAAACTCGGTGTCACTTTTGAACTAACAGTGCTTACCCTGGTGAGATCCCCTCTGCCCACAGCTGACCTTGAGTGTCCTTCCACCTCACTGCAGAAACCTCAGCCTCACCATCCTGAAGCTCCGTGTTCCACTGAAAGAGCAAATTAGAAGCTGTAAATGGAGCATTTATTATACACTGGCTGAAAGAAATGCTGAGTCTGGTCAAGTGCTGGGCAATGGCTCCAGACCAGTACAAGAGGTCCTTGTCCAGGCCTGGATTCCTGGGCTGACAATTAGAAGAAAGTTTCTGACCACAAGACCAGACAAGTTCAAAACCAGCTTCCAAATGACCACAATGGAATGCAAAACAAACAAACAAAAATTCCTCTCTGAAACCCCAATGCTTTTAAAAGAGCTGAATGTATTTTTAAAGAGTTCCTATGCATGAGCCCAGCTACAGGAAGGGATGATCCAGAACAACCCAGAAGGTCCCACTCGGTCCCGTCTGGTTTGAGGACGGGAAAAGTACAGCATTTCTTCAGCTTCTGGGTAATGCTTATTTATAAGGACAAGAAAAATTATCTGTTTGGGACCTTCAGTTTAATCTTGAAAAAAATACTGCTATTTTTATTCATGTTTTAAACATGGCCAGAACTGGAGCTTACTAGCAAAAACTCTTCAAGTATGAATAGCTGCTTTTCAAGGCTCTATGCAAGGACTGTTTAAAGCACAGGGGGCAGGGGGAATGGAAAGAAAAGGAATGGAAGGAGGAGATACTTGATCTGCAGACATACTATAAAGATAGGAGAACATCTAATAAAATTTTAAAAAACAGCAACAAAAAAAAGTTAAGAACATTAAGTGGCCCTCAATTATTTGGGAAACATTCCACAGAACGTACATTGCTGACTAGTTTTGTCGGTGAGAAGCATGACTACACCTTTATTTTTAGAGATACTTTTTTTGTTAAATCTTATTTTAAATATAATTATTTGATTAGTTGTTGCCCAGCCAGCCCAGGGAATGCAAATACAGACTGTCTTAAAAGAGAGCTTCTAGGGGAGGTAAACAATGGAGCAGTGTATCCAGTTCCCAGCTAGAGGCAGAGACACAAGTGGAATATTCTCCCTGCAAGTAAAGGGGTGTGGGCAGCAGCATCCAAGAAAGCAGCAGGAAGCTGGCAGTGGATATAAGGCACTGCTTCAATTGGAACAGATGATCTCCTGTGAGAAAATACCTTTATTTCTCCAGGCAGCTCCAAGGCCTGGCTGACTGGCACAGACAGAACAGAAATGGTACCACTCGAAATGGGGACATGTTCTGCCATCGAAGGAGCCTTCAAAGAAGAACAGGATAAACTTATAGCACCTAAGAGGGCCACATCACATCCTAAGCACAGAACTGCAGATGCCATCTGAGGGCTGCCACTGGAACAAGGAACATGCCAATCACACCTGTACATCAGCACTCCTGCAATGGAGCACCAGCAGCTCAGCACGGACACTCCCCTGGCTCAGAAGTGCTCAGATGATCGGAGGGGCTGCTGCCCCTTATGGAAGGGAAATGCTACTTATACCTGTAGCCTGTTCATGGAATCCATAAGCAAGAAACAACCCCCCCAGCCTGGCAGCACAGGCACAGCACACGAACTCAGTGAGAGACTGCCCTTGGAGAGCTTCCCGTCTGTGACAAGCACAAAACACACCCAAATGAAATGTTTTGTTAGTACATACCCATGAAACGTGTGAAGCAGAGCACCCAGCTACAACAGACAGAAAACCTGCTCTGTACTGAAATACGAAGACATGTTCTTTCCTAGATATCTCCCTTCCTTCCTTCCTCCCTTTGAGAAAACTTTTTTGATGTATGTAGCAAGGTATGTGCCAAGATAATGCAGAAAAGGTGAAAATGGAACATTTAACGTAGAAGTTGACTTCATAGTTCATTTAGTGCACTCTGCAACACAGAGGAACCTGTCAGTTTTTGTTGAACACTCATCAGTATTCCACAAAAAGAGAAGGGCCAGGGTGTGGTCAGAATCTAAACACCTGAGATCTAAAAAGAAATTTATTTAATGCATGAAGGAGAAGCCTTAAGCAAGGCCAAGGCTCAGTAAGAAGTAATGCCAACAGGGTCACTTAAGGGACCATCACTTAAATTCCATTACCAGAATGAAACTACTCCATTTGGAGTCCAAAGACCATTTTAACCACTCAGAAGAGAACACACCACCAGACAGCTGTACATGTAGGCAGCTGAGCCTGTGTCATAAGGTATGATAAAGCTGCTGTGATTGTTATTTAAATTGGGGTGGGGAGGGAAATGTTTTAAAACAAACCAGGGATGACCAGACTTTAACATAATGAACCCTTCTCCTGAGCTTTTAGTCTTGCATGTACAGATTACAACAGATTTAATCCTAAATTTAGCCCACAACTGAGCTCTGCAAGTAATATTTTCCTTTTACCCTTCATTACCCTCTCCTTCTTACTCAAGCATGGAAAGCAAAGATTCAAATGCCAGCCATAACATGGAAAGGTATCTTTAAAGGGGGGCAGAACCCACAGAAACCTATGACATACGGTTTGCCTTTGTGTCAGTCAGCATGGCTTGAAAAACAGCTCTTTAGACTTATTTTGTTATTTGTAAAGACATATCTAGGGAAAAAAAGGTTTACAGCAAATTAGACCTAAAAGCAACTAGATCTAAACTAAAAGCAACAATACCTAAAAGCACAATTTCAGCAGGAGCTGAGTGATGCTAAAACAAACAAACAATTTAGCCATTGTTTTGTACCTCTGAAGAAAGAGGCCCAGCATGTTCAAAACGTTTTTTCTCCATATGCTTCCCATTCAAAGGCCAGAGGATTAAGGCTCCACTCAAAGGAAACAGGCAAGGAGAAATATTAGGGGGAACTCATAAACAGCATCTGCTCAGGAGGTACCACTGCTGTTTGAAAACAGGAACACAAGCAGTCAATACTAAAGCCCCTGCCCTGGTCCTTGGTCCAATGTCCCAGTGTAAGGACAGGATGCACAAGTGGCAAAACAGCCAGCAAAGCACATGGTGTGAGATGTCTTTGCACACCAATTCACTACCCGAGAGTGTGCTTGGTTCCCTCAGTGTGGAGTCACCCAACATGGCACTCTCATTTCTCAGGTCCCACTACTGCTTACAAAACACAGCTGGCCTCTCCCCCAGCCCCTCTGCCCCCCGTGGGCTGGCAGCAGGTGCCAACACACTTTATCTTAGGCAGGACACTGCCTGGTGTGCTGGGATGTGCAGACACAGAGGGCAGGCATGAGGAGAACGTGTCTGTCCTGCCCTGAGGCTCAGCCCTGCAGGAACCCCCAAGGAGAGGGGCACCAAGGCATGAGAGACTCGCTGGCATCCCTGGCCAAGGGCCCCCTGTCCCTCACCTGCTGCACTTGGAGGCTGCAGAGCAGCTGGTTTATCACACATCCTGGATGTGCTCCCAGCCCTCTCCACCAGCATGAGGGGATGTCATCCTATATCATCAGCCCTGTGGTAGAAACGACTTTGCTGCTGCCTGTGAGGCAGGCATGAGCTTATCCATGTAGACCTGCTGCACGGTCACTTCAGCCATTCCTAGAAATACTGCAGTTGAGAAGCAATGACATTTTCAAGTGCCGCAGTGAAGGCTGTTTGTCCCTCCTTCCCTCCCACCCCATTCATCGCCGCAGCTCGATTTGTTTGCTGATTGCCAGGGGGTGAGTCATTGGTTTCTTAGATACCCTAACATGAAGCAAGCAGTCACTTTATGTGAGACAGATGCAGCAGGATCCATCACCACCCTGGAGAAGCGGGACTCCACTCAGTAACCTGCAGCAGCCACTCTTCCTCCCAGAGCTCGAGTACTAGCGCTGCAGCCAGAGATGAGAGGGATGGGCAAGGCAAGACAGAGCAGAGGCTGTGGAAAAGGACATGAGTGAGAGACAAACAGAGGAGCTGCCACAGCAGGTTGTGCAGCTGCACTGGAGCAAAACCCTGAGGAAGCACCAGAGGTTCCGAGGCCAGTCCTGCGTGACTGGAGGCTGAGATACCCTGGGGCTGTGCCCTCAGCGCCGCGGAGAGCCCGTCAGACCTGCGACTGCAGGGCTTTCCTCTGCACTCAGGAACATAATCAGCTCTCTTTCTTTCATTATTGCCCTTGTCCACAAAAGAGGCATCTTCAGGGCTCTCAAATCCTAGACAGAATCCTGCTGGGGGGAAAAAAAGTGGGTCATCTTCGTGACAACCTCTGAAAACAAAATCAAAGCGCTACAGCTTTGTAAATGTATGTAACTATATTAAAAACACAACTTACACGCAATATATAAATATATTGCACATATGTGTCAAAAAACACGTGGTTTTAATTACTGAGGTATCCAAGGATTTACTGCCTCTGAGCCTTTATCTGCTGTATCTCGGTCAAACCTCATAAGGCTGCATTTGAAATCACACTGTGCTAAGAAAACAAATGATTAAAGCAGAGCTAGGGAGTCAGGGGATTAGTCTATTCTGCATGGCCTTGAGCAAGTCATTTTTAGCTCTGAGGCCCTAATCTTATAGTGAGCCTGGGGCAGATGAAACCCTTGAACATCACAAAAAGCACTCTTAGATTTTTTTCCTATTTGAAAAATGGAGATGACAACAAATACCTCTTGGAGAAGCATCTTAATCACTAATCTGCATTAAATGCTTGGAAATGTGAAGTATTACAGTGATTAAGTACAAAACCAAATTAACATTTAGCCTTCAGAGTCAATAAGGTAGAATGACAACACAAGCATCCACTGTATTCAGCTCACAATCACCACTGGAAAAATCCAACACTAGGAAGCTGTAATAGTCTCTCCCCCTCCTAACCACCAGCTGTAACTATAAACAGAATACAAAAGATGAGTATCTAAATGAATTAGTCCTGAACTGCATCCTCTATCTTGTTAAATGCAGGAAGCCCACACAGAGCAGTTTCAAAGGGACTAATGAAGGAGAAAAGCAAGCTCCAGGATCTCAGTCCTTGAATTGCCCAGGCTTCAGACAAAAGGCACCAGTTCTGCAAATAAAGGAGCAAATCTTGCAGCTGCCATGACTTAGAGAACACCCTTTAAAATGCAAGACTTGTCCTTCATTACGACCATGACAACTTCACTGTCCTAAGAGGACCATTCATTCCATGTATTCAGCAGGAGACACAGAATCCTGCTGCCTGCCTGCCTTAGCAGTAAGTGCAAGTCTGGATTAGTTTTATCAGGGGTTTCACTTTTTGAACTAGTTTTCCACTTCCATGCATGAATGTAGAGTGTACCTCATATCATCAGAGGCATTTATTTGCACATAAGATGAGACAGCTGCATTGCAAGTCTGTGTATTTTCCTTACTTATAATAGGGTAGAAAATTAGAAGTGGGTTCTCAGCACCCTCTTGTGGATGTGTGCTGTGGTAACCACTATGTATTAGTAAAATTTCATTGCAATTCAAAGCTATACAATTACTTTTGCAGCAAAACTGAAACTGGGAAGCTAAATGTGAATGGCAACACTTGGTAGTTTATTATTATTTTTAATACCTGACTAAAACCCGTGTTGTTAGTGCACACATCTCTTGTGCCACATTAAAAAAGCTGCCAAGCTCCACTGCAATATGTGAACTGCAGTACTATTGAGTTCAGTGGTGGCAGGAGATCCTGTTTCTATTAGAATGTGCATCTGTGCCTGCAGGCCTAGTCAGGATCAAAGCTGTTGTCATTTAGAAAAAAACTGCCTGTGGTGGCAGCACAGAGTAAGTTCCTTCCAAGAGAAAATAGGATTCTTGCTTTCCTTATTAAGATAGCCAGAAGCTCTTCCAACTGAGCACATCATTGGAATGCTTCTGTCAGCTCTGGGAACAAATGGGAGCTGGATGCTGCCACTGGGTAGATGTGTTTTTTCGATTAGGAGGCTTTCCTGCCCCAAGAGTGTGCTTGCAGTAAGATGCCCTTTGCAAGAGCACAGAGACAGAAGCAGTCTTTTATTCTGTTTTTGCACACATGCATATGAAATGATCCCCCTGTAAGCAGCTGTTGGCCACACAATTTACAGACCACGTTAAGTTTTTAAGTCCAACATGAAGAATTCAGAGAAGTCAAGGAAGACTGATACATACAATAATTAGTCCTAATTACACACACATGTGGTAAGGGTTTGCCTTAACACAGTAGCTTCCAGCATGTTTAACCAAATCCTGGAAGCAGTTCCAGTCCTGTCTAAATGCACAAGCCTAACCAGCAAGCATCAGCAATGTTGAGAACACTCACAGTGAATTAAATACACACAAGGCTTCTAAAATATGCTCAGCATTCAATCTTTCCAGCCTTTTATTTTTTGATAGCAGCAATACAATTTCTGCTCCAAGTATACTGAAATTTATGTTTTTCCTCATATGCACACAGAGCAGTTCCCATGAACTGCCCCAGCTCAGCCCTGAGCACAGTTCTGCAGACAGGCTGCTGCTACTACACCTGGCCTGTGCTCTTCACTTTCACTCACCCACCCCTGAGAACATCCCAAGCCTCACAATACCAAGAGGTTTAACAAGGGTGCCTCTCAGTCACCATGCCCAGTATCTACTGCAGTGCCCACATAACTTCAACATCCATAATACTGATAACAAAATACAAATTCCCATCGATGTGGATTACTTCCCTTTGGCACTGCAGCTAATGTATGTTTTGTTTTTTCTCAGGAAGTACAATTCAGGCACATACATACACAATTATCTCTGAGGAACTTAATACTACCCAATGAAATACTGTAAGTTTTGGTGTGGTTTTGTTCTATCTTACTTTATTTTTTCCAAAAATATAAATTCTAATACATTGCTGTCTATTAGTTCTGTGTTCCCTTTGAAACACTGTCCTGTTCTGTTGGATCCAGAATCATCTGTGCAGTTAACTGCACTTCCAGAAGCTATTCCTCCTGCAGAACGAGAACAGCAGCTCACCTTTCTGTGTCAGCCCAGACACAGTTACAGGACACAGTCAGGAGAAGAGCAGTTTTATAATGCAAGCTCTTTTCAGGCTTGCACAACTGTGCCTGTGCCTTTCAAAAAAACCAAAGAGCCAAGCCTTTACTACTTTTGTTTCCTTTACAATTGCACTGCTTATGTTCCCAACACATAACAGATTGTGCCACCATACTTTCTGTGGGCTAGGCACAGTGTATAAAAACTAAAACAAATGTTTAATGAACAGTAACCTATATAGTCCAGCAAAGTCTGTAAGAAATGACAGACTGGAGTTAAGCATCTTAAAAGTACAGTTTTGAAAAGTGAAATTCACATATCTCAGCAGGTGCTGCAGGGTTTCTGTTTGTCAGGAAAATGGTTCTGAAAAGTTTTGGAATATTTCAGATGGCTTGTGGGTCTATAAATATAACTACACCATTAGGAAAAAATTCCTACTCACAAGAATGATGTATCATGGTGATCAGCAAAGCAGAGCAGAGTGGGCTGTGCTCCTCCCTCATGGTTTCTTTATGGTATTCCTTTCACTTTGCTAAAGCTGCTGCTCAGAGGAAACAGGAGTAGCTTTGGTAAGCAGTTATCCCTGTGGCTGGCTGACATAATTTAGGACAGGCAGTACACTGATTTTCTATTTCCCTTAATGGGTCACACATACAAAACAGATACACCAGATCATCTAAAGCAGAATTAATTTCAACAATACAATTTCTGCCAACATGGAGTACAACTAAGAAAACCTCAGATGAGGACATGGTATTGCAGAGCAACCTACACCTAAGCTAAAGTGGCAGATATTATTTAGGCCTCTGACAGAATAAGGCCACATTTTTAATCATATAATGCATATTACGTATCTCCAAAAGATTTGCAAGATTTTTAGACTACAACTCTTCTTCTTTTGTTTCTCAGACTACCATCAGTTTGTCACTTCCGATTAACCTGAATATGTACATTTTCCAATTTTCAGTTACAGCTTTCCAGATTTTGGTCACTGTTTGGGATATCGCTGTCCAGAAATGCAGCATCTAAAGACGTCAGCAGAACGTCAGTGCACCCACCTTAATCCACTGACCCTTTCGGGTGAATACGAGCCACAGCCTCGCCAAGCCTGGGAGCAGCTGAGCTGTTTCCTCCTCCCTGTCAGGTGCACCAGCACACAGATGTGGCTTGACTTGGGATTTCTTTTTGAGCACTCTGAAGATTATTTCCCTTTTTACAGTGACAAGAGCAAAGCTTGAACCAGATGGTTTTAACTCACTTTAATGTCAGCGAAAGGCTGTGTCCTCATCTACTGCCATGCCAAGCAACAATCAGCAAGCACCTGCCTTTTAGCTCCATGGTATGCTGCAAAACACTGACACAGATGATGACAAGAATGTGTATATGTGTATATAAACCCTGTCAAGAATACCTGACTCTAAGAAACAGTTCCTCTCTGCCCCACCAAGTACGTATTTTGAAAAAAAATCCCAAAATGTTAAAAGCATGTTTCAGAACAGTTTGTTCCCTGAGCACAATAAAAATATCCCTCTGCTGTATGAAAAAAAAGTTTATTATAATTTAGGAATATGAGCAAAAGTAAAGTATTTTATAATAGCTTAAAATCCATGGCAATCTCCCCTGTCTTTGTGTCAAAGTGTATAGCATATGTGACAGCAGCAGGGGCTGCCAGAGTTTCTGACTCAATAACAGAACTGAAGAAATAGACAGCTTGCTTGCAGTGGCGATTCCAGTCACAGTTTCCCTGCAGGAGAGAGTTCAAAGTGCAAGCAGTCAAACCTCTACCATATTATTACCATACAGTAACAATGCAGTACGAGTTCCTGTTCCCAGCTGAGTCCACAAGGATCAGCATCATCATTTCCACTGCCATCCACCCCACTATAGGAATGCATCACTTGAAATACCATGTGCTACTCTGCACAGAGAAGCCAGAGGAAAAAATGCATTTTGGTCAAAGAATATTTAGATAGAATACCAAAAGTACTCCTTCCCCTCCAAATGTTTGCTTTTGTTAAATTGAGAAACGGTATTTGTAATAAACTCTGAGTTAGCATCATACTTAAACTCTGAATTGATTCCAAACTACGGAGCATTTTGATCCAATGCAGATTGTCCCATTTTAAGCATTTTAAGGTACATCTTCTGCTCCCTGCAAAAACACCAACAGATATTTCTGCTAGTCCTGTCTATGTAGTGTTCAAGCAGCGTAACAAAGAGCACTACACAACCCAGGCATGGCCAACAGGGACCCATTTTTCAGCACTGTAATCCTACAGACTTTGACATAATAATTTAGATTGAAGATGTACCTTTTCATTTGAAATTCGCATCAGTCCTGTACTTATGGAGATATCTGCAGCAAGATGATATTCCATCCACAAAACTGCTCCATGGCTCTTTCCTTTCCTGGGGAGAGGTGGAAGATAAAACCTGTTACTTCATACAGTACTGACAGCTCACAGTGACACTGCACTACTGTGTAAGTGAGAGCTGTAAAATCATGGAGAACTTCTTTCCTTGAAAAAAAGTTGAACAGCTGAGTGATTCGGTAATTAGGCAGCAGCTTGTAAAATATTTGCAGATATGAAATCTAAAAAAGGTAAGGAAAAGGAGAGTGTGTCATGCTTATATCTGCTCAAAAGCACAGTCATTTAACCAGCACTGAGGAACACGGCGTAGTTACACTGCATGTTCACACAGCACCCCCTTTAGAGACCCCTTTCTATTGTTCATGAATTTTGAGGAAATATTTACCACACATACCATGTCATTTGAAGAAGCAGAGGTCCTGCCAGTGTGCTGCCTACAAATACAACTGCTGCAAAGGCAGAGACCCCACACAGGTGGCTCTGGATTTTGTGAAACCTTGAATTTTGTTTCACAATGAGAAACATACAATCACAGCAGTGTCTGAGCTACACGAGATCTAGATAGCGAAGAAAGAACCCCCAAAAACCTTTCCCCTGATTTTTAATTCTTAAACAGCATTTTAAGCTTCAACAGAATTAGGGACAATTTATAGTTACATTATAGTGAAAAATACCTCAGAAGACATTACAAATATCAAAATTGCCAGAATTATAGTCAGAAGGAAGAATAGCATACATTTTAACAGCTATCAACACAATAATTTAAAGCTATTAAACACAGTAATTTATTAAACACAATAATCTGAAAAGCTAAATAGAAGCTTTTTCTGCAAGAACTCAGCAACAGGGAACAAACAAAGACTAAAAACATCCAGTTACTTTCTCTACACCACATATTAATCTATTTAAATTTTAAATCACAGTAACAGCTAGAAAAATGTTGTTTTTTAAATACAGGCATATTATCTAATCTAATAATATCTAATATTATTGTTATAGCCTATTGAGAACAGCCACAGGAAATTTGTGTTAGAATAACTTCCCCAACTTTGAGTCACATTATTAAAAACTGTCAAGTATGTTCCCACCATTAACTACAATAGACAAAGAACCTAAACACGAGGTAAAAAAATGGATGCTGATAAGAATATTTCTTGCAAAAAGAATATTTCTTCACTGACCGCAAAAGATTTACAGAGCCCTCAGTGCTGAGACAGTGCTGGGGCACAGTCGTTCTGAAGTCAAATGTCAAAACTTCCTGTGGGTCAGACAGTGACCTGCAAGGATATTCCCACAGAGGGTGAGGTTCTGCTTCCTTGGATTCCCTAAAATTCAGAGAATCCTGAAGAAAGAAAGGAATAAAATTATCAAAAAACAATCAAAAGGCAAATAGTCCATGTTTTCAAGTTACTTACATGTCCTTAACCCAGAGTAATTAAGCAATAAAGCTGGAAGAGGACAGGACTGCCCTTCTTAAATACAAAGGAAAAAGTGTCCTATGTGCATTAAACCACGTGACATGACAATGGCCCTCAGCAATGAAAGAAAACCAGGCACTTTCAAAATAAAATGCACTTTCTGCTCCCTCCAGACAAATTCTACTCTACAACTGCCTGTACTCCTCCACAGTGACTGCAAAGGTAATCTAAATGGCTAACTCAAATATGGATATTGACAGTCCAGCTCTAGAAATCGATACAAATAAATCTCACCCTTCCTATCTACTTCTCAGTAGTCCATAAGCCTCTTCCAAAAGCACCTCCAAGTAAGGCAGGATTCATCGATAAACAGCTCCCAAACCATCTCATGTCAAGCTCAGAATCACATTTTGAGAATAGTTTTTTTCTTTTTGAATGAACAGAATTATTTTCAAAACACGGCAAAGCACTGAAGAACTTCACAAGTAAGAAGTAACCAACAACCCCAAACCCACACCACGAAAGTTCCATTTTACAAGAACTAAGCAGTCACCATAGTTCTGAAAGACTAAAACAGTGGTGTTCTGCTTAACATACAGGCTTTCCAACAGTCACTAATTGCTTTATTAAGCCAAGTTGAGCTTTTGTTTTGCTGAGCCTTGTGCTGAAACTATTGTCAGGCTTCTTACTTTAATCATATCATCCATAGTCTGGACATCAAAACCTTCACAGATGCCACATGGACTCCGGATTCTCCATAAGTCCTGTAAACAAAAACAGGATTTTGTTTGGCTTTATTAAAGGAAACTGGCCTTTGCATATTAATGATGAAAGAACTTATTTAATTTCCATTATCATTGTAGGTAAACACTTCACAATCTTTAGTTAAGAAGTCCTCAATAGCTGAAAGAAAAGGTTTATAGCTTTGTAAAATTTCTGAAAGATGACTTTTCAAATTATTTTTAAGATGTGCTCAAATTCAGAACTGTGCACAGAGGTTAAGAAAAAAGGAACATGCAATTAGGAATCCTGCCTTCAGTCTTATCAACCACCATTTCAAAAACGGTTATGTTGCAGAATATCTAATTTTATAAATAACCACAACTGTCACATGCTTCAGTAATCTCTAATCAAAAGAAATATTTTAAAACATTCAGCCCTTCCATTTTAAATGGCAGAATTACTTGAATTAATTTGCTGGACAAGAGATAGCTGAAATAGTAAAACTCACCCTCAAGATATCAAATATTCTTTTCTGAGGTGATAAGTACAAAACATACTGGACAGTATTAAAATGCAATACACTTGTCATGAAAAAATCCTAGAAGAGTACTTATTTCAGTAGATTTGTGTAAATATCAAATGGATACTTCTAAAGAAGCTCACCTGGAACTCCACAATCATCATGTGCAAAGAAGCAGACTGAGGTAGGACAGTGACATTGCTGGTGAGGTGACTGCTCACAGCTGTCCTGGCATACCAGAAATACAAGTTATGCCATGGCAACAAACTTGTACTGAAAAACGGCTCTCCCACAAGAACGGAAATCTTGGCAAAGAAAGGAGGAGATAAAAAGCGTTACAAGAACAACTCAGTAACACAGGCTGTTTGAATTTTCCAACAGCTACCAATACAACAGAACAAGTGACATCATCTACATCAGAACTTCTATTGCTCCATAAAGATTTAATTACTGGATCCTGCACGTACAGCACACCAGACATACTTCTGTGGGTTTAGTCAGCACACTTTAAAATTAATTTTCCTGCAGTAAAGTTTGAGAGAAAAGACTGCATTTTTAGGTTGGAAGGCTTTGTAACGAGTCACAGTATTTTAAAATTTTTAATTTAATGACATTAGTACTTTCAAAGAGATTGCCATCTTCCTGAGGGGCTGGCCAAAGAAGAACTGCAGCCTTGTAGTACACACACAGTTAAACCAGTTAAACTGCCTCAGCAACTGGTGCAGATTACGCAGCAAGGGAAAGTCACATCCTTTCAAAAACAAAGCAACAATCCTCCCACAGTCTTTAGGTCTCCTTTAGTTTTAGTGGCACATCATCTGAACCATCTACTCACTGCATTTTGCAGAAGCAGGATGTCATGGGACTCAATGTGGTTACAGCAGCACAGCAGAAAAGCAAAAACAATTTTTACCTTCTGGTCACTACCACCTTCCTGAAATTCAGTATATTGGACAACTGTAACATACCTTTTTATCTTCGAAATGAGAAGGCTTCAGCAACTCAGGACGTGCTTCTATTATTTTAATTTTATCTTCAAGATGATTTGCTTTAAAAAACTAAAACCAAAAAGTAGCATGCTGTCTTTAGCAAAAGTCACACGTGAGACTCAAACACATACCAAAATAATGATTTTATTGAAAACAAATTATAAAAAAAAAAAAGCCAAAAATTTTTTTCTAAAAAACTGCCTACCATATCTTATCAGGTTGATGAGATATGCTGTGCATCCTACTCTTGAAGGATGCACACACTTAGAGCCAACATGTCACACCTACTGAACTAAAGCACATGCCCTTCATATTCTTTCATACAAGTATATAAAAAGGCAGATAACACAGAAGTTGCCTCACTTTCTTTCATTTGTACTTTGAAAGATATAGGAACGACAGTCAAGAAAGATAAGAATCACTTCAACTATGAAACACTGCATATTTGGCTTCTGTTTGCCTACTGTTCCTGTTCTGGCTGAGCCAGACCTCTTTCAAACACCCAGTGTCAGCTAAAAGAGCCTCAGCCAAAGATGACCTCAGGAAGCTGTTTCCATTCCCTTCTTAGGCACCAGCTGCCTCTCCTGAACAGCCTCCACTTCACTGGCAGAGTCTTTCGTGCTCTTCCCCAAGGCAGCAGCTGAAACACCGTTTGCAGTGGAGCCACTGCCTGCTGTCTCCTAAGAGCAAACAGCATCCTCCAACACATTCATTAAACTGATTTAACTTCTAAAAAATTGATGCAAGAACAACAAACAAAGGCATCAACTCTGGCTTAGTAACACCATGGGTCATTTACTGCTTTAACAGAAAATGGAATACTCACTTTTTCCATGACAGAACAGGACACACCAGAGTTTTCTATTGTAAACACCTAATGAAAACACACAACAATTAGTCAAACTAGTTTTATAGTTTTTAATTCAAAGAAGATGTTAACTAAACAATGAAGGAATACTTTGATGCCCCAGTGAGCACAGTTCATAAGAACCATGCATCTATTCCACACCCCACTGTCACAGACCTTTTTAAGAACTAAACACCTCAAACAACTACAGGCTAAATAATTCTGTTTTCACAGCCATACAAGGAAAAAACACCAACAGAATGCAAGTATTTTATTTTCCTTTTTTGAGATGTACAGAGCATATTAAAATTTGCTCTAGGCACACATTTATTCCTGAACAAATGCAAGCATTGTGCCAGATCAAGCTCCAGCAGTGCTCAGTCCTTGTGAGCACTGTTTAACATGTTTAACATCAGTGCAAAGTGCTCAGAAGCCTTTTGCAGGAAGAAAAAAAATTAAGTTTTGTTTTTAATTGGTGAATAGCTAGGCAGTATGCTACATTCCTCAGATTATGTTACATTACATGTTCCCAGATATTCAGTCCAACTATAACAGATTTTAGGTTGAAGAGCCCCATGACAGAACACACCGAGTAAGGTACCTGCATGTAAGTGAGACTGCCAGGCAGCTCTCAGCTCTCATTTACACACAGTCTCAGGATAATAATGAGCTGGAAATGAACTATACAAGAGAAAAATACCAAGCTAAAATGTAACAATCTGAAAAACAGGATGAAGTATTGTACCTGCTTTGCTCCAAGATAGTGAGCCAGCACAGGCAGCAGACTGCCATCACTGATACAAAGGCAAACACTATCTGTGTCCAGAACCTACAGAAAATAAATAATCATTGTTATTTCTGTTCCAGATGAAAAAGTTTTCCCCACTTTATACACTTCCATATAAAAGAAGGGTAAAAAATGCTCATGTAGTCCCCTTGGCTTAGGTTTGAGAAAGTTTGCACAAAAATGATTTGGGTGTCTTTATTCAACTACCAATACTACTTTTAACAAATACACAGAGCTGCTACAAGTTCCTATACAAAAACAGTTGCTTACAATTTAAAACTGTAAAACTAAAGTTTTCATGACAAAAGCATAACTTAGATCTGCTGATGGAAAAAAAAATTCTTGGTGAGCAAAGTCCTTTGCAGAGGAGAAAAAATTCCATAAATAATTTCTGTAAATAAAACAATACGTGCATCCATCACAGAAGCCAAAAAAGCCTCCAAGCAACATGCACTCACTGTCCTCAGTGCCTGGATGTACTGCTGGGTCCGGTCCTGGTCGTTTAACTCCCCAAAGCGTGCTCTGTTCCACAGCAGGTGAGCATGGCACCTACACACTGGGCTCTCAACACCCACAGCCACTTCATTCTCCTCTTCACTGCAAAAAAATGGCAGTGAACTGTTAACTACAGCACCAGTGACACGCCAACAGCTACAGGTATGCATGCTGGCCAGAGTGCACATCAACTACAGCACCAGTGACATGCCAACAGCTACAGGTATGCATGCTGGCCAGAGTGCACATCAACTACAGCACCAGTGACAAGCCAACAGCTACAGGTATGCATGCTGGCCAGAGTGCACATCAGTGCATTACGGACTCTGCTGTTACCTTCTCAAAGTTACAAGTTCTTCAATGACATTTTTGTAACTTTGCATTTCCAAACAAAGAGAGGCCAAAAAGAACCAATTTTAACCTTCACAACCGAGAAACCCACCCACTTTCCCACTAAGTGTGATGGTTAGGTTTTTAGGCTTTGTTCTTTTAGAAAAAAGTTACTCGTTTGGATTCCTGAGTAAAAAAGGCATAGGAAATTCAGACATTTTATAGCTAGCACTGATTTTTAAAAATGTTAGCTGCTACTGTCATCACAACCAATGTGATTAAGCTCCTTCTAATCTGAGAAAAAGGCAGCAATCTCAAAAAGACAGTGCTGACTAAGAAAACAGAAAATGGAAACAGAATTATTATTTCACTTCTTCACCTACATGCCAGCTCAGCTGAGTTGTATTTTAGGATTTCCAGGAATCAACCATGAGTGGTTTTTGTTCCTCTGTCACAGCATGCCACAAGGTACAAGGCAGGACCTTGCCGTCCAAATGTGTTTTTACACATAATGTGTGTTTTGCAGCTGTACATTGCCCATGAAGCAGCTTTACATAATTTTCTAGTCTTTAGGTTCTTATCTTGCTCTTCTACAAAAATAGATGCTCTAAGAGCAGCAGATACTCGAGCCTGGAGTAAATTAGCAGCCTTTCCCCCCCTGGAGTTGTTACCTGGCTTTCTGCAGCGTGTACCACACAGAGTACTCATCCCGACAGGCAGTCAGGTGCACCTTCTCACCCTGCACAACCGGCTCCTCCTCGGGCAGGAAATACACACACTGCATCCAGTGATCTCTCCACTGAAAAGGGTTCACACACAACCTCTCAGCAACAATGCATAAATTGTGAATGGAAAGTAAACAAATAGCAGGAAACAATTGGGAAGAATGGGCACAAATCTGAAGGACTGATGCATGATTGACTGAACGAATCCTGGTCACATTAGCAAGGCTGAATAAAGACCAATAACATGTATTGAATAAATGTACTCTATACAGATTTCTCACAACAGAATAAGCCTGAGGCCACTGGCTTGCTCACTAGCTAAGCTTCTATTTCAATCACATGAAAAACAAACCCAAAATTGCTTTGCATTTATTGATGCTGTTTCACCTCTGTAGTTCACTTATCTTAGAAACCTGTATCAAACTACTGACAGGGACCTGTGGCTGGAGCCTCGTGCACCAAGTGAGGTCACTCACTGACAGGGCAACTATTTTGTGTTTCAAAAAGCCATTTTTTGCACTGCAAATATTCCATGCTGATTAGCCATTCTAAGCTGACTGAAGGCCCTGAAGTTTCAAATTTTATTCTCAAACATGGTAACTACCAACAATCATTTTGTAACTTCCTTTTGACCGTGTTCGTCCTACTAGTAAATACATTCATGCAAAACCACAGGAATCTGATGTAACAGTGCTCACCTGTTTCTCTAATGATCTAGCATGAATCCAGTATTTTCCTACACCAGTCTTTTTTGTTCTATGAGAGTATAAATATATTACCATAAACTAAACATTTTGGAAATTTAATAGAAGAACTACATGGAAGCAAACCACAGACTAATATTTTGACCAGGGATAGAGACCAGTTAAAGAAAAAAATACATGGAAATTTTTGTATTATTTCTTGAAAGTAAAAGAAACAACTGTATCTGGAAGACGGTTTCAGAATTTAAGCTTTACATAAAGGATTACTCTTAAAGTTTAACATTAAAGAAAACCTACAATGGGTACATAATACAGTTAACATGTCTACAGTTTACATATTTAGCATCTTCAAATACATTAAACATAGCAAAGTTCCTAAACAATTTAAGGGACAGCTGCTTAAAACACCCAGTAAGGCCTTAACTCAAGATAGTTGCTCACAGCCATGTGACAATGGTGTCTGAAGGCTCAGTATTTTACCTGCAAAGCAGAAGTGGGGTTTACCCAGTAGGGAGCCATTGTGCAGTTTATCATCCCAGAGGGGTCCATGTCAATGTCCCACCAGGAAAGAACAATTTGTGCCTTCCCAGATTTAACAGACTCCAGCTGCACTCTATAGCAGGTTGAAGCACTCTGTACTGGCTTACTGAAATCCACACTGCAGAGAGGCATAAAAATTGTAAAAACAGTACATCAGTCTGCAGAAATTCTCACCAGCTTCCTAAGCTGAACACACAATTTCTGTGAAAGGCATAACAGGACAAAACAATGTCTACCTTACCTGAACATTGTCACCACATCACTAAGGGCAGTGAAGTCGCTTGAGGGCATCTGGTTCAGTTGGATATCACAAACAGAAGGAACACCTGGACAGTTCTCCATTTCTGAAGGGGGAACAATAATTTTTTCACCATCCTCTGCTTCGACATGAACGGGAAACAGTTTGTTCCAGGCCCACATTCTTTTGGATTCCACTAACTGGACATACACTGTTGCCCTGTGAGGCACTGCCTCACATCCTTCCTGAGTGGTCAAAACAAAGGGTAAATACATTCAACAGGTTTGACTTATTAACATGAATGAGAATTAAAGCAACTGAACCCATATAAAGAAAAGTTGGACTGGGAGCTTTGAAATCTTAAAACACAAGTTATTTTGGAGACTTTTGTAACATCAGAGCATCTGTCTCTCTGAAATACAATCAATGTATCTATCCTGTTCCACCTGGTTCAGCAAGGCCAGATACTTTATTAACCACACAATATTATCAGTTTAACAGCCTCATTTAGATTTGCATTTCCATTCTCATTCTGAAATAAGAGATCTATCTTGAGCTTTTCAAGGCAGAAAACTAGTAGGCTATCAACAATAAAAGAGAGTTGGTGATTGCAATGAGAAAATAAGAAAAACAATGGCTCAAATATTTATGCAATGACAACTTTGTATCCACGTTTAAAGAGTAGAAAAGGTACAAGTTGTCCTAACAATCCCCCTGAAGTCCAAGAACAATGTTTTTACAAAAAGGGACTAACAGTAATGTAGTTACATATGGAGAGCAGTACAAAGTTATGGAGTGCTATTGTCTTTATACGCTAACTGGTGAAAGTAAAATTAGAAACCTAAATAAAGTTTTGCCATCCACATTTTATTAAAGGATAATATTAGAAAGTCAAAAGAGGAAGCCCTAAAATTATACCTATAGATTATATGTCCAAGAAGGATACTAGATTAGAGTGTTTAAAATATTTCCACAGGCAAAAAGCATGTGAGAGCATAACAGGAAAAAACAAACCTACCAAAAACAAAGCAATGCCTGGGAGGTGAAGCCCATCAAATTTATAAGAATTTAATTTTTTTAAAACACCTTGGAACAAGGATGTTATTAAGGAGAGCTTCAAATCATAACCGAAAGACATTTGTTCACCAGCAAGTGTTGGTTTCAACACAAAGCAGCTAGGTGTAGTTTCAAAGCCTGTGATTTACAAATGAACTCAGGTAGCTTTATTCCAGGAATGAGCCCAGTAAATTATTCATTGAATAAGAGACACACAGCTGATGGTGTACTTACCAAGGGATGCAGAAGCCGAAGTATAATCTCTCTCTTAGTCCCAAAAAAGACAGAAGGATTTCTCTAGGGATAGGTGTGACACACTATCTTTTCTACTTTCTTACCTGTACAAGGTATTTGTGTGCGTGCTCATATGTTGGTAAAGCTCCTTCTCCTATCAGCTCTGTATCAAATAATTCTGTGACCAGGATGTTTGCACGACATTCCATATCTCCATCTAAAAGATACAAATATTGTAATATTAAGCCTTTATGTAAGGCTTTCGCGAAAATGCTATCCTAAGAACACAAGTAATTAAAAAACTTATTCCTGTTAGAGAATCTGCTAAAGACTGCAAATAATTTTCCTTTAAAAGTCTACTATGAAATACAAATGGCTACTGAAATATCACTAGAACACTTCCTTTTGAAGTAAATTTCCAATATTACTTTCTAGAGTAATAGAATAGCTGAGGTTGGAAAAGACCATCAAGTCCAACCATCAACCCAGCACCGCCACCATGTTCGCAATTAAACCATGTCTTCAATGCCACCTCCACATGTTATCTGAACACTTCCAGGGATGGTGACTCCATCCCTTCTCTGCACAGTCTGTTCAATGCTTTACAACCCTTTCCATAAAATATTTTTTCCTAATATGCAATCTAAACATCCCCTGGTACAGCGTGAGGTCATCTCCTCTTGTCCTGCCACCTGTTATCTGGGAGAAGAGGTCAACCCCCCGATTACAACCTCCTTTCACACAGTTGCAGAGAGTGATAAGGTCCCCCCTCTGCCTCCTTTTCTCCAGCCTGGATCCCTCAACCCTGGATCCCTCAGCCACTCCTCAAAAGACTTGTGCTCCAGACCCTCCGTGAGGATTAGCTGGTTTTCATTACAGACATATGGAGAATAAGACATATTCCTTCATTAAGCCTAGGCTATTTTTCTCACCTGGGCCAACTGTGACTTCAGTGGAGTGCTTGTTGATTACCTTAATCTTGTCAGAAAAACCATTTTTCTCCACTATCTTCACAGCAGCATTAGCCATGGGCCTGAAAACCTGTGAATGGCAAGAGTGTAGCAAAATGGTAGCTCACATTAGCTTTCAAAAGTGAAAGGACACCAGCACAAAATGCAATACATTTAGTTCTGAAACAACTGAACAACTTCTGTATCTTCTCCTATGTCTGAAGGCCATTACCATGAAACAAGACAGTGAGCCTTGCTTGAAAAATTCATAGAGCTCCAATGTCACTGTTACAAACTGAGTATCAGCTGTCTCCAAAAGCTGCTCCAATTGAACTTTTGAAAGACAAGAACACACATTAAAAGTATTTTAGCATTCACATTAAGCAAACTTATTTCTTTGGAAAAATACATATATGCATCAAGAGAAGCCACAAGAGACTTGCATGTGCCCAAGATAATATCTAAATAAAAAAAAGAACTCAAAAACAATCAGCACTGAAACAGTCACTGAAGTATGCCAAAAATCTGCTTTTACTAACAGCATAAATGTGAAAAGAATTTTTGTTTCCTTCACAGCAAAAATAACAAAATGACCAAGAATATGCTGAAAGGGTTTAATGTTCATATCCAGTTTTTAAACTCAAAAATTTTCAATGTTCCATCCAGTTACACAATTTGGCTACTTAAGATAAGACACTTGTGGTCACTTTGGAAACCAGCACAAAGCTCTCTGATGGCTTCCTGAGTCTATATGAAAGAGGACTGTCCCTGAAAAACGAACATCAGCTAAGATTCTAGAATAAAAAACCAACATAGATGTCTACTTGGGTAGAAATCCCCCAGTACTCTTTCAACCAGACCCTACAGACAAGTGGATCTTCTCTTTGTTTCTTTAAATGCATCAAAAACCCCCTAAACTGGCCAAAATGTTCCTGGTATTATCCTTAATATGAGTAATGGCTGTTAATGACAATCAGGATGTTTCTTAAGTGCCAATAAAAAAGGAGATGCTCTATCTCATCCCAGAGAGATGGAAAAATCAGTTCAAGTTTATTACAATCTGGCTGAGGTTATGATTAAGTGGTCTGAGAACCCATCTCCAAGAGTTAAAACTTCTCAAGATCAGCAATATGGTTAGAAAATACTGAAGTTTTTCAAAAGCATGGTTAAAGCTCTATATTACACCTGATTTTTGATTAAAAGTAGAGACAATGAAATACTAGAAAACTTGACTTTGAAATTTCAACCTGTACATTTACAGAAACTGTCCTAAAAATTAAAAATATACCATACCTTTTCAACTATGTTCTTGTAAGACCTAGGTGGTTTTGACACATAAAAGGCTTGAGTTTGCTCTTCAGCCACCACAGAAAATAACAAATGCATCCACCCCACTGATTGTGCAGACAGAACTGCACTGAAGCTTGAAAATGCAGCTATGAACACACATGCAGCATATGTGCAACCCCTAACAAATGCTCACCTCAATTGCATAGCAGAAATCCGCCCCAGCTGAAGCTGCCATCATGGACAGGAGTCCTGTGCCAGTGCCTATGTCCAGAACTATTGCTTTCTCACCTCTTTCCTTCACCCTGCTCACTGCAGCACGAATACCTTGGTAGTACTTCACATTCTGCGGAGAAGAAAAACCTTTTATCCATTTACACTTTCCATTTCTGTGCAGAAGTCTTGAATTCTCCAACCACAACTTTACAAGCAGAGAAACGCCTACAGACATTCTTTATCCCTTACAGTCACACCAAAGCCATCTCCAGCAAAAGCAAGTGTATCTGGTGGGATCGGCCCATTTAAAGTACATCTAATTTATCTTCACATTGTCACTGGTCAATCAGCTATTCATACCACATGCATACTTTCCAAATGTGATACATTTTCTGGAGCAAATAATAATAAAATTTTCCCCTGCAACACCATTCAAATAGTCATAAACTGACTCTGACATTACAGGAGCTAAAGTATTTTGGATTTAGGTTCCTCTCTTCATCTGCTGAAAAATGTTCATCCATGAGAAGCAACATGTGTAAATAGTGGGTTTTGGTTACATGCCATTAAATGGGGCTACAAGCACAGCGGCACCAAAACAGGAAAAAACCAAATGGTGTCCCCTGTCAGCTGCAGGATACACACTGAAATATATGCCTATATTCCCTTTATAATAGGCTATTGTTAAAACATTCCTTTCCAAATGATTTATCAAGCCTTTCCAAAGATTACACTACCTTTGAACATAATACATTTGGAAAGTCTGCTGGATCCCTTTCTGAACAATTCTAGTTAACACTCTCCATATACAGAATTCCACTAGAGTTGGTTTAATTACTCAGACACAATTTGCTGTCTCTACACAGCTTATTAAATGCTTGATCCCACTGATGTATCTTAATTCAATATAAATTCAAGACTCATTGTGGAGGTACCATAAAAGTCTTTCAAAAGGTCATTGATGGAATGATTGACTAAACAGCTAGAGCAGAACATTTAAATTATTCCCTCCAGACTTCAACATGCCTGCAAACATAGTAAAAACACCATAGAAGAATAAAGAGGATTTTTACAGGAGTGTAAGTAAAGTCTAAGAAGCCAAGCTTCACTTTAACAGCCCTGGAAATTTCACCTAATGAGCTCTGTCATAAATGTCAAACACACAACAGCAAAATCAGCTACTGAGTGTAAACATGTTCTTCAGTAAACAACAGAGCACAAAAGTCAGATGTAGGAAGGCATCTGTTGATCCAAGAGCAGGTCTGGTATCTTAAAGGGTACAAAAATGTGACCATTTAATCTTTCAGAGAAACCTATATAATCATGCAGTGGCAGCTGTTCAAGAAAAAGGAAATGGTCATTTTCTTCCTATTCAAAAGCTTTTGGCCTCCGTACTTACTCTGTCTTTATCGTGAAGCATATCTGCATAGCGTGACCTACAAAAACAAAATTCCAGTCAAAATATTCCATACTGCAAAGCACAACAAACTGCAGGATCTCAGAGAGCCTCCCTTGTTTTCTCTTACTAAGGCAACTGGTCCCCATGGCCCATAAATGCACAAACAACTGACATGCTATTTACCAAATCTAAGGAATAACATCATTTCAATTATGTGGCCATCAACATATAAATGAATTAATTAATTGCTGGCACATATCCTCCCCTCAGCAATGGACCAATTCAGAGATTTAAATTTCTTTGTTCCCCATAATCTAATCTTTCCATCTACTCTGGCTGTTACATTAAGCTCTTAAAAAGTTAGTACAGGAACAGATAATTGGCAATTATTTATTGCATTGGGATTTAAAAGAAATTTAGTCAATGCATTTTGCCACAACTCAGTCATTGTCAGTATTAGGATCAGCACCTCAGAAAACATTTTAAAAAGTTTAAAAGGAATCTACTTGGAGAATAGTTTACAAAATTCTACACTGGTAGTTCTGCCTTGTACATCACCAGGCACGTTCACTAACATTTAGGCTATCTACAGACTGTTCAACTCATGCTCTTAGAACTTCTACAAACATAAACCCCAAAACTGACATAAAAACAAGCTGGGTCTGCTCTTTTGTGGTGGCTTTAGGGGAACAAGCACCTTTTTGCATCATACCTGGCAATCTCCTGGTGGTAGTCATAGTCCTCAGCCTCCTCTAACCACTCCATGGCGCCAGTGGTTGGATTAGCTCTTCCACAAAAGGTCTTCATGACCAGTCTCAACTTGTACTGTATTATTGATGTATTATGTGCAGTTTTGCTGCTTTCACTCAGTAATACACCAGACACTGGCTGTGAAAAAAACACAAACCAAACACAAAACTTCCAGTGAAAACAACTGGAACTTTGGCCATCACTTGAGCTCTGGTGCCTGCTACACACGCCTTGGACAGAAGCCAAGCGACCGCTTCACGCTTTTTCTACAACGGTGTTTTAAGCTAAAACGCGTCACCCAGTCCCGCTCAGGACCTCAGCCCCAAAACAAAATCACCTCACGGTAAATCCTCGGGGAAAACCCCTCCCGCCCCGTCCCGGGGGTCCCCTCACACCCCGTGCCCGAGGAGGGCCGTGCGGAGCCCGGGCCGAGAGCCCGCACACCCCCGGGGCAGCCCCTCCTGAGGCGGGAAGGTCCGGGCCTGTCCCGGGGGTGGCGAGGGCGCTGTGCGCCATTCCCCGCCACAGCCCGCGGGCCGGGCCCCCTCACGGCTCCCGCGGGCCGGGCCCCCTCACGGCTCCCGCGGGCCGGGCCCCCTCACGGCTCCCGCCGGCACGCCCGACACACACCCACCTCCCCGCGCGGGCCGCCACGGCCCAGCACCGCCCGGCGCCCGCCCCTTCCCGCCGGGAGCCCGCCCCTTCCCCTGCCCTGTCCCCGGCGGGCCATGGCCTCCGCGGCCGTGCTGCGGGTGCAGCGGAAGCGCGGCGGCCCCGAGCCGGCCGAGGCGCTGCTCCTCGCCTGCAAGCGGCGCCGCGAGGAGCCGGTGGAGAGGAGCCTCTTCAAGCTGGTGGCGACCGTGTCCTCCAAGGTACCGCGGCCGCGGGGGCGCTTTGGCCCGGCCGGGGCTCTCCCTGGGTCTGCCGCTGCTCCCCGCGGCTCTTTCGGGAGGAGCAGCGTGTCCTGGGCCGTGCCCGAGGCCGGCGCTGCTCCTGCTGGGCAGGACCAGAGCGGCGGGCACTGCACAGTGACCGCCGTGAAAAGCTGTTCAGCGCTCGCTTTTCAGTACTGACAGACTGTTCCTCACAGAACAGTCAGTAAGTGAAGCCTGAATGTCTGCTGTTTGAGGTGCTGAAGCTCAGCCCTACAAGGATAACAACTACCGTCCACTATCTGGCCTTATATACCGAATAAAACTGGGATGTCTTGGGAAATGACCTTTGTAGGACACTATAAAGGATATTTTGCCCTAAATTCAGGTCCATCGCAGTCTTCCAAAGGCATTTGTTTTTGTTTGGACGGTTATTCCATACCACAAAGTTGTTTAAAAATCAAATTGAAAGAGTCTTAGAACTTTCCTTCTATATCTTCTGCTCTTTTCCTCTGATATCAAGTGAATATTGATTATTGTGTTACTTAAAGCAATAGTAGAAGTTAATTGAATGTTAGGAAGATCAGTGCTGCAGTTCTTATTGCACTCGTACTAGTCGTCATTAATCCCTTCTAGGAAGGAGTAGGACTTACTATGTTGATAGTGTCGTTACATTTCTCCTCCTTTTTGTTCCTCTGCTCAGAATGAACCGGTTCAGAAATACGTTAGGGACGCCATCACACGAGACAAAGCAGCTCAGAGTCTGCGGCCGTCTCTGGGAAGCACTCAGCGAATCATTGAGGAGCTCCGTTCTTCCAAGCAAGTGAAAAGGAAGGAAAACCGCTACCGTGTAATAGCCAGCCATCGACCTGGCTGTACTGAAACAGCTGCACCTGCTGCACGTGCTGAGGCTCCCACTGATGGGGACAGGTCAGACTCTGGAGCAAAGGAAGATGCTTCACAAGAGGAGGGTGGTGCTCTTGATAAGAGTTCGGACTGCTGTGCGAAATTCCAGTTGTTTGATATTGTCCAAGAGGAGATGGTGGGAGACTCCAGCATAACCTCTGCAAACTCACAGGTCAGCAAATCAACTTAGTGTTCTTGAAGTACTTTGGTATCACTGTCAAGTGGTACGTGTGGGCAGAGTGCTGTGGGAGTTTGTTTGCACTGTAAGTATTCACTATTTAATAGGAGCCTTAACTAGATATTTGCAAATTGGAATATTGTACAGAGACTAACTTCCATGAGGATCCTGAAGTGCACTAATGTTGTTTGGACGGAGCGTGGAGTTGCTGCTACAGGCAGGGCTTTACCACCCTGCTTTTTCTGTGCCCTGTTCATTTCAGTAGTTTCTAATGAACTGGTCACAGTTGTTTTCTCTTATTACCTGAAACATGTGCTACTGAAACATGCACAGTCCCACAGTAATTGGGAAATTCCTCAGTGTCTTTCTGTTCGAGGTTGCTCGTGGTGTAAAAGCATTCCAGTAGGAAAGTGTTTTGGTCTCAGATGGCAGGATGTCATGCTTAGTTAGCTGCAAAGAAAACTGGTGGCTGTAACCAAGACTTTGTCTGCATGACTTGAGTGGAAATAAGCATTTTTTATTTTTTCTCAGCAGAAGATTGATCCAGATGTGATTCTCTGCAATGCAGTAGAGATGATCCGTGAGCGTTTAAATGTTTCTGAAGATGCTAAAAAACACCATGACAAGGAAGATGAGTATGTTTATGACATCTACTATAAGGAAACATCAGCCCCTGGTTGGATCGAAAATATCCTTTCTGTACAGCCCTACAGAGAAGAATATGAATGGGTAAGGGTGTGGAAAAAACAAACTTTCTTAAATAGAAAGGTCACAAATAAATGCTTTAAAGCCTGTCATTAAAAATTGCCATGCCAAGAAAGGTCCTTTGAGGTAGATACTACACATATGCTCAGTGACTTCTGCCTTAGGCCTTTGATAACTGCTAGTCCTGTGTTCTTGCAGGCTACTGTTCATTCAAGGAAGTCATGATATGACTGAAGACTGAAGGGATGGTGCTGATGTACTCAGAAAAATCTATCTGGTTTCAAACTGCCAATTACATTTTGGCACACAAATGTAAACTTGAGTAATTCATGTCTCATTTGTGATTAGGAGGCAGTAATTAAAATATTGTTAATATGTCTGAGTGAGAAGAGGAGCAAGGGGGGCACACAACTTTATCAGTATTTGAGGACTTGGCTTTAACCTTCAAATGAGATACTTTTCATGGTAGAATTGTCCTTCAGTGACTGTGGAGTTAGGATGTAAGCTTCAGTCTTTTGTTCTATAGATACTGTGATCAATAGATTTACATATTGGAAACATGAAGCTACTTTTTCTTGATCTATAACACTACTGCTGAAGTAAGTAGGATTAAGTTAGACATTAACATTTAAATGCTGAAGTGGAACATGTAAATGTGTAACTCCACTGATTTTTCACCTAAAGCATATTTGAAGTGTTATGGTGAACATACTGACAAGTCCAATTTTTCTGCAGTGTGCTTTGTGTAACTGCAGATTTCCTTATGTCATCAATGAGTGTCTCTTGGCTCTTTCTGGTCTGTATGGTATTGCATAGGTGAATGAAAACCCACTTAACATTCACTACAAATACAGACACTCGGCATTCTGTTTTGTGTTGCCATGCAGGTAAATGATGATCCTGTCCCAGAGGAAGTATATGAAGATGAAGATGATGAAAATGATGAAAATAACTGGCGTAATGATTATCCTGAAGAAGATGAATTCTTACCTGAGGAAGATGGAGAAAAAGGTACACCTGTAATAAATGCTTTTTCCTTTCCTGCTGTGCACATATAAATCCCATTCTTTTTACATGCTCAAAAAGCAACTTAAATGAGCAGTGCTAGGATAGTGTTCTGCTCTTACAATGAGTAAAATCTGCTTAGAGGAAGATTATCTTTCTTGGAGCTTGAAGACTGTTTTTGCAAAGTCAAAATTAAGAAGTCATTTTCAGATTGCTGCAATTGGAAAGGATTGTTTGCTTTGAGAAGGAATCTATGACTTGGGTCCACATATTTGTGAAATGCTGCCTTCTTAAGTCCCCATCCCAGAGTATTCCAAGCACAATTCAAACCTCACCTAATACAGAAGTTGTTCAGACTTTGTTAGTTCCACAAGAAGCTTAAAATAGTCTGATTAACTTATTTAACTAAAAAGAAGGGATAATCTATTAGTGTTGATGCTCTTTTTGTAGAGCCTGAAGAGAGCTCCAGTGACGAGGACCAATATTACAGGAGAAGAACGTGGGACAAATACCGACAGGAGGTTCTACAGGAATTTGGATACGACGAGATGGAAGATCTGGGTTCTGACTAACAGTTCTTTTTTGAAGATGACAGGTGTACTGAAGATGAAATTCTACTGCTGTAGGAGAATGTACCACCTGAACAGCCAACTTCAGCTGGTAGATATTGAACAGAGGGGTGTGAGTTGACAACACCGATTTTTGTTCGAAGCCAAAGTGTTGTAGTCTTTCTGCCCACTGTGTGTACTGAGGTTCTGAAGGAACTTTTTTTCCCCCAAAGCTCCCCGCCCAAGTATTTGTACCTGTAGTGACCACACCTCCACGTTCTACACAGAGGAACTGCTGGCAGCAGCCCTTCTGGTCATGCCTAATGTGTCAGCTTTCACAAGAAGATCAATGTGTCTGCCCTGCTGGCAAGTGGAAGTCTTTGAGAAAGGCACTGTCCTAGTGCTTTCTACTGTATTTGTTTCTGAGTGTCAAGTTACTTTCTTTACAAGTGTTGGAGAATATGAAATGCCTTGGCCTGTCCATTACTTTCCCAGTAGTTTTACTGTTGGAGTAGAACAATGCATACTTAAATTGTAAATAAAAATGTTTTGACTAAGTTTTCTGTACTCGTTTAAAGATCATAAGAAGTTGGTACAGCAGAAGCCACACCACTATCTTAACTTACATTTATACACCTTTAAAACAATGTAATCCTACGTGTTTGAACACACAAAGTATTTCAGCACTACCCTCCTCGAGCCTGTAAAGAATAGCTAATAGGATGTTAGATCAATGTCATGCAAGAGCTTTAGGCTGCAGCAGTGACTTTAGGCCAGTTAGTTCTGACTGGTAAAGTCCAAGCAGTGGAGGCAAAGGGTTTTTTTGTTGGTTTCAGAGAAAGGTTATCTGGCCACAGATAACCTTTGTTACCTTTGCCACAACCCGTGCCTGTTGAAGCTATGCTTGCTCACTGGACAGATGTCTCAGTTTGGATACTGAATTTATTCCAACCATATGCAAGATTAAAAAGATGGATTAAAATAGCTAAATGATAGTTTTTAGTTGGCATGTAACTTCCTCAGCTAGAATTTAACTATCTTAAATCCCAATGCTGCTTCATAAATGCATCCCAGGGCTCCATTTTATGTTAGTCTTCACCATCTACTACCACGTGCCGTTATCTGTACTTTCCAAGATAACCTTAGTCATGGAGTCAGTGCAAAATTGCAAATATTCCCACTTGTTAATTCAAGTGGCTGATGCAAATGTGATGCACCACTGGAAGTGTGCATTGCTTCAGCCATAATCTGATTACAAGATTTAGTTCAACTTAAATGCACCAAACAGTACCTGTGGCCAAACTCAGATCAACTGAGGGAGACATTCTGAACTAAGGTAAAGATTCCAGGTATGTTTCTGAAGTACATCTCACTCTTGTAGCCAAAGAGGCTGGCTGCTTCTTGCCTTTTGCTGCACTAAAATTCAGTATTAAAAATGTCCTGCTGTCAGGCTTACAGCTATGGAATTACAAATACTACTCATTAGCATGTCTGTACTGCAGTAGTACTTTCATTTTTATTTCTACTATCTCTCCCTGCTGCTTAGCTTTCAGGATCTAGTTGTTGCCACAAAAGTTCTGCTGTTGAGGGAAAAAAAAAGAAAACTGATTTCTTCTGTGACGTGGTCATTTTCTGGTGAACAGCACTGATATTAATAAGGGGAATTTTCTGACTGCTAAGGTCACAAGGCTACTGGGTGTTCACTGAAACAGCTCAGAAACAAATGTTTACAGGCTTCAAACTGAACATTTTAATTTTGAAAATTTCATAAAACCTAGCAGAAGTTCACCAATAACAAGCTTACAAGAAAGAATCATCAAATGTTAATCAAATCTTTAGTGCCAAGGTGCTTTGTTGATTAAATCTGCCACAGTCAGATACCACATTTCCATGTAGTATATGGCATAAAATACTTATCTCTAAGGGAGAAAAGTTGGTTCAGTCTTTAAATAATGGAGCACAACTTTATTCATTTTTCTTCTCAATGACGAATTAGGTAGGTAGTTGTAAGTAGTTGTCTTCTGGGATAAGAACTGAGATAGCACAGCAAATCATTTCATGCAAAAATCCATCAGAATTAAGCTGGAAATGACTTGGTCTTTTGAGTCAAAGTGGTTTTCAGTGTAAGTTAAAATGCATTACTTCAGTGGCTGTGCAGCAATGGAATTTGATCCGGGAGCTCTTCCCATTGGAATACGATTCTGAAGGAACCGTAGTGACGCACAGCTGCTGTGCCTGGAAGGGCAGGCACTCATTACCCACGGAAAACACGCCCTGGAAACACGTCCCACTTCAGGAGCATGGCGTAAGGGCATGATCTCGGTGGGAATCCAACTGTAAGGACATTTTCAGTATTTCTAAAAGACCACTGGAAACAGTTTTCCCATTTTTTCCAGTTCTACCTCTTCCCTTCATAGTTGTTTTAACTGCTGTATCCTTCCTCCTCCTTCTTGTAATGGCTTCAAATTTCAGTTGGATTTTCTTTCTAACTTCTTTTCCTGATTTGTGTCCATCTCTGTTAGAACACAGTAACAGAGCCGCTGCATGTTCCGTGTGACTGCACCTGCACAGGAAATGGGAGACATGAGGACAACAGTCACGAATCTCAACTCTAAATACACAGCAGCATCTGAGTAATGAGAGCTGTCAGGAATGCTGCCTCACCTCCCTTCAGGGAAACAAACAATAAGAGTTAATACAATAACTGCCTTCCACTCTTTTTTTTTTTTTTTTTAAACAGATACTGTTTAAAGTGTTCTGTTGCTATCCTGAGGTGTTTTTCTTCCTAAGCACCCTGCCAAGTAACTGAAATAAAATCTTTTTTCTCTATGATTAAGAGTGTGAAATTGGTTTAATAAAAAACTAAAACTAATAGCACACAGAAAAGTTACAAGATTACTCATTATTTACATATATGCTACTGCTGCAGCACCACATCCTGTTTCAATCTAAGATTATGCTACAAACCTTCCTTACCACATCCCTCATCGTGTTTTTCTCACATAGTAACAGTGACAACAGTGCACTGCTGGGGAAAAATGTGTAATTTAACTTCTACAATTCAACAGAAGGCAAAATTCCATCTGTGACTCACATATCTAAAAACTGATTCAGTAAAGCTGGACAGTTAGCTTGTGTTACCACAAATGTCCAGCCCTTTTACAGTTATCAACCTTGCTTAGAATAAAATACTCTTCCTGTGCTTAATTAAAGAGAAATGTATAAAGACTGATGACAAAACGTGTGGATAGAAAGTGGATGGTCTTTTAAATATACAGGGAATAAAACGTGGGTGTAACAAAGTCCAAAATGAGGGCACATCTTCACTGGGTCTGTCTGGAATGCAGTAACATTCTTCACAGCACACACACAGTGCAGTGTTCTGGATTTGTGGCTCAGAAGGGATTGGTAACACCCATGTTCTGGCTATTGCTGAACAGCACAGGATTAAGGCTTCTTTTCTTTCCTCCCACTCTGCCCTTCCTGCAACCAGCAGGATGAGGATGGGCAGGAAGTTTGGAGGGAAGATGGCCAGAACAGCTGACCCGAGGCAGGCAAAGGGATATTTCATGCTATATAATGTCATGCTCAGGATTAAAGACAGGTAGAGCAAGAACTGTGTGCATGTGAGAGATTGTCTTTCCATATGGCTGTTGCTTGGAGACTGGCTGCACGTTGGACTGCTGTGGGATGTGGTAAGTGATTGCTCTTGCTGCTGCAGGTTTTTTCCCCTCTCTTCACTTACTAAGCTGTCTTTACCACGCCTCCTCACCTTTGCTCTTCCTAATTATCTCCCTTGTCCTGCTGGGGGGTGGTGAGCCAGGGGCTCTGTGGGTACTCTGCTGCTGGCTGGGGTCAGCCCACCACAACCCTTTTCATCAACACACCGAGATTCGCCCATTTAGTTTTCCTCTTTCCTAACAACATCTCCAGCTACAAAGAAACTTACCTAAAATCTTGTTAATAAATTGAGGTCTCCTTGATGCAGGTAAATAGACTCCCAAGAGAAAGACTGGAATTCCCGATAAAGCAATGCCAATTCCAATCACTGAATTTATAAAGTCGCTATAGAGTGGCATTACTACCAGAAATACTGTGCACATACAGAATATTATTGGGAAAGCCAGACTCAGCTGGAGACAGAAAAACAGAACAGAATGTTATTGAAATATTCATTGCCTACAGTTACAAACACTGAGATACAGACTTTTCCCTCTCAACCCCACTTTGTGAAATGATCTGCTTTTCCTCTTCTATATCTGGCTATTTGGAACCATAAGCAAATATTGCAGAATTATTTTTAACAGAACTGCTGCTAAAAATTGCAGAAGTTAACAGGTATGGTAACTCTGCTGTGCTGAAAGAAGCTGTATAGTGGCATGAAGTGTTTCTAGGAAAGTCCAGTAAAGCCTGGGAAACCAGAATGACTTCTCTGTGTAGAACATCAGCTTAAAGTATGAGAAGGTCATTAAAGGATCAGATATCATCAGAGCTAAATGTGATCAACACTGACAGAGATATTTAAGCATTCCCTATCAGAGATTTCTAATGCAAGATAAAAAGCTGACTACTGTGTAAGCCTCTAGAGACATTCCTTGTTGGCAGAGAGAAGGGATACTGATTGAACTAGCACACAGTAATACACTATTCCAACAATCTCTTCCCTAGCAGACCAGCTAACTTTCATTGTACAATATAAAATGGAAACCATGTTTTACGTCCTGATCAATTTGTAACCTTTGGACATAAAATGTATGGTCCAGATTTTAGACAGCACTTTTATACTTTTACGTATTTTATTACATGGAAGACAGGGATTTTAAACAACCGTGTCCTAAGTGTTACCTTAAGAGGCCTGGGTCGATCTGGTTCTTTCCAACGTAGATATAATTGTCCAGCAATAGACAGACCAACAAAAAACCAGTAACTGAAACTGAAGTAATTAATAAGCTTGAAGACATCTTCCACAGCCAGGTAAAAAAGGGTCATAATACACTGTTAGAAAAGAACAAGAGTGAGAACGACAACAAAAGATTGAAACTTACTGTTCATGCTGCTTTTTGCCTGAAGTAACACCTTGCATTCCTTGGTGTACGGAATGCTCTTATGCCTCACAAAATCACTCTTTCAGCAAGCACCTTGATACCAGTAAATTTGAAGTTCTCTCCCATGAATTTTTCAAGGTGTTCTTTTAAATAATTCCCATCTGAGAAGTTGAAAAGGAAAGCAATAACAACTTACATTGAAGAGCAGTGCTGGCACAGGTGTGAACCTCTTCAAGTGGATCATAGACAACAGGTCAGGAAGGTGACCTTCTCGAGATCCTACAAAAAATAGCCTGAAAAGAATAGTAAGAAAATACATGTTGAGGCCACAGGTGAGAGAGAATGTATTAAAGAAAATCAAAAAATAACCAGTATAATATTTACACCACTCAATTTCCATCCTTTAAACTGGGACCTTTAAACTTCAACCCTTCTTTTAGAGATGTACTGCACAACAACCATTAAAAGATACATAAGCTTTTGGAAACATGCTGTTAACATCTACTTTTAAAAAATCATGCTACAGCTAAAATAGACAACACCTACAGTAACAGAAACAAATTTCTATTGTTTCACAAAACAGAGGAGTAGTTTTCAATGACCACCAGAAGAGATTTAGGTCACTAAAATGATGTCACTCAAACACATGCTCAAAAAACCACACATAATTTTAGTATCAACTGTTCTGTATTGACTGCTTCACCAGATGATGTTCCCCTTTGTTTTCAGTAGAGGCACTGCAAGTACATTCAGTGGAGGGGAAAGACCTTAAAATGTCTGAATAAATCTATTTAAAATTTTTGCTACTCAAATCCACAATCAGTGCTCAAAAAAAAGCTTCTATACTGTATCCTAAGCTTTCTGACTGCAGCAGTAGCCATTTTAAAAGTTTTTTTCCAAGTAAAAAGTTTTAAACTACTGATTTTCAAAGGTCAGTAAGTTTTAAACAAATACATTTGAAAATAAGAACTTGCTAGAATTATTGTACCAAGTAAAATGGAAGGTAATCCAAGTAATCAGAAGGACTGAGGACTCATCACACAGACAACATTAATACGATCTTTAATTGTGCTCTACATACTCTCAGGAATGCACTGGGGAAGTAGAGTAGTGTTAACATCCACAGAGGTTTATTTAGATGTGTTATTTTACTGTGGCTATTTATTATAGGGTCAGTTACAACAGTATTTTTGCCACTCTCATAATAGATGAGCATAACAGTACCATGTAAAAATATTTATAATCATTTGTCAAACTGAAAGAGATATGCACTACCTTGATGATGCTAGAATTGAAGCATTAAGTCCACCAAAACAAGAAAAGGCTACAGCAATGGGAATTGTCCAGCTGAAGCTACCAAAGGCCTGGTCAGCAAATGTCTGATGAAAGGGAAAAGAAAAAGGAAACATGAAAATACCTGTGAAAAAGTGTATGCAAAACAACGACATCAGAGCTTGTGTAATGAGTTTGTATGGAAAAACAGTAACACAGTAAGGACAATCCATAATGCAGCACAAAGCAGCACACAGCCTTCTTATTTATGAATTCTAAATAAGCACAAACTTCTTTAGCCAAGCACCTGAAGTCACATTTACTGCTCACAAAAATAATGCTCACAAAGAAAAACAAAATGGTCCGAGAATTTTCTCACCAATATATTTTATTACCTAAGTGACCTACAGAACTCATCTGAACATTCTCTGGACTATAGAGAATAAAGGACAAAAACATCAATAAAAGGGAAGTGCCATATTGCAGTGGATAAACATAACCAACATCACACCTACTGTTTATAGACAGCATTCTAGGAATCTAGATTTATTTTCCTTCTCTTGCAATTTCCTAAGCAACATCTTCTTTTCCTTTAGTTTCACCACCAGGGGCTCTGGGCTCTACTCTCACAACATGGCAAATGACAGAGCAAGTTATCTTATCAGCAGCCATTTGTTAATGTTGCTGGACAATACTGCAAGCCAGCTGTGGTGACTGAGCTCTAAACCCAAGAAATCAGGAAAAGCCACTGATTACCAGTGATCTTGGATCTATAATAAAAATGGGTAATAACTTGCAAGATATTGTCCTGGTCAATTCTGTTCAGCCTCCTGGATGGAGAAAAAAGGGAGAGAGACTCAGAACATCAGGCAACACATCTGAAAAATGAAGGCATTTAATCCTGAAGACTGAGAGGTATTCTAAGCACCTTCTTGGCCTGAGCACTGTATGTATCTGAACACTAGCACTAGTGTAGAGTTAGGCAGAAATCCCCTCATGCTGCGTCCAGAGGACGTGGGTGGAACTCTTCCTACCTATCCCACTTCTGATGGCTAAATTGCTTCCATGATTTCTTTTCAGAAGCAAACTAACAGTCATGGTAGAAAAAGAATCATATCTACATTAGGCAGCATGAGATAACTATTTATAGAAACAGAAAGGTACATACTTATGTAAGTACCTTTATATACCTAATACTTACTTGTACTCAAACAAACTCCAAAGACTAACACTTTGCACCTTAGCAGGCAGCAGCAATCTAAACGTTTTTACGAACCTGTCTCTAAATCACTTTCTCTTCTCTCTCTCACTGTTTGGATTTCAAGATCCTCAGACATACAAAGCACATATAGTAGTTCAGCTTTCTGCAGGGTTGTCTATTACAAACATTTTCTTCAGTTTTTAATATTTTAATATTTTGAAACACCTCCCCCTTCACCTCCCCTTTAAACTAGTGGTCTTCATCGTAACCTTTATGAGCTAAGGAGCTCAGTCAAAGGTGGTTAGCATTCAGAACTGGTCTTTATTTGTACCATAAAAAGTTACATTGATTTAACAGTGGTCACATTTTGATTTAACTACTGCAGGAACAAGATCATCAAGAGCAGTGCATTTTGATCTGTTTTCTTAATGTTTTTGTAGGTCAAAAAAGCCTAAATGACTTTATATAGTTGGGGGATTTTGTTATAAGTGTTTGATTTTCATGAGACAAAACCCTGTATATAAAGTCAATCTTTAAACCATAAAATGCTGAGAAATTCACTGACATAAAACAAAGCTTGGCCAGCTCAGGTTTCCTGTTCTTTGTCAGCACTGGCAAAACGCCATGTTCAGCACATTATTCAGGTTAAGGTTGGAATCCAGCTTTGCTTAGCTGTATAACATCATTTACACTAAAAAGCAGAATGTATTCCATCCTTTTGTGTAATTTTGTTGAGCCTCAGCAAAGGTAGATAGGATTTCCTGCTGCTGAAGGACAGTGAAAATCATATAATCACTTCAGTGGGAACCTTGCCAAAAGATTCAAAGTCAACACACCAGCTGTGTTAGTCACCCTGGCTCTCAAAAAAGCACCTCCCTTCCTGAGCTCTTTTAGTTTAGATTTATTACCACAGGTTCCCTCCAAATGGAGCTTCAACACGGGGGTGGACAAATGCAACAGATTCCCAGAGATATTATAAAACTTAACACCAAACAAGTACAAAAGAACTAATCCATGTACAAATTCTACTTCACGCTGAGATCAGAACTTCAATTTAGCAAAAGACCATGCCATAAGAAATGTGTGCTGTATACCATGGATTACCAATCTTCAGGCGATTGAAACTGCAACTCATAATTTACATTATTGTATATAAAAGATTTCTGCAGCCCAAGAATAGACAATGATTAGAATCCCAAAGTGCTTCTCTCAGATCCTTATTGGATCTAAATGCAGCTCTGAGAAACCCTGATGGAGAACGTATTTCATTACGGCCCAGTGACTGAATTAAGACAACTTCTCCAGACAAGTAAGAACGAGGACAAGATGAAAACTCTAATAGGCAATTGTTGTAATAGCTTAAAGGACTATTTAAACCTGGACTGCTGATTTCTGAAGCCAAACAGCAAGTGAAATTACAAGACACAAAATTTAAAACTGGTAGAGGATTTTTAAATATACAAAGCTAAGATATAGAACTCACTCAACAAGATGTTAGAGAATTAAGATGTTTAGTAAGATTGCCTAAAGGATAAGCATTTAGATAAGTCATATTAACAGCTAAAGTTAAAGAAGAGAGAGAAAATGTATGAATGTAACCTTTTGCTGAAGGACGCAAATTAGCTAATATGTGATTTTGAGAAATGTTTTCCCCCCAAAAGGCACTCTTCACAAGCATTTTCCATTTCCTTCTGAAACATCTAGTAATGGGCCAGTGTGGAATGACAGGTGCAGGACTAACTCAAGGGTCATTTCCAGCCCATATTGTAGATCTGATTTTTCTAAATATGCTAATGTTGTTTCACACATCTTGGAAAACAACAATCATTCATGTGAGCAGTAAAAACCATAAATTATATACAGATCAAAATGTTAAAGATTCAATGTATTCTGGATGTTCTACAACAACTGCTGATGAAGCTCAAAGCCTAAACAAGTAATTTCCCTACATCTGTACAAGTCACACTCTTGAAAGAGAGATAACATAGTGACAGCCTTTAGCAAGCACTGTCATTTCCAGTGTACTTTCTAATGCTGCAGGTGGCATTCCTAACAGAGCGAAGGGTGGAGAAACTTCGAGAACTAAACTTTTTCCTAAGTGAGGTAACGTAAAAGACTATTTTAATTGAGAATCATCTAAAAAAAGTTCAGCTTGGTTTGCCAAGTAGATCTGCCTGCAAAACGATCTTTCAGCAAAACAAAGTGAAAAGGTACCTAAACTTGGCCTAAATTTTCTAGTGATATTAACTAGCTTAACACGACACATAAAGAACCACCTGCCTTTATACAGGTGTTTTCTGACAGGGTTTCACCCTCGTTTCTAACAAGTTCATGTACTAATACTCAACACTGGAGTACAAATTTATAAATCCTTCAACACTCTCTTTTCAACAGATGCCAAGAAATGTCTTCTCCAGAGCTCAGCTATACTGTCTTGTGAACAAAGACAAACCTAAAGATCTCTACAGTGTTTCTTGCTGAAAGAATTACTGGAAGCGTCAGTAAAAGCGGCCACAATAAACATTCACTGTGTGCGTTTGTCAGAGGATTATTTTGCACAAGAAGGTAGGGCAGAGAAAAGTCCAACAAGCAATCAAGTTATCAAGCACATACACCAAGTGCACTGTACCAAGAGAATTAAAAAAAAAGGGGGGGGAGAAGAGTTAGTGGCTGCTTTCTGCTCCAACTGCAATTGTACAGTCATGGATCCTCCACAAATGAGCCAGACCTGGGCTCCGAACTGAGCATCTCACCAGTTCCACTTTAACTGCCACTACTTCTGGGAGTAGGGAAGTGCATTTATAAAAACAAATGAGGTGGCACAAAGGGAAGAATGGAGCATTCTCACGAGTATGTGGAGGATGACAGAGGAGCCTACCTGGAGGCAGCTCTAAGCAGAAGCATTTAGTCCACCATAACGGGAGAAAGTCACCACTATGAGGATGGACTTCGTCTCGGGTTCCTTCTGAGAAAGTCTAAAGAGCAAGAAGGATTAAGAGATTAAATTGTCATCTCTGCTATAGTCTGACAAGTCCTGTAGTCCAGACTCGAACTGTAACTTCTTCTACCAGTTAGGAAACAGAGATTCAGTGGCTGATACAACACTTGCAATTACAGATAAAGTCCTTTTATGCCCTCCCATCCATTGGACACCTAAGGTATACATATATACACATTCACTGTAGGACATGCACCTGCAATTGTTCCCCTTAGTTCTCTTTTATTTTTTTCCCAAATCATCAACAGGGAATAAAGATGAAGGAAGATGTTTCCAGCCATGCACTTCTCAGCTGAACTGCCCTTATTCCATCATGGCTAAAACGTTACATTACTCCCAGAAGAATGGGCAAAAACTGAATTACAGCTTTGTTTCAAGACATGAATGACTGGTTTAAGTACATTTTCTTTTTATCTTGGGTTAGTTTGATCTCATGATCATCAGCTGGTAACTTGTGCGTGGTTTGCAAGAACACTTTTTTGTCCCTTTAAAGGTCCAAACCACAGTTCTGTACAAACAGGTTGAACTAAAATGAGCGTGAATTGCCCTGTGCAAAGAGCTCCCACAACAGTATACACAGAATACTGCCTCACACTCGGTAATTCAGGCACACAGATGATTAGCAAGACCCACATTTATGTTACAAATCACAAGATGAGAAGTTTTTCATCACACTTAGCTGAACACAAAAAGTGCACTTAGAGGCACACAAAAAATGCCAGACTGCACTGAGAGCGCGTGGAGCTGCAAGCACATGCTGGGCTGGCAAAGCACTCAACAGTACTGATTGGAGGGATAAATGCCAAGAGAATGTAGTCTAACATGAGTAAGAAACTTACACAGCACTATACCCAACGATTATGAGGTGTTTCTATTAGGAAAGTTTAAAAGGCATCTTTTCAAGATCCTATGGCACTGGAGCTTTTCCAGGCTCAGTTCTATAACATTCTTACCCTGAAAATCATATAGAGCAGTAAGGGGACTTTTTTTAATATATATATACACACACACACATCTATAAGCGCAATCTGACTGGTATTTTGGAAGTGTAATTAATTCTGCTTTGACATTTCTCTTGAGGTGGAGTATAAATACATTCACACACTCCAGGAAGGTTTGTCAGTCAGAGCTACAGTATGTTTTCTCCGTTTTAAGCTTCTCAGGCCTCTAAGGTGGTGTTTCCTAAAGGAAACAAACTCTGATTTAAGGCAATCAGGAAGCTGTCCATGCAAAAAAAGCCACTGAGTAGGTGAAGTTCTCCCACTGCCACAGACTACATTATCAAGATACTGTATGACATCTCTCCATCTTGACCAAATGAAACATCATATACTAAAGAAAGGAAAGAGTGCACATCAACCAAAAACAGTCAGAAAATTGTAAAGCTCCAAAAGAAAGCAATTTAAGTGTTGTTTTTCTTGTAATTCTTGTTTCAACCACCACGCTGTTGATCAATTTTGCTCAAACAGACATAATCCTCTCCTTGTACTATTGGCAATGCCTTTCCTAGGAGAAAAAGGTACCCAGTGCAGTGTAAGGTCCAGCATGGAATTCCCTCCTCATCTTTAGGTCACTGAATACAATCTTATGGTAAGAGAAACCAGCATTACTGTGCTGCATTAATATATTGCAGGTCTACTGCACGTAACATGTCTTTTCTGCATGGCTCACACTAAGAGAACAGATGTCAGCTCCAACAGTAAAACAGTTTTGTTCATGTTTTCATGGAGGTGCTGAGGATACTTGATCTAAATTTTCTCAGGGATTTGTCCTGTTCTCGGCATTTCCAATATCTAGCTGTAGAATAAGAGTTTAGTGTTTTTCAAAGTCCTTTACCTTTCTCACATTGAAAATATTACGTAGCACTATTTCAAGCTCTGGCTCAGCTTTTCAGCTTGGACTCCAAAGCCAGAGAACCACATATAACTGGCCTCAGGAGTGCCACACTGGTACTGAATTACAGCTGGCTCCAAGAAAGCAGGCAAATGACTTACTAAACAGCTCTTCTTTAAAAGCACCTGCCTGCCCCTAATGAAGAGTTCCTCAATCTTAAGGGAGGGAATGTGCATTTCATCCAAAGAAACCTTACTGGGAAGTTCCAGTGCAAGCAAAGCAGAGGAACATGACACTGACAGCTAAAGACAAGCAGATTTTCCTCATCAGAAAAGAAGCCAGTGACTGGCCAAATGAAAGAAGTGAAGTAATATCCAAAAGGTGTAAGAATAACTTAAAAAATTCTATCTGAATTCAGTTAGAAAAGAGAGACTCATCATTTATTCAACTACACACCAAAGCAGAACCAAACAGCTAAAACACACCACCTCCCCCAGTGCAGTTCATTGAGGGAGCAGGTGTGCTCTGGAATACGAGAACACCAAGGTAAATTGGATTGCTCAATGCTGACTCGTGAGATGATATGTGAAGATGCACTGAAACCCTCCTCTTTATCCCCAGCTTGGTGACAAAGCTGTACTGCTCCACAAAACATCAACCGGCTATGCAGGACAACCGTTTGCTTCAACCACTTCTAGCTCTTCTAGGTGGAAGGACTAACCTGCCCAGTGTCACCTCCTGTGTGAACTCAATCAAAACCCCCAGACATGCCCAAGACAGGAAGCAGGTAACAAGAGAGGCACTGGCAGCCACTGTGTTCTTTCCTATTAGATGATGAAGTGCTTGTGGAACCAGATGCCCCCTTCACAAACAAAGAATACCATAGCATTCTCAAATGAAAAAAAGTTGTTTAGTGACAGGGGAAGGTGAGATGTCTGCTATTATTTATTTGTGTTTGTGCTACAGAATAACTGCTTCATGCTCTAAAGCATGTAAAGGTTGTGATGGTTTGCACAAGGAGGTAAATCAGAAGTCAAGTGTGAAACTCTGACAGAAATACTTGAAAAGGGAAGTGACTTGACATGAGAGAGGCTCAAAGCCTCTTGCCTGAAAAGGAGAAAGCTACTCCATTCCTTCCCAAAAGAGCAACAAGATTAAATTTAACTGCTGCTTTACTACACAAAGACTCTCAAATGCAGAAATATCACTACCACGTTTCTTTAAAAATTCATTATTGTCATTTTCACCCTACAATTACATAAAGGGCAATATGGAAACTACAGTATTCGGTATTCTGTATCACATGTAGAATATGTGAGTAGATCAAAGTG